>NC_058056.1:15146928-15746928 GCF_020085105.1 Siniperca chuatsi
CTTAATATGTATAAAAAAAAAAATACCATAAGTGTAGAAAAAACAATTTACTGGTAAAGTCGTACATTCAGTTTATGTATGTAAATTACATACATACATACATACATACATACAGTAATCAAACTATGAAAAAAAGCTTTTTATGAGGTTAAACTGCAGCCGTTCTTTACCTCATCCATGTTCAATTTCCCATTTACTACTGTATGTGCTGCCATGTGTTTCTAATTAACTGCTTAGACGCACATAAGCAAACATCTTCTCTGTGTTGAAGACGTTTTCACAGTAGACTATTGCAATCCTTCATTTATGACAACTGGTGTTTTGAATAAAAGCAGAAGTAAAGATGTTGCACTGATGTGTAACTCATGTGTATGAATCACTGGTGAACGTGCAAAACTGTGTGGATTCATCTATATTTAGGCTCAGTTTGCACAATGCAGACAGTCATGTGTATTTTAGAGCCTGTAATCAAAACATACTCTACAACATACATTTTACTAAACTGTACCATGCTATCTTCATTCATTTACAGCCAAAATTGTCTTATAACACACACAAAAAATATAATTTTGCCTCTTTGTCTCTTACTGTGTTAAAGTATAATGGTGGAATAACGAAATCCTCACAAATGCCAAATTGTCAAATCTTCGTTTTTGTTTTCTTCTACTCTAAGTTACAAAGAGAACAGTCTTTGGCTCGTGTTCATAGCTGTCCGAGGAAGAAAACTGACTGAAGTGTGCAAAAACCAAGTGAAAATTGTTCCACAGCTTTCTAAACATTATATTTGAATTCATTCTCTTTATTTCTGTTTTACAATTCATGCCTATCCATCTTTCTCAAGCGTTCTGTTTCACCGTTTTTCTCTTAACCCAATGATCGCTTTACATGGACGCACCTTTGTGTTCTTCAGACACAAGTGCTTCAGTCACACAAGGCTTGCTTCTTCAGCCCACTGAAGAGCACCTTTACGTTCATTTGTGAACGTGTCAACGTCAGTACGAGGAAAATATTTTTTACCCTTCAGAGCACTTCACACTGCAGATTTGCAGAGCGACAGCAAACGTGAGGGTGGCTGTGGAGAGGGAGGAAAATAGCTTCAGGATAGAGGAACATAGAAAGAGCAGAGAAGACCAAAAACACCAGGAGATATTCCTGATTTTGAAGGGTCATCCTCTCAAAGACTTTAAGAGCCAATCTGATGGATCAGGGGAGATTTAACCTGGACACTGATAGAAGAGACCACAGGTGGCAAATACGCCTCTTATACAGAAAGGTGCTGCTGAATTACTAATGAGAATTTGTTACAAATGCAGCATCCAGGTGGAATGATAAGCACAGGAAATGCACAGAAGGTGGAGCACCCATAATGACGCCATGTGCCCATTAAAAGGCTTTTAGGACTTTAGTCATCTAATGTTTATACCAGGAACCACAGAGTTTCAAACTGGCAGATCTTTGTTGTATGTTTTTCACACTCTCACCTCGTCTGTCTTTCTTCTCTGTAAACTGTCAGCAAAAAATGACTGAAACTATCTTTTAATAATTCAGTATTTTCCCCAGAATGAGGGCACCAGACTTGATGAGCAGCATCCACAGATGTTTCTTCTCATCAGCACTTTGAAAGTTGTTGACCCTTCTAGCCATCCTCACCTGTGTTCATACGCCTCTACAGGATAATGTGGCCAGTGCTCTAACTTGTGAGACAGACGTGGGTGTTTGAATTTGAGAGTAGATTCATGATGCTAATGAACAACACATTTTAGCATCCTTTGACCTTACTGCATCATACATCTTATCATATGTCAGCCATGGGATTTTCTTTAAATACCTTCCTATTTAAGTCAGAGACACTTGCCTCAATGAATTAACCATTTTTAACAAACGATTATACAGTATACTTATTCTAACCCCCCTTAATTAACACATAGATGAACATTAAATCTTGTTTAAATCAATGGTGTGAGCATGTCAGCAGAATAATACTGAGAATTGTCAGTGGCTGTGTTGTTACACCTGCAAGAATATAACTGGACATTGCTAGTCAGCTGATAAATGAACCAATGATTGGAAAGCAAAGATGAAACGAGCAGGACTTAAGCGCTCTGACTGAACTGACTGAAGCGCTCTGCTTCATTTAACATGCATGAATAAATAAAAAATACTGGAAAGTTACAAGCCAGAACAAATGTCTGTCGCTAAGCATACAAACCCAGGCGTCCTGCTGCCGCCTTGAATAAACTCTCCTGACGTTTCCATCAAGAAATATCCTTTATCTAATCCTCTTAGCATACACTGCAAAGGAGAGACCCCTTTTCACCCTGAAAGCCAGAGGTGAGTGAGTTCAGGGCAAACAGGCCACTTTCAAACTCTCAACTATTATCTCTACTATTAATAACTAAGATAATAGATATTTTGTATGCTTTTATGCAGCCTCTTTTCTTTGTGGAGCTTCCCTGAGATTGTGTATCTTTAGACTGATTTTAGATATCATGTTGTATATTTATTTATGTATTTATTACCAATTCCGCATATAGCTTTTAAACTTATAGCATTTGATTGTTTTTTAGTTTTTTGATTAACAGTGTTTTGTGAGAGTTTTTCATTCTCCTATCCATTGTGTGTATCGACTGATGTAGGTGGCAAATGGTTAAATAAAGTTGAATTGAATTGAATAACGTGGACTCTTCAAACAATATTAAAACACACTTTCATGACTTCGTTTAAAGCATTTGTTTTTATTATGGTGCCACTACGTGCAAACAACTCGACAGGTCTAGTTTACGGGCTTTTAAACGTAAACTGACATCTGATTGCGAAGATTGTTATTGATGTTTGCTATATTTTTATTGATTTCTTTTTTTTATTGTTTGTTTTCAAATATGTGCACTCACTGGAATATAGCATGGATTTTATCCTGGTGAAATAAAACAAGCTGAATTGAATTTTAAAACACATATGAAATGAAAAACATGTAAAAATGTATCTCTACTGAGAAAAAATGTCTTTGCCCTCTCTCCGCCACCATGAATGTGCATTTACCAATTACACTGCAAACTACATTTTTTATTGGTTGAGGGAAATAAAATATACACCATCCAGTGTGGCACTAAGCAGGCCACCAAACACATAAACACATCAAGTGGACAGGTTCTTTCCTCTCCGGCCATGTTGTTGCCACAGTTCAAGGTCAATTTCAAGTTGGTAGCAGGTTTGCCAAGTACGGTTCAGGAATCGTTGTGCAGGCTCTTAGCTCAACTTCTGAGCGTCCACTTTCAGTTTTCAGTTAGCACACTCTCAAAGCCCCAAACTCGAAATTTCCCTCATGTACTCTGTGGGATCCTTCTGCAATTTTGTCAGGGGAAAGGAGAAAAATAAAAGGATTTCCACATGGTGATTTTGGCCACACTGGTTTCTACAGAGCTCAATCATTGCAAACCACTGATTGTGATGTCAGTCTCGTATTCTCCAGAGAGATCACTGCCAAATTTGACCAATGGATGACCTCAAATTGCCCCTCTGCTACGTCTGCTGTTGTACTGGAGAATTCCCCATGTACGAATTATAAGACAGTCGTTGCCTTTCAGCATCCAGTGTCTCTACATCCTTTTATCTTTACATTTCAATGCAAAATAAACACCACTGGACATGTTCTAATGCTGCTACAGCTACACAGTATGTTTTTTTTACAGGATTGTATTCTAACAAGGCTGTGAAAGCTGTCCAAGGCTAATACGCAAACTCCCACCTCTGCTCGTCAGTGTGCTATTGTCATTACAAAACCACATATAGATTCTAAGTCAAATACAGCAGCGGTCTGGAAAGACATAACATAAGTCAGCGGCATCTCAAAAAAAGACACTAGAGACTAAACACATGGAGCAAATCAGCTGAGATCAAAATTGTTTGTACATGTGGTTTTCTTTTCTCCACTTGTGCCAAAAAATCATTTCACAGGTATTTTTGGTGAGGGGAAAGGCATACTGCTGTCAGTGAAGCGACAACCCTGCTGCGTTAACCATGCACAAGATACAATTATAGAGATGATAGAGATAAAGATGCGATGTTAATAAAAACACAAGTCAACATTTTCAAGTAGAGAAAAAGAAAAGATGGGTCCGATTTAAGATGTTATCCTGTTGTTTTCTTTTTCAGTTTGATGTAAATGACATTGAACCAAAACAGACTAAGAGAAGGAACTGCAGAGACTTTCCTGTATTTGCACAATCACATAGAGAAATAAAATAATGGGTAACATATTACAACACCAGAGAGGTCAAGACTGTTTCCTGGTCTACATCATTACGGACTCTGAACATTACAGAGTCAGGATACTTTGATGCAGTTTAACATATACCACCTTGTTGTTGGGGTTAATGTTTGTCTTGTTTCTGTGGTAACCTAGGAAACAGAGAAAACAGATCACTGTAGTTCACATAGCTTCAGAAGTACATGATAGAATTTGTTTCCACTATCTAAAACATTAACTGTATCCTGAATCGGAGGTTTCAGTTTCAGCACCACAAAACCAAAGAGCAGGAGTTTTGTTTCTCCAAACTCAATAGACCAGAATGCAGTGCAGCTACAACTTGCAGGTTATTGCAGGTGTTCTTCACATCTTTATGTTCTTTATAAGCTTCTGGGAAACATTGGTCAGAAGTAAAGTAGAGAGGCCAGCAGGAGGTGAAGTAGATTACAATACTTCATCATAAAATAACAGCTGGAATGCAGTGAACATCACAAGCAGATGATATCTAAATGTGTAAGATTATGCAGGGGTGCATTTATACTGGAACATGTCAACTCCACTGATCAAACTGTAATTCTGATAGTATCATGAAAGACTCAGGTAGAAATGAGCACAGCCTTTACATTCATTGGGGTTACTTAAAGGCCACCAAGTGTCAGACAACAGCAGCTCACATTTTCAGTGTGGACTCAAAAAGTAAAAGCAGCTGTAAAATCAATATTTTTATAATAATAATGGATCAAATGACTTCAAGTGATGTGAAAGGGATTGTTTGTAGTGACAAACTCATAAATAATTAATTCAGAAACTCAGCATCTTTCAACTGGTTGTTTTGGTTTTTCGACCTGCAACTTTACTGTTTTGGTTCAGTGCCGTCATCAGCACCGTTTCTCTTTTTCAGGCACAGCAGGCCTAAAAGCCAAGTGTGCACTACCTGTCTAGCACAAAACAGCAAATAGACAAAGTTAGCAACAAACTGGTGAACAGGGTGGAACATTTAACAACAAAAATCTCCACAAATATTTCCTTCAGGAGCTGGTGGGGACTAAAACAGAGCTAAAAGGAGAATTACAATCACCATATGGCCAAAAACACAACTCCAAATGAATGCCAATGTTTGTGTAAATAATGTTTGTTGTTTACAAGTTGGCCATATCAACTTACAGTAAAAGGTAATGATATGTCAATGAGTGTTTCTTTGGGGTCTCCTTTACTGCGCTGCCCTATAAACTAGAGTATTATGGAGTGTCTTGAACTTTTTATGTATGACAGAGTGCTTTGGTCTACTTTTGGTCTACTGCTCAGGTTACATATCATGCCTGCATTAAGGGGATTTCATGATATTCCTCGAACAACTTGCAGGCCGTCCATGTACTGACTGTACATAGTGTCCGAGCTGGAGTCGTCCAGCATTAAGGCACCTAGCTGTCGTCTCTCTCTCACCACGTTCCCCTGACCTTTGTTTGACTACGTATACCATCTCTCAGGATGATCTCAAATCTAATCATGTAATCCAATTAGAAGAACCTCATTACTTTGAATCGCCTGCAGAAGTAAGGCTTTGTCTCAGGTCTCATTACGTGACATTTCTTCTTCCATGAATGGAGTCTGGTTTGCTGGCAGCAGGATGGTTAACAGTGGTTCATTTGAGAAAACAAGCCCACAACTCTTTCTCCTTATCAGAGGAGTATGAGCTATCTGTCAGCGGCAGACATTTCATAACTTAAAATACAGAATTTCTAAAAGTTCCTTTCTAAATAATCTCTTTGAAACATCTAATGTTACATTTCTTTTTGGGACAGTGTCAGTGTTGATTAAATTCTTTTTGACACTGCAATATAATATAAAGTGTTGCTGTTATTTTGTGTGTGTGTTCGTTTGAGACAAGAGTTGCATTACACCGGCAGAGCATGTGGTTTCAAACTTTTCTGTGAGTCACATCTGATTACCCTGAAGAAAAATAATGTGGCATGTTTTTCTTGTTATCCCATTTAGCATTGTTTGGACAAAATTTCTGGAAACACTGGTTTGTCTTTTTGGAAAGATTCTGAGACCGTTTGTGCATTTGAAAGTATGTATCATTTGCCAAAGGAGAAACACATTGATTGAAACAGGCTTTTTTTTGTTGACATCACAGTGTCTGCTTTTGTTTTGGCGTTGTTACAGGTACAATCCACATAATACAAAACTCATAGCCTTGACAGTTTATTGTTCGGGAAATGTAATTCCATTTTTCATGTGCACTTAAGGGAGTTCTGGATCAATTGCACCTTTTGTGGAGCTGCTGGGGGTTTGATGTCATACTCAAGGACAATTCAGACATGGTGGTTCTCTGGAGATGCAACAACTTGAACCTCTTGATCCTGTGATTGCAGGGCAGCAGCCAGATAAATCAGGTTAATTTTATGTGGCTTGAGTTTTTAGTGCCAGATTTCCTACATTAAAACTGACTTGAGCTGTTCAGAAATGTTTTCATCTTGCACTGCTGATCATACAAATTGCTTACACTGACATCTAAAATGTATGAAGTTATTTACATATTGAATAACATTTATGCCGTGAACACAGTTGATCTAGAAAGGCTATGAACCTAGGGAGTGACCTAAATATTCAAAATGTCACTTAGGATGATAAATGTACTGCCTGTGTGCATATTTAGAACATTTTATATGTTTTCCAGATCCTGCATTTGTACTTCTGTTTTACTGTATATCTAAAAATACTAAAAAGTAATAAAAGGCAAAATGCAGGATCTGAAACTAATGAGGATGACCATTAAAACTGCAGTAAGTTCTTTCTGCAGTGTTTCCTTTTCACTACCACATTTAATCCCTTTATTGTGTACAATATGCTAAGCCTCTTTATATCCATCACTGTATTATCATCTTCATTAGCTAACAGACAGATGTATTGGCAGACGCTGTCATGTACCGGTGAGCATGTTGTTTACCACCACAGTCAGCAGGAAACGACTTGCTCTTGATCTCTAATCTAATAAATGTGAAATATGAAGCTGTCTGGGTCTGTCAGGAGGTGTTTCCTCCATCTTTAGTGTGTTTGTCTGTGTGTAGAAGACTTATCAGGTCCCATCAGGAAGTGTCTCCCCATTTATTGTGTCCCAGTTAGTGTAAACAAGTCTCCCCATACCTCACAGAGCTGTTCAGACAATTCCTCTGTATCAGTTTGACATGACAGTTAATGGACCAAAATGCACCTAATATATCATCCAGTAGCTCTACAAGAAGTGGACAAATGAGATCTTTCTTCCTCTCTTCTCCTCTTGTTCTCTGTCTCTGTTGCTGCCTTATTGTTCTGTTGGCCGTGTTGACAGAACAGTTAATACCAAGCGGATCAGGTTCATCTAAGTCCATAAATATCACATTTCCCGGTTGATTTTGTGCACTTTAGCTCAAGGCCAGTTCATTTAAACTCTTCTGGGGACATAAAGTTAGGTTTATGAGTGTGTGAAGGAGAGAAGAAGAAGAAAGAGTTGTAAAGGCATGTTTTTTCTGCAATTTTCAGTAAAGATTAGACATATTCCAAAATTGCATGACAGTAAAATCTCCAACTGCATTTCATTTCCTCCCTTCTGGCAAAAAATCAAAACCTGACGCAAACTTTTAAACTGTTGGATGCACTGTCGAGGACCTTGACGCAGAGCAAACAATGAGATGATGCTCTCACAAACAGAAAATACCTGAACAGTCAAGGACTGCAAATGGTATACAAACTAGAGAAGAGCAGAGGAGAGAAGATTAGAGGAAATGATGAAGAAATGAATGAGAGAGAGAATAATATTAGAAAAAAAACTAAAAGAATATTGTCCTGAACTTAACTCTGAAATATAAAAGTCAGCATAATAAATTGAAACATACAGGAGCGTTATACTGTACTAAATTCAGTAACGTTAGCTGAAATAATTGACATAAAGAAAAGCAGAGGGGGAAATCCAAAGAAAACAGAACTGAGACACAGAGAAAGAAGTGACATGTGGAATCAAATCAAGAGACGATATTAGAGTACAGAGAAAAAAGTAAGATTTTGTCTGGAGTCTGGAGACAATTTCATAGAGCGCTGTGAGCCAAGTGAGAGAGGAGGAATGAAGGGGGGGGGGGCATCAGAGTGACAGAAGGAGTACATTGGCACTTTCTTCTGCACAGTCTGTGCAGCCTAAAGCAGTAGTTTGACATTTCAGGGAAAATACAGTTATTTGCTTTTTGGTTTTTTTTTGCTGAGAGTTAGATGAGATGATCCATACCACTTCCATACCAGTGTGTTAAGTATGAAGCAAGGAGACAGCAGTTGGTTAGTTTAGCTTAGCATAAAGACTGGAAGCAGGAGGAAACAGTTGACCTGGTTCTGTACAAAGTTAAAAAATTCACCTGCTATCCCCTCTAACCCCCCGCTCCCTAAAACAATTAACTGACATTTTTATATTTCTGTTTTTGTACGTTTAAATGATATACAACATATAAATTATTGAGCTTTAGAGGTGCTGGCAGACAGATTATATTACCTTTGGACAGAGCCAGGCTAGCAGTTTCCCCCTGTCTTCAATCTCCTGGTTGTAGCTTCAGACAACATTTTGGGAAATACGATAATCTGCTTTCTTGATGAGAGTTAGAAGAGAGAATCGATACCACTCTCGATACCATTTCTCAAGTATGAGCTTAGCATAAAGACGGGAATCAGGGGTAAACAGCTAGTCTGGCTCTTTCCAGTGTAAAAAAAAAAAAACTACCAGCACCTCTAAAGAGTAGTGAAAGAAAAGCAAATTAGCGTATTTTCCAAATGTTGAACTACTCCTTTGAGCTTGTCTTTGAGTTTCTTACAAAGTTAGGATGAACGTGAGAGGCAGAAAACAGTTTGAGGGTGCGTTTCAGTGTTTAATCATCGCCAAAACCAGGACCGCGATCAGGTCTCTGTTAATGTTACTTCTGGCTGCTAGCTCTGAAACGCTGCTAATCGCACTAACCACAACCTTCTGAGAAAAGAGAACAAGCCCAGCAGGGAATATTTTCTCAAGTCCTTTCAGAGGTTTGAATGTCAAAAAGACAAAACTGAGGAAAATATAATTTCAATAGAAGTAAGCCACAATGTAACATCAATCAGAAACACTATAGGCTTCTTTTTTGGATCAGTTAAAAGACATATCTCTATTGTCTGTGTATTTGCAGAGACAGATGCAGTCCTAAAGTTTGAAGACATGTTCCTGTCTGCCGTCCTGCCAAACATTAACCTCAGATCACATCTTCATTTATATTAGATATTACAAGAGGAAGTCGTGGCACAGACGTGAGCTGCGTAAAGTAATCCATCACTAAGCATGGAAAAGTGCATTATACAGCATTAGAGAGCGTGTGTGTTTGTTATTACCCATACTTACCACACGTCAGCAGGCCAAATTGTTGTTCCCTGCATGATTTCCGCTACAGAAATTCACTTAATAACAGACACATGTAGATGCTGACTCTTGTGCTCACTGATAGCAGCATCTCATCTCTTCCAATCAGATACTCTATGTCCACATACCATCTTAAATATTTAACATGTTGGCCTGGTTATTTTGTCTTTTCATTTTCCAATAATAACATTCCAGATGGAGCAGTACTGTCTCTGTAGAGATAAAAATCTTTCTCTAATAAAATTAAATATATCCATCAGTTATTTTCTCAGCAGGGGACTTTGTTGTGCTGGCCCTTGCATGTTGAAAAAATGTTAGACCTCTCTACATTTACACGTAATGACAGGGCTTCCCTTGTTCAATTTTATTTTTCACTTCATGATGTCAACTAAACCTGTCCAAATAGAGCCAAACTTTTCTGTTTCTGCATGGTAATGGCAACTCTTCAGTGTGTTACGTGAACCTAATGATTTAAACAACACCCCCATGCGTAAAAACCCTGAAAAGGCGAGTATTTGCCTGAAAGATGCATGGACACAAACCTTCCTCAGATCATGTGTATAATGACATAACCACATACAATGAATACAAATGCTAAAGTGTCACAATACATTCAGTTCTCTTGCTAAATATCTACAGTACAAGCTGGGAAAACGTCAGCCTCTTGTGATATCATGGTTACCTCCCTTGATGGAAACATACAGTACCTCAAGACGTATCACACCCTGCACTCTTGATCCTGTATCTGTTGATTGTTACCATCCTGCCCCTGTGGAGCAACTGGTCCGCTGCCTGTTTACGGTCATCTCATCATGCTGAGATGCCAAGAGAGACGATACTCTCCTCGACCCGTGGAGCCAGTACACCATCTATTACACAACGTCAATTTTCCCCTTGGAAGATGGAGGTTCATCGACTTTCTCTGCACTATTGTGTTATAGTGCAGGGATATTCATCTTACTCCTGGGTGATGATGGCGTCCAAAGCAAACCTGTTGCACATGGATCTACTCTCTTATCTTCGTCTCAGGTGATTTTTTTTCATCATGCCCTGTAAAATACTGCGATTTACTGCAGTGTAAAACTGCTGTGTGCATAGCCTATCGAGTCACCTCCCGGTCAATAAATACATCTACCCCCCCAAGCATTGGATTTTTATGATTTACAGGTCAAGACGTCTAGACTAGGCTAATTTTGGTTGAAAACTGTCTGAAAAAAGAGTTTTATAGATTACTAGATTTTAGGACTATATTTCAGCCTACTTCACTTAAAAAATTGTTCATCTGTACTGAACTTTTCATGGCAGGTTTAGTTTAACTGCTGAAAATAAAAGTAATTTGGGGGGGGCTCCGTTGTTAAACTTTAATACAACAATAGGGTTAAATACTGCTGAAACAATGGTTACGGTATATGTGTACTAGATGTTCAAACAAATTTGGACTTTTCAAACAACTTTGACATCTACATATCTTGTGACCTGCAAATCAGAACAATGAATGCTTACTGCAGTTTGTGTACGTAACTTGATGGGAAGGTTTTATGTCTGCTTGACATGCTGTGTGCTCTGAAGGTGCAATAGACACAAAGTTGAATATGTCATGAGATTATTGAATATTTTCAGCTTGAAAAACACCAGGACAAGATATGTAAGACTAGGTGCAGTGACATCATTATATCTGTTGTGTTGTTTATTATAGGGTCCTATGGCATTTTAATACAACAATTAACAAATGATAAAAAAAACTTGATAAATAAATAATAAACACTTGTTGTTGAGGTTTTCTTTAGCTCCTGCCTCTCTGCACACCTGAAACCAGTATCCCCTATTTACCAGACTCACAAACTGACAACGTGCTTCATGGTCAATAGGAAGCCCACTGCTGTTCACAGCCAGGCTTTAACATAATTGCCATCATTAAAAACAGGTCAAATAAGCTCACTGACCTGTTAGAGCCTCTGCAATTTGCAACAAACAGCTCCATTAAAACATCAATGATAAGCCATGCGGGCGCTTCACTGTTTCATTAAGGTTCTTCTAACCACACCAGTGTGGCTCTGGCTGTGCAATACAAGCCACAATACTTTTCCACCACAGAGAAAAGAAATATAATGCATGAAAAACACATTTATTAAATAATAAAGGATCAGTGTTGTAAAGCCAGGATTTGAGGCATGTAAACATTTTAAATGATCCAAATCTATCAGTACATATTTAATGGTCTGATGAATGCGGCCATGCCATGAGATTTGATACACACATTCCTGTTCCCCTCAGGATGAACTACAGTAACTTGATCCTTTGACTTTTCATCCAGCACCATCATCAGGTCCACATTATTTTATTCCTTGCAATACTTTGGTTTCTGACTAAAAACTTGCAAAACTAATGTAATTCTCATCAGCTTCAGTTGTACTTTGTGTTTAGTGCTAATTACCAATTGTTAGCATGCTAACATACTAAACAAAGATGGTGAACATGGTAAACATTATAGCTGCTTAGCATCAACATTTTAGCGTTATTATTGTGAGCATGTTAGCATACTGACACATAGCCACACAGAGCTGCTAGCATGGCTGTAGACTCTTAGTCTTGTTTCCTTGAGTAATGATGAAAATTTGTAAGAATAATGAAAATATTTTAGTAGCAATTACTCAAATACAACAAGCCAAAAAACTAAGAAATTAAAAGTGTGATTTTTTGTCAGATAGAGCTGCCATTTCTGCAAGGGGATCACATGAAGGCATCTGTTTTTAGAGAATGTAGAGGGGCCAAAACACAGGGACTGTGAAGAAAAACACAATATAAATATGGTTAGAGACAAGCTGCTGTGTTTAGTATCAGTACGGTAGTGTGATGCAAAACAGGCTCAAAATGAAAATACTTTCAACAGAAAATGTGTACACCATCAATATCCTAACCACTGCATCAGAAAAACATCAGAAAAAAAACTCTAGAGGGCTGCAGTGTGAGTCTAATATTTCCTCACAGGGGACGCTGATGATTTATTAGCAGTCCAAAAACTGTAGTCACCCAATATGTTTTGAGAAACAAAACAAACAGCTGAAAGGAAAAAGATGTTAATAATTAGGCCACCGTTGTTGAAACTAACACAGAGTTTATCAACATATAATGAGAGCATCTGAGTGCAGCTGTGAAGAACATTAGGGTTTGGCTTTAATTCTGAATTGAAATATGTAACAGTCCATTGAATCCTGTAGGCGACTTTCTCTTGTGTTTGCCCTCTTCTCTACAACTTACACATGTTTATTCATTCATACTGTCATGGTCTGGTTCTGCTTCTCCCTCATCCCTAGTGTTTTCAGTTGTTCTCTCCCTTCCCTTGTGTTTCCTGTTTGTTTGCTGGCAGTCCATCTCTCTCCTATACACCTGCAACCAACCACTCATCAAGCCCTTGCCGCCAATTCCTCTGCACACCTGCGGTTCATCCAGGTTGCTTTTTTACACAATGTAGCTACTCGCTAGCTATCAGCTCCTTTAAAGCTCATTAATTAACATGATATATCTTGTGGTTTCATGGGGGGTTAAGCTAAGCTAAACTAAGCTGACCAGCTGCTGGTGGTAGCGTCATATATACAATGCTGACATGACATAAGCGTATTTCCCAAAATGTCAAACTATTCCTTACTTTTTTTTTCCAGAATTGTAAAAATATATCCAAGAAAGCTTAGTTAAAACTATCCTACTTTCAGCAAAAGAGTTCTGTGTAACTGCTGACTGTCTGTTTTCTATCCATTAAAGGAAGCAGAGAGGTATTGGGAACGATAATGACAGCTCTGTTTGCAGGCTGAGAGAGTGACCTGTTTGCCCTTCACCTCGCCAACCTCTCACTTCTCTTCAGGATTTGGCTTTTGAACAGAGCAGAAGCAGCAAATTGATTTAAGTGATCAAAGACGTTGCTGCTGCTGATTCTCCTGAGTCAACACAAACTCTACAGTGTGTGTGTGTGTGTGTGTGTGTGAGAGAGAGAGAGAGAGACCTGCAGGGCTCGTCCTAATTCATGCTTCAGATCTGCGTTTGGCACAGCATGCGGTTAGATTCTGTTGTATGTATTTCATACAAACTCATAGTGCTGTATTTGATCCCATGGATTTACTCTCCCTCTATTCATGCTGGATCAATTAATCCCTCTGTAAAATGGTGGATACATTTCTTTGAGTGTCACAACCCCCACTAAATGATATGTTTCACCATCAGAATTTGATCCATTTGGTCTGATAACATTTGGAAAGTCTCTAGTGTGCTTACTCTATGGGCCCCATGATGCAGAAGATCATTTTATACCGGGAAGTCGAACTTTTTGGCTTCATACGCCACTGAGCAACTTTCATAGGAATGAACAGGGCCCCACCTCTGACACTATATCCAGTTCTCTTTATGCATACATGGTTTAGTGTCTCCTACTTCTGCACAACTCCAGCCCCTGTGGCAAGCTAACACATCCCAGACTAGCCACATATGGGACCTTAGCACTCATTAGTACATTACTCCAATATTTGGTCAAATAGTGTTCCCTTTGAAAATCTTCTTTAAACGTTGGTTTTGCTTCCGGCAAACATTTTTCATTTCAGGCAGACAGCAAAAATACCTTTGATGCGGACTGAGAACAAGTGAAAAATAATGCTCTGATTTTTCCTCTAAAGTTTGCTGCGGTCATAAATGGGGATAGTCCAGGACCAGTCTCTCCATGAAGGGAGACTTATTATCAACCCTGCATCCGACTTCCAGAAAGATCAGCAAACAAGTTGACCCACAAATGTTGAAGTAACAGCGTGTTACAGGGATTAGTAACTGTAATGTAATCACTGAATTTCCAATTGTTACTGTAAGTAATATGTTACTGTCAAACTCTGTCTATTTCTTGAAATTAGCTGAGCTACTCATCAGTCTTTTCACGCACCCTATGGAAATGGTAGAAGCCCCCCTGAGAAGACTAGAAACACACTTAGTTGGTAATACATATCCACAAATACACATACACACACACACACACTACACACTCCAATCACTCATCCCATCATATTTCAGGCTACGTCCATCAGGCTCAAGAGGGAATGGTTAAATTCCACAACAAATTCTCTCTCTGAGCTGGAGTCAAGAAAGGCAACTAGAAATTTACCTGAACTCCTTCCTGTCTCCTCCCATGGATGCCACATTTACAGTATTTGCATGACCATAAATAGGAGAGGAAACAAATCCCAGGCAATGTATATACTGCAGTACTACTGTAGCTGGTTAATCTGACAGGACAAGCTACACTATATACACATGCCAGCTTCATATCAGGAGGTAGGGGAGAGGAAAAAGAAGATTTCGGTCCAAGAGGAAACAAAGAATCTCGCCCAGCTCATCTGACCTCAGAACCTGCACTCAGAGGGATTTATTAGAAGAATATCTTTGGTTGTATTTTTTACATGGGCCTGACAGTAATGCTACAGCTGGTGTTATTAATGACTGTGCAACTCTCTAACGTGCATTTCACTGTCTAATGTGTATTGGAGGATGACGGATGAGTACGGTGATAAGTAAGCACAGTGTAGTTCTTCTTCGGAGTCTGGAGATCACTTGTTCACAGATAATTTATGATCTCTTTGTTTCTGGCAAAATCATCAGTGAAGAATGTGAAAACAATACAGAGACATTCCTGTTGAGAAGAGCTCAAGCCAAACATTTTTGGTTGTGTCAATTTGAACAATGTCAGCCATTAATTTTTTACCATATCAGTATCTCCTCTTGTCCTCAGATGACCTGGTATTTTAATCTGCGTTAAGTCAAGTCAAATTCAGTTCTACAGCCCGATATTAAATCTCTACGGGCTCACAACGAGGAGCCCGAGCTCTTATAAAATAAGAAAAGCTTAGAACATAAAGGAAAAACATACATGTGGAAAAAAACTGAAGGACATACAGGGACAGTTGTCAAAATATTGTAAAATAATACAAAATATTCTGATATCAAACAAGACTTGGAGTCAACAGCTATGCTCGCAGCTCTGCATTTCTTCGAGCTAAATGCTAACATCATCTTGCTAACACACGCACAATGTCTAAGATATCATGTTTATGTTTAGCAGCTAAAATGCTTACCATGTTTACCATCTTAGTTTAGTGTGTTAGCAAGCTAACATTTTCTAGCACTAAACACAAGGAACATCTGAGGCTGATGTTAGTTTTGCAAGTTTTTGGTCATAAACCAAAGTACTGGACAAATTTAAATTTAATGATGGCGCTACATGAAGTCACGGGATAGTTAAAGTTATAGTCATTAATCAGTGGATCACCAAAGTCATGAGGATTCATTCTTTGGGGACCATAACTTTCTGTACAAATATTCATGGCAATCCATCCAGTTATTGAGATATTGTGGACCAAAGTGGTCGACTGACTGACTGACCAACACTGCCGCTAGAATGGCTAAAAATCAACAGAAGGTTGTGACAGGAAATTCAAAATACAACAATAAGATTATAATGGATCCAGTACTTCTGTGATGATCTTACTACATCTCCAGTCTGTTTACATTTTCATGTTACAGGCTCCCTATTCACCACCAGCATTCTCTTTTTCCATCCACAACATATACACAGTTCAGAAACAAACATGCAGCTCCAAGTTACACTTGAATCTGTTCTGGGAATTGTTGATTCTGACTGATGTGAAGAGCATTTCTCTGTGAAAACCTGTGAAGATTATGGACACTATACGGTCCTTTGCACAGCCAGGAATGTCATGGACGTCTGCATATATGGAATGTCAACACAGCAGCACACACACACAAACACACAAGTCACCAGAACTAATGTGGCTCAACCTGCCAGCTGGATGTGAGTGAATAACAGCAAGAAAGCCAAAGAAGCAGGGGAGAAAGACCCCCAACTGCTGTGCACCCTATCCAAAACACATGTGTGGAATACGGCATACTGTATCAATATGAGCCTGAAGAGTTTGAGATCTTCCAAATTGACACCAAATTAATCACATCAATCTCACACACCATGTGAGAGTGAAATATCTGGATCAGCGGGGAAGGAAGTTCAATTCCAGATTTTCCCACTGTCACAACAGCGTGAGCTGCCTGCAGCCGGCAGCAGGCAGGTTCGAAAGAAAAGTGTATGCAATCTGCAGTTGTTCAAGCAAACAGGGACATAATGCCTATTTGTGTGTGTGGTCATACCTCCATATGCGAACCAAATGTGCTCAAAAAGGATAGATGATGAAGAAAACCTTTCAGAGAGAGGAGGTTTTAGTTAGTATGCATGTCTTTAAGGGGTTTGAATATTGACTACTTTAGAGTATGAGTTAAAGCTGCCATAATAAATATTTTTATGTTAACAGTGGATTACATGACTACTTGTATGTGAAGGGGATCTCTCATAGCAATGAACCTGCAGAGAATTAACTTATCAGACTGCAGTTCCCCTTTAGCTCAAAAGGGCTATAGCTTCTTGTAGCAGCATTTAGGTTTACTGGCCTGTAACTTTACTGTTTTGGTTCAGTCGCACTGCTCTCATAGTGTCGTTTTAGCCGCAAGCTATCTGTCCATCAGGAAACTCCATAAATCGCAGAGAGTTGAGGCAGAGCAGCCGGAGGACATCAGAGGGAAAACCAGAAAATATTTTTTCCATGAAATATGATCCAGTTTCACCAAAATCAGTGAATAAAGTTGTGTTTTTGTACCATAATGAGCGAGGCCCCGCCTCAGAAACACTTCGGGTTGAACTGGTGTGAACTGACGTACTTAAGCTGTCCACTTGTGATCGGATCACCCAAGACGCATGTTAACTCATCCAACTTTAGTTGCACTCCACATCTTTCTTGTGCACCCCCAGTTTGGGAACCACAGCTCTGGATAGTCCACAGAACACACTGTCAAATGTTTTCATAGGGATTTTTTTCTTCAGTAAAAATTAATTTATGGTCCAGTGAAAACTGATCATTTGTTCCAGAAGATGCCATAACTACCACAAAACGTTCCCATCCATTGAATTGGTGTGGAGGCAACATGAGAGGGATATTACTCAAAAAAAAAAAAAATGTCTGCATCATGAATTGATAAAACTAGGGGTATGGTGAGTTTTTGTTTTTTAATTTTGGATGAATCAACCCTTTAAACATGCTTCATGTAGTGGGTTGCATACATTGTTAAAATCAACGAGCAAGAACCAAGTCCTTACTCAGTCATCTGTGTCTTTTGGATGTTTCCAAAAGTCTGTCTCAATGACCTCACACACACACACTCGCACACACACGCACACACAGCCCAAGGCTTGGCTGGGTCATTAACTGGGTTGACTAAATCCTAAAGTATGATCATCCTGCACACACTCACACAATCAATATCTCAATATCTCTCTGTGTTTGAAAGTGCATGCGTGTGTGTGTGTGTGTGTGTGTGTGTAAGTGCATCACATCACACTGAGGGTGTTTAAGAGATAATGATTAACACAAAGCTCTTATTCAAAGTGATCACTTCAGTATTGATGGTTTTAATTGGGGGAAAAAGTGCTTCCATGCACCCACAACCCCTCACACATACACACACACACACATACAGAGCTCTTCGGTCTAATTAATTTGTGTGTACTGACTCATTCACTCTGGCCTGTTTCATCACCTGTTTTAATGGCTGTACTGGAAAAGCTTAATTTACATATACATCTTTTCCATTTATGTGGATGTTAATGTGTTTATAAAACACTCGTGGGTCATGTAAACAGGGATTAATTGTCTGTGGTGCCATCAGAACAGATTCGCTGTTATGAGTGCAGCCTTGTTAAATGATGGAAAGGAGCCTTAGAAAGGATCTTGTCCCTGACGCAATGAGCAAACAATCTGTAATATTTTCTTTGTGTCCCTAATTATCAACGGTGACTTTACAAAGTCATAAAACACTTCATAGGCATCAAAATAAAAATGAGTCATATTAAATTGGATGGCAAACAGCAGTGTTTGTCAGCTACAATAGAGGTTTTACAATCAGCAATGATTGGTGTCTTGCGAAAGGACACTTGGACAGAAGGAGCTGGGGATCGAAACACCAACCTTGTGATCAGTGGGCATCCCGCTCTATCGTCTGGTACCCCAGCATTGGGGTGCAAAACAAAAGGTCCTGCCCAGGGAATTCAGATGCCCGTCCAAGAAGTTTCCTCTGGATTGTGTCCACCAACTTGCACAGATTTTTTAGTCTTTGATAGGGAGAAAGTAGCATAAACCTTCCGACTGACTAAAGACACTAGACAAAACACTGAACGACTGGCAGCAACAACTGGAGTTCTGGCGGTAGACAACCCCGCAAAGGGAGATAGAGGGAATTGAGGGTGAGTGAACTTTGTAAAAAGAAACTAACTTCAATTTAGGTAAAGCTGTTTATTTACCGTTACGTCTCCCTCAGGTGGTACTCAAGTGATGTCATCAGTCACCAATGTCAGTCTCAAATATGAAACATGTTTTAAAAAACCTTTTTAAGAACGACTCTCAGCAACTGAATCTCAAGATTTAAGATTATGATCTTTACATATCACACACTATATGATTTTATCTTCCGACTGTCAACACCAACTGATCCAGACTGGAACCCACCCTGTCCAACTTGGGCCCATGAGTCGTCACGCCCAGATCATATTCAACAATCCAAAGTGTGTCCCCGCCTTAACTGGAATGTACTCTAATCTCCTGCAGTTTATTGTGTCTCAGTAACTCATGAGAATACAAAAGCTTATCTTCATTGATTTGATATGTGCACTCAAAAGACGAAGTTTTTGTTCAGCTGCGGGTCTCTTAACTTCAACAATGAAGTGTGAGTTGATGAATCATTGAGCAGATGTGCACATTAAGATCATCCATGGACGACAGTGTGAATTGAGTCTTATAGTGTCCTCCTGTAGCCGTTAAAGGCCCCATGAAGCTTCATGTATGTGGGCATATTGAATCCAAAGACAACTCTGTCAAGCCACCCTCATGAGCACTGAGGAGTTATAAATGTAATTCACGCAGAAGGAATCCACGAGCTGCTTGGATCCACCCTGTCCAACATAAAGTATCATCAAAGAGAAAATAAAGGCATTTGGGGTGTTGATGGAAGATGCAGCGGTGTTCTGTATAACTTACAGAGGTTATACAAGGACGAATTCTTCCTTGTTTTAAAGTGTGACTCGGTCTGAAAGCATATTGTTCCTAGCGATATCAATAACACTGTACTCGCCAAGTTAATTGCTTAGATCTGGGAATGTGACAATATTACTTAAAGCTGCAATAATCAATATATTTAAGTCAATTTATGCAACTATATGTAATGTGAAAGGTGTCGCTTGTTGTGATGAACCCATTATAGCACATTTCAGCTAATTGTTTTGGTTTTACACCTGCAACTTTACTGTTTTGGTTCACTCTCACCACTCACATCAACCTCATTTATAGCAGCAGCTATTTTTCCTGTTGTGTGAAAAAGCTCCTGTACGCTACCCGTCCAGCACTAAGTTCAGACAAAGTTGACTGGTGAACAAGGAGCATTTAGCAGCTAAAGAGCCAGATATTTTACTCAGGAGTTGGTGCAGATCAAAACAGAGCTAAAAGTATCAGACCTACATTTGTTTGTTTGGCCAGAAAAAACTCCAAATGAATACAAATGTTGCTCCATGTCTGCTGAAAGTGTAATAAGAAAATGTTTTGCTAAGATGTTAGCCATAACGACCTTATACAGTGATAATATGTCAATGTTGTGTTTACAGGTTGTTGCACTGCACCCAAGTGGCCAAAAAAACAACAACCCAACAATAATTTATATTACTTTAAAAGAAGTCAGACGTGGGAGGAACATTTGTGATTAGGCAGTCATACAGGTTCTGAACAATCCCCCAGGTTAGCCAGATTAATATAGGGGAGAACTGTGAAATTATAACCAAATTGTCTGTTATAAACATCCATCACAGTTTACATACTTTGCAATGAAGAATATACCTCCAAATAAAATGGTTTAGATACTCTAACTAAACTTGCTTGTTTACAACCTGTCTGACTGCTCAGGTTTGGCCCTGTTGCACTCTGTTGCAGAAGTCACTGTTTTTTTTTAAATTTTGTTTTGAGATCTCAGCAATTACTTGTATTGCATGTATTTATAGATTTTTCGGCCTCTTGGAGGCAGCACAACAAGCTGTAAACAACATTGACATATTAACATTTTTGTTGTTGGTTGTTTTGGTTATAAAACACTCCAAAGAGCTGAGGGGATCTGAAGAGTTGGGTGATAATTCTCTGTGGGTTTGTCACTATGAGTGACACCTTTCACACTACACACAGTCATTTGAATTAAAAAATATGTAGGTCAGGTGGTTTCAAGTGCACATGTACTACAAGTACACTGCATTACTTCCAGCCCACACTAACAATCAATACTATGTCTGGCAGTGGTTTCAGGTTCATAGCCTACACCTAACAAGGCAAATAAGGAACACCAAGTTACATAAGACCAGACTTAAATCCAGATTGACTCGTGAAATGGAATTTTTCTCTCTCTGCTTCTCCATCTGTTAATGTTTTCCCCATCTTTCTGTTTCTTTCCCACATACACACACACACCCTTGTATTTCTATCTTTATGAGGACCGTCATTGACATAATGCATTCCCTAGCCCCTTATCCTAACCATCACAACTAAATGCCTCACCCTTACCCTCACCCTAATTCTAACCTAACCCTTAAAACCAAGCCTTAACCTTCAAACAGCCCTTTGAAGTTGTGAGGACCGGCCAAAATATCCTCACTTTCCAAAAATGTCCTCACTTTGTGGGTAAAAACGTGTTTCAGTCTTCACTATGTAGCAAGTACAAGTACACACACACACACACGCATAACAGACAGCGGAAGTGAAGGAATTCCCAGGTGGCTTCAAGTCAAAAAACTCATCTTTTTTAAAATGAGCTTCTCATCACTTGACGGGGGCCTTTGAAAGAGTAATTTGGTGAATCCCATTCGCTCCCTTGCATGCTGGGACACATTGCCCCTTTAAATATCTCAGCCCGGCTGGAGAGGTCCAGCCCTCGTTAGCTGAGTGTTAAATATTTAATACTCCCCAAACTATAGAGGAAGAGAGAGACAGTGGACAAGAAAGCGAAGAAGAGAAAGCAAACCTGACGCAAACATATAGTGGCAGCGAGTCTGTGTTGTGCTTTGAACATGTACCCAGCAGATGACGTAGTTTGAGGGTAAAAATAAAGCATTATATGTGTAAATGTAGGCATTGATGAATAGTTTCTGTCCTCTTCCTGTCTGGTTTGTTTTAAACTTTTTAATGAATGACCCGGGGAGAACAGGCCATTTTAGAAGTTTGTAACACACACACACACACACACACACACACACACACACACACACACACACACACATTAATGAACACACCAGCTCCTCAACATTAACATTAATGTATTCAGTGTGTTCTTTTTTTCTTTTTCAAACCCTCAGTGAGGCTTGGTGGAAGGCACACATCTATATAAATTAATAAAGCTTTTGTGGGATGTCTTTCAGTAAATGCACTTAGTTTACATACTACACACAGACATAAACATGCATCAACACAGTCAAATGATTGCATGCTGATCTTTTTATGAATGCAAACTGCGAATGCCACACATACCCCTTAAAAAAAGGTTCACACCAGCAGCTTTGTAAAGTCAGATTTGCATTTCTAGCCTCTTTGCCTCTTACTTCATCTCTCTCTTCTTGTTTTTCAATTTGCCATAAGAGTAGCTGTGGCCTGAAGTCAAGCTTCGGGACATTGTGAAAGCATCACGTCCCCCCTCTAATATAATCAGTTTCAGTGAATTACAACAGCGCCTAATGGCATTAGGACCTGGTGACACTCATTTACTCCACTTACGTCCCTGCATGTCTCAGACTTTGGAAAGTTGGAGCACGGAGCTAAGAGAGTGACAGCTGTCTAAACAGCATCTCTTCCTGGTGAGACAGGAGAATTGCAATGAGAATTTTTCACACTCCTGAGCATGAAAATCTCACTCCAAAGTTGTCAAATTCTTCAAAGAGCATCTCTCATCTTGACTTGAGGCACCATCTCAATCTTTAGCTACAATAATCTGTCTGAAGGGGATTTTAAGGAGTTTAAATGAGTTGAGCTCCATTTTGTCAAAATTTAACATATTTGTCCAAAATGCAAATCCAAATCACAAACATCAGAGAAAGAGGAATGCTCTTCCTTTCCCTCCACACTCGGACATCAACAAATGATTATTTTCATTATAAATTAATCTTATGATTATTTTCACTATTAATCAAATGGTCTATAGAGCCCAAGATGACATATTCAGATGGCTTTTTGTGCCTGACCAACAGTCCTAAATCCAAAGATATTAAGTTTCAATAAAATGTCAGACAAGGAAATGCTGCAAATTTACATTCAAGTAGCTGGAACCATAAAATGTTTGGCATTTCTGCTTGAACAAGACTAAGAATATTAAAACGATCGCATGGATGAAGACAAAATGAAGAGATACCTTCATGTGACCGACAGCCTGACATTGCTATCCCTAGAGCTCCTTTTTTTAGCCACGCTAGCAGAGCCAAATGCTAGAGTGGCTAAAAATTACTTAAACTGTTAATCACTTGTCAAAATAGATAGCGATTAATTTTCTGTCCATCAACTAATTGACTAACTGGTTCACACAGAGCCCCTGAAAGGTCATGGTGGTATTTTGTTTCTGAAAAACTTGCATTCCCTCTCAATATGTAAATCTGGGTCCTTTGAAAAACGTCATGTGCCGTCTTGCCTGTATGCACTGAAAACTTAAATATTAAGAGGTTTTAAGATGTTTTGTATATATTTCTACATTTGATTTTACCTGTCTACAATAATCATGTGCCTATTTACTTGTCCATAGTGAACATGTGACTACTTGCTAACATATGTAAGCAACAGCCCAAAGGCGACCATTTTGTATTTGCCCTGAAAAAGGCCTTAATGGCTGCAACGCGTAGTCATGTGTTTAACTGTTACTATGACTAAATAGCTGTGAGATATTAAAGGCTTTTTAAATCATTACCCTCTTGAGTGCCTCAAATTTCTTCACCAATTCTAAACTATAGGATCCCCAAACTGAAGAGCACCAGAGGGACATCTTTTTCACACCCGAACAACACTCCATCCAAACTGTTTTGTAATAAAGTGGAAGCTTTATATTACATTTGTATGATGCCACTCTGTTGTGTTGTGACTGGTAGATCTATTTGTCTTTTAAATTAAAATTTTAAACACAGGAATGTAAGAAACTGTAATGTTAGTATTTAAAGTAGATATGAGTAGTGGAGACAGAAATGCTAAATTAATGCTATTCCGATGTGTGTGCGCGCACACATACTTCATGCCTGCATGAAGTAAGTGACCCACTTGGGCCACCCCAGTCAAAAAAGGACACGCCACTGCTACCGTAGCCATATGGCACCATAGAAACAACCACAACTGTAGCCGTAGCCCGAGCAATAACTATGTCCACAGCTTCAACCACAGCTCAACCCACAGCCAGGCAGCGCAGCAGCAGCTGTGGTTACAGCCAGTGGCTGTATACTGTTGGAGCTCTGCCTTTTGAGGAGTAATGAGCAATAAATGCATAATGTAAAGTGTCCAATCATCTCTCCTTTCTGTAGCATCTGCAGAATGTTGCCCTAATCTGGCAGCTCTCCCAAGGATTGGACCAACCCACTAACTCTTCCTATGGATCATTAGAAAATGTATTTGAACCAAGAAATAAAGGGAGCCAAACAGAGACTGTTGCTTTGGTGAAACATAATCACCAATTTCAGATTAAGTATACGCAAGCAGAAGCAAAATCAATTCCTGCCATAATTTATTCATACCTGAGTTGCATCTCTGCTTGCTCATAGCATGTTAAACACAGCAAGTGTGGCCCTTACACCTCTGAAGATGCTCTGCACTCTGTAACTAGAGATGAGATTGAGCTACACATTATATACAGTGAATGATGATGATACTGAGCTCAAGGGGGCCATAATTTATACACATACGTACATAGATGTATTATTATTCTACTTATGCAGCTAAGTCATTTAGTAAGCAACACAGTGGTCATAAATGATAGGCACACTGTCTCAGTCTCTTCCGGGGCTCAAATGCATGTTTTTTATTATCACAATAGGAATGTTAGCCACTTTCTTGGACATTGTTCCTTATTATTCCTACAGGAATGAGCATCTGACATTCTTTGCATTGCAATCACTTCAAACCATTTCTAATCACACTTGATGAGAAAAGACAAGATTTTAGATCTGGGTGGCAGTTTTCTTTGACTCAGCATGTTCATAGACAAGCTCCTCTGGGAGCTGCCCTGGTGTATGAATTTTTTATCATTTGACTTCTCAAATGAAAGGAATTCATTAAAGAACAGCAGCAGACTGGGGCAATAAATGACCATCTTTCTATTCTATTATTTTGTACTTGTTGCTCTGAAAATATAATTATTGTATCATGTTTGTATTCATTTGATATTTATACGTAGTGTTGGCAGATATCTACCAACATGGTATCAAAAGTCTGTTTATACAATACGTGTTCAAGGAGTTTAGATGTGCATGATTAATAGACCAATCCATATCCTGACAGCAGGTGAAGCACACTATACGGTGTATAGTTCATACAGTGATGTAGGTTGAAATCACTATGACAGTATTAATAAGAATATTTACTGATATCAATACTGTATATATCACAACATGGTAATGTACAGTGGTGGAAGAATTATTAAGATGTTTTAAAAGTAAATTGTAAAAGTGGCAATACCACAGTGTAGACATGCTTTGTTACAAAGTACAAAAGCTATCAAAATATACTTAAAGTACCAAAAGTAAAAGTACTCATTATGCAGACTGGACCATTTCAGAAAAATGTACATTATATTAATGAATTATAATAATTTATCACTTTTTAATGTTGCAGCTTGTAAAGGTGGGGCTAATTTGAATTACTTTATACACTGCTAGCTTGTGAATTTCCTCCCTTATCTTATCTTTTTATTTGTTGATTATATTTTGTATTATTAGTCTGAATCTGTAAAGTTTCTAGTAACTAAAATTATCAAATAAATGTAGTGGAGTAAAAAGTACAATATTTGCATGTACCCAAGTAGAAGTATTTTAAAATTGTACTTAAGTATGATGCTTGAGTAAATGTACTTACCACACTTAAATGTTACTTTCCACCACTAGCAATGTATGCAAAATCACATGCAACGCAATGAACTGTGTTTCACTGTTCGGCATCACAGGAGACCAAAGTCCTCATACAGTATGAGCTAAACAAAAACACAATAACATCAATGACAGGATGTAATCATGTCATCACAATATGATCCTACTGAAAGTCAGTAAACAAACCTCACACTGATGATGAAATATGTGACTGCTATGTTTATAAAATGAGTTAACTTCAGAGTCCAGACCAGCTAGACAGGGCTCTCCTATCTTGCCTGCAACACCCATGCAACTAGACAGTGAATGCACCGTGCTCTGGATGATTCGGCCTCTGTACTCTTCCTGCCTGCATTGTATTGCTCACATCAGGGCAGTTCTCAGATATGCAAGGTCTCAACTTTTCCACCCCATTACGTTTTGACAGCACACCTACATCAAAACCTTGATCTTCATGAAGCACACTCTTTGGAAATAACTTAACCTTTTACACGCATTGATCATCCTCTGAATTTCCTCAACAGTGAGCTCTTTGTGTGGTGCACCACCTGGATTCTATCTGCAGAGCTGACCATGTTGGTGTTGACTGGATTATCCAAGATTAGAAGAAAAACACTGGTAAACTGCTTTAAATTAGATTTTACGATCAATTTATTGGCTCTAATTGTCATACCTGAGAAGCATTTTAAAGCAGGACTTTCATAAGAGGAATAATCACCCACGATATTGAAACTTTCCCAGTTTATGCTTCCATCAAAGCAGAAATAAAAACTAAGCACCCACTTACTCGCAATTATTCATCCTCTTTATTTAAAGGTTTAATCTCAGAGGTATTTCTTTAATTGCCTCTTGATTCTTTTTAACTTCCTGTGTTAAAGCAGCTGAGTAAAGCAGGGTGAATCAGAGGAGATTAGTTTTCAGCTGTAGGATGTTAGAGAGTTGAAATACTATTCTCCAGTGTTCAATATTCTATCCTAAAAAGCTTTATTGGCTGGCAGGAGAGTGAGACGTCAATGAGACTCCTCAGATTGGAGAAAACCAGGCCCTGTAGGGTTTTGCCATGCTGGCTACGGGAGGAATACTTCAAGACACTTCTAAAACTTCAAGACAAAAAGGGGTGAAATTGTTGATGAGGAGGACAGACGAGGACGGAGAGAAGCAGTAGGAGATGAAGAGTTAAGACGAAGTGTTATTATGTCAGTAATACCTTTGTATGCTATCTTATTACACATAATTCAGTTTCGAGACTCAAGAGGAGGCAGGTGAACTGTAATGGTTCAACATTTTGGGAAATATGCAATTTCGCTTTCTTGCCGAGAGTTAGATGAGAAGATCGATACCACTCTCGTGTTATAAATAAATGTAAATATAAGGCTTCAGTCAGCAGATGGTTAGCTTAGTTTAGCATAAAGACTGAAACCAGTAGCCTGGCTCTGTCCAAAGGCATCACAGCTTGTCATTCTGATACTTTGATTTTTGTACGCATTAAACTAATGACATACGTGTTAATTAGTGAGCTGTGGAAGTGTTGGTAAGGAGATTTTGTTATCTTCAGACAGAGCCAGGCTAGCTGTTTCCCCGTTTCCAGTCTTTGTGCAAAGTTAAGCTAACTGGCTCCATATTTACCGAACTGAAGTTTTAAAGGTGTTAAATCAGGATTTTTCAGTTAAAAGAACTAACTTTTGATTTTGCAATCCAACACACCAATCACTTAATACGCTACTGAGTCTATTGCAAATAATGTGCTCCAAGGCATCTTTCAACAATAATCCATGTTCAAGGTTCAAGCACACACTCATAAATCATCCAATGCAAACAATACAGAAGGGATATAAGATCCTGATGGGCTGGACTGTTGTGACAGCTGTAGGAACAAAAAAAATAGAAGCCATGTATAAGTTCACTTACATAATGTTTTTTCTACAGTGGAAAAGCTCAGAAGAGGCTTGAAAGCTCCAGGACAAACAAGGATTATTGCTGAGAAATATTATGTAATCATCTTGGAAAAATGTATGTTTATCATTAAATATTTAATATACAAAATACTTTTTGGTCTTGTATTTTGTGAAAGCAGGTAGGACGTTTTTCAAGTCTAAATGTACTTTTGAATCGCATTTGCAGTCAATTTTGCAATTAAGTTAAGTTTGTGCTGTTTGCAGATTCCTCATTTTTGTAGCAGAACAATTCTGCACATTTCCCCATGAATGAGACCAAATACAGACCAGATGTGGAGCGAACCATGTGACCAGTATTACTGCCCACAGGAGGTGCCATTGTCTTTCACCGGCTAATTACATGCAAAGGAATTTCACTGGGAAACAAGAATCTAGAGCAGCCGATAAATCAGTAGACTTTTTGTCTGATGCCAGTCCACACTCTGACATGTTGGAAAATGGTGAAACTAAAAAAAAGAAAGAAACAAATTAGTTTGATCAGAAGCAGAAATACACCTTGACAACCATATCATTATAGAATAGACAGAGGCCAGAAGCTGAATGTTTCATAAGGAGTTCATGTTTGTGCTTGTGATGTTGAGCTGGGGCCTTTAAAGTATCAGATCACTATTATTTTATATGTAGTGCAAGAAGGAATTTGATACCTCCCTAAAACATGCAGGAGTTTGGTGTTCAACTAAAAAACATCCTGCTCATTTTGACAAAGATAGACTCCACCTGTTTCAGGGATCAAAACAGCCACATAACTCTCTCCATGCATTCAGGTCATCTCACCATGAGCTTCAAAGGACATCAGGTAAATGACTGTATGAACACAATCTGAAGACGCATCAAATAGTCTGTTATGAGGCTGATCTCACTCCAAAAGCATCTCTCAATTTGAAACAGGGAAGGTGGAGAGTGGGTTTTACAGCTGCAGTAAAATCATGAGATGCGTTGCTATCAAACATTTAGTAGTAGCCACAAAAATGCAAACAAAGGATCCAGTTGTGGTTACACCTCTTTGAAGGAATTGCTCACATTCTTTCTTTATGATGGTGTTGACTATGTTAGATAGTTATTGAAGAGCGCTTCCATCAGCCCACCAGCAACACGCTATGGTTCTGCAATCTGTACAAACCCTGGAGGGTTTTTACTTCTGAAAACACCATGTTTTCAAGTGCATATGGTCCCTCTGAGGCTATACCGCCAGCCACCGTGAGCATGAAAAGGATAGGAGGTTAAGAGAACGTTGAGATGGATGGATATACTTTAAATCAAAAGTTTGTGTGTGTTTGTGTGGTGTGTGCTGGAATTTTTATGCTTATAAATGATTAAAATCACCAAAACCTGATTTAGGTTTTCTGGTAATATCTTTCAGAATATTTATAATGTGCAAAAGTAGTTTGTAAGTTATATCTAAAAAAAAAAAAAGCCAAATCCAAGTGGAATATTAAGTATGAAGTTTAACTTAAGTTGTTGTGCAGTGGGACTCAATCCATTCCCATAACAACAAACAAGGGACGTACAAGCACATGCACAGGCATAGAAAACACACTGGCCCTTTATGGGCATTTTTCAAATCTGATTTAACATTGGCAACAGTTAGGGTGTTAAATAGGGTCTTTGTCTGTGAAGGACTTTCAGAGTGAGTGTTATTGATCAGTGACACTGAGAGGGAACAATGCATCTGCTTATCTCGATAGTCCCCAAGAGACCCACTCTTGATGGGCCCATTTTAAATTTGTTAAAACCCACTGGAAACTGTTTGCTGCACTGTTTTAATTAAATTGTGTGTGCTTACATTTGTGGTATGGCCGTCAATAAAAACAGGCCCTACAAAATCATCTCCAGTTAAATAGAATGCTTATGGGCTATACTTGCAGTGCTGAGACATAGTGATCAAAGAATAAAAACATTAAGGTTACACATACTTGAAATCAAGTTTTATTCACAAAATTAAAAAAAAAAAAAGACCTTTTCAGGCACTTGTAAAGTATGGCATTTGTCTTTACTCTTGAGATGCCAAGAATGGTTCTGGTCTGTTTTCCAAACTCATCAGACACACAGTAACTCTGGCGTTGTGCTGGTGTCTCAAGGAAAAACACTGAATTCCTCCCATTTGCTTAGAGGAAAGGTTTGCTGCACTGCATCTGCACTTCATTTTTAGCATTTGTATTTAACCTTTGGGTTGACTTGACTGGTTGTGTTTCAGTTCACACAAGTTAAAGTAACCTTAGAAAACCAAAACATTTAACAGACTTTCAGATCATTTCCACTGATGGTCTGTGAAATATAGTCTAAATATTATTTGCAAATGCTACTTCATCGAATAGTCGGCCAGATCTACCTCAGATTGGGTTCCCTTTAAGAAAAGAGGCCACGGAAAATCATTTTGCGACCTCGGTGGCTCTTGTTCCAAGTCAGATCTTGATGAGACACCTTTAGTAGTTGAAATTAATGTCTGACTTTGTCTCCCACCGCCTTCTCAGCATCTTCTACTCATGCTCTAGTCTCTACTTCAATTTGCTCAGTCCCATCCTGTCCCTTCCTCTGTATCTGCTGTTTTTGGCGCACTATTTTTTTTTATGTTTCCACTCCCCGCTGCCTTCAGTCTCCTTTGTCATCGCCACTGTCCTGCAGTCTCAGGATGCTCTCCAAACGTTTTGCCCTAATGGGAGGCAACTGATCATACATATCGAAGCCAAACTCTGAGTGCTGTTGTGGCAGACGGAAGAGCAGCAAGTGGTTCCTCAACACCTGGAAATGAGACAAACAGAGTGAGAAGGAGGTCAGAAGAAGCAGCAGAGGTGGTGGTGTAAACCAGTGATTCCCAACCAGGGAACTACTTGTACCCCAGGGGATACTTTTGTAGTTGCCAGGGGGTCTGTGATTGTGGTGTAGCTGAACTGATTTGAAAAAATTGAAAGAATTATTTGATTTAAAAAACATATACATTTTGATTAAGCTGTAACATCAGCGCACCAAACTAGTTAGCAAGCGAGCCAAGAGGTCTAAACAGCTAAAAGTAAAACGAAAAAGGATCGAAATAGATAGCTACAAGTAATGGATAAACAATTTAGATAGATAAAAGTATTGGGTAAATGGTTAAAATAGATAGGGTAAAGTGATGGAATAAACAGTTGAATTAGTTAGCTAGCTTAAGGGTAATGGATAAATGGTTGAAATATTTAGCTAAAAGATAGACTGACATAGCTAAAAAAAAAAAAAAAAAGGAAAAAATAAGACCAGCTTCTGCCACTAAAAGAGTTAGTAGTAGGAATTCAAACTTTATCAAACCAACCTAAATATTGACAGTTCAATATTGTATGAAACATGTATGAAAAAAATATTATAACAATATCCACTTTATATAAATTATTAGTGTTAAATAACATCCAGTTTAAAATACATTCAAATGAACATATTAGGAACATGGCATGATGTCTGTCGTTTGATCTGCCAGGGCTGTGCCAGGGTACATCAGACAAAAAGGTTGGGAATCACTGGTGTGAATAAAGCCTTCAGGTAAAGAACCACCTATATATATATATATATATATATATATATATATATATATATATATATATATATATATATATATATATATGTCACTGCAGGACTTAAAGTTGCAGTGTTAAAGATGGGATGCTGACCATTAAATGGTCTGAGTGTTGCAAATTTAGTCAATGATACTAGGGGAGCAAGGTTATCACTGAAATTACAGAAAAGCTGGAACTATAACAACAACTAGGTGTTAAAAGACATTATGGAGAAACAGAAATACTAAAACAACACATACAAAGAAAAAGTAATTACACAAAAAAAGAATAAAGATGTGAGGATCACCACATACATAACTAACCCTAAGACATAAAAGATTTAAAACAAAAAACTCCAAGCTACAATAACCATAGATGGTAAGAAAAACCATCCAGCAGGATAACAGTGACTTGGATGGTGGCCAACGAGATGAGAAACAGCCAGAAACAGACTGGTTTGTCAGAGGAATGTGGAGAGATTGTGGGGAAAACATCATCAGAACGTTACGTGAGAGGCGAGGTGAAGAGGTGGTACAATCAATAAACAGCTTGCAGTGTATAAAGATCAGAGAGAGAGGGAGTGTAAGTACCTCATCAGTCAGGTAGTAGATTTTCCTCAGCATACTGTGTCGAGCTGCTTCAACCTCCTGGAAAAGGACGAGGGGATTAAAGATCAAAGGCCCCAGTGATGTATTATACTGACACACTTTACCTTTCAGTGTTAACTAAAAAACTCTCCACCTGCATGTATGAATGTTTTCAGCTCCACTGCTCTAAAATAATGTCTTTGTGAATGAGTAAATAACTTTAAGTCACTAAATGTGTTTCTTATTCTTGGCTAACTTGGCCATAAACCACATATCGTAGAAAAGGTTTCAGTCATAGTCATCTGGACAATGTTTTGTCCAGATGACTGAAACCTTTTCTACGATGGAACACTCCTGGACGAATGAGGGACTACACTGTCCCATAAACCACATAGTTAAAGAACAGTCACATACCATGACTTAAATCAATATTTATGAACAGGAAGGAGCTAAGTTGAATGTGTGAGACCAACTCAGAGGCTGCTCCTTTCACAGCCAATCAATAACATGAGGACCGGTTTTGGAGAATCATAAAAAAAAAAAAATTTAAATCAAGATTCTCCAAGATTTTGAATCCAGTGAGCTCATATTTGGCACAGAAAACATGCATAAATCCCCATAAACCCACTAAGTACTTCTCACAAATCCAGTCTCTAATTCAGTGCAGCTGCAGCACCTTCCGGATTTGCTAAATCATTACATATGTGGCAGTTTCACTGTGGCTGATTAAAAAAAGCCACAAAGCACAATTTTAACATGAATACATAATCAGAAAAATTTGAGAAAGCAGGACAATAGACTTCATCAAGAGAGGCTTGGAATTGTTTTTGAAGCCTTTGGGAAAGCATAAATTATAAATAAAGGAAAAGACTCCCAGCTTTCCATCACTTTCCTTCGTGCAGGGATTACATGTGTGTGCTATGCGATGCTGTACCTGTGCTGCAGCGTCCTGAGAGAAGATGAAGGAGTTGACGTGAGACAAGGCAACCACATATAAGATAGGACACCAGCGGGGCTTCAGGGCCCCCGTTACCAAAGAGCGGAAGTAGAGACGGAGGAGAGGGAGAGAGTCTTCAGGGGGGGACGTGAACCGCTCGATAGGAATGGAGAGCTTCAAATGAAGAGACAGAGAGATAATAACTGAATCCAAATCATGTGTTATATGATCATAGAATATTTATGTTATAAAAGAGACAGACAACAATTGTAGATTCACTTCAAAAGGCTTCTTTACACATGAAAAGGCAACTAATGAAAATAAAAAGCAGTAACATCCTCATCGTTACCTGTTCCAGGGTGACTCCCAGCGACCTCAGCATCCCCACATGTTCTCCAAACACAGCCAGCTTCATGGTGGTGCTATACCTCCTCTGCAGGGGTAAGAGGACCCAGCAGCCAAACAGCCGGTCTCCAAAGGACACCGCTTCGTACTGGGTCACAAGAGCAGAGTACAAGTCCTGGAAGGAGGCTAGACCTGGAGGGGGGACGTTCAGATCCAAAGAGTCCAGCCTGGATTGCCTGTAAATGTAAGAGATTCAGTTTAAGTGGAGCTTAGCCACCTCTCTCTGTGATCAATTTCGATTTAGCACTATAAGACCAAAGATATTTAACATTATCAGACCTGGTCAGCAGTCTGCACAGACCCCAGGTCAGTTTCTGAACAGGTCTCTCCAGGAACAAGTCGCTGGAACACAAGAACACACAGGACAGGCGGGCGAGCTTGGCAGCAGGAAGGATCACCTACAACATGACAAAAAGTTCTGGACGTTAGTTCCAATAACAAATTTAATGTCAAGTTGCCTGACAGACACACTAGAAGAGAAGCTTGACAAGCAGACGATCAAAATGAATGACTAGTATTTATTTAACATAGAAATATCGATTAGGACAACAATTCACTATTTATTTTCATTATTGATTAGTCTGCTGATTATTATTTATTGTTTTTAAAACAATAAAATGTCAGAACATTTTTCAATTCAATTCAATTTTGTTTATATAGCGCCAATTCATAACAGAAGTTATGTCATTGCACTTTTCCTATAGAGCAGGTCTAGACCGTACTCTTAAAAGTTAAAATATGTACTATGTTGGCTAATATGCAATATAATTTCGTTTTTTTGTTAGTCTTACATCGCTCTCACAAATCCGTATCAATTTAGCTTACATTACAAAACACGCAAAAAAGAGATGTTTTGTTGTTTTTGGTGTGGACTTGTCAGAGTTAGGGTTAGTTTTTTTGTGCTATACAAATAAAATTGACCTGACTTGTTTATGTACCTTTAGTGCTTCCTCCCTCCAGACCTCCAGCAGCAGCAGCCACTGCAGACAGTGGGTCACTGCCTGCAGAGCCCCCTGTGGGAGCTCCTCCACTGCTAACCCTCCACCATCACACACCCCTGTTCGCTCATACAGGCTGACGAGTGGGAGGAAAGGCCAATCGGATGGGACGGTGGGGCCAGTGAGCTCTGGGAGGAGATGGGAGTTGATCCATTGGTTACGGCCAAGCAGAGCGTCTCGAGACATCAGTACGGATGGCTCAAGGTGGGCCAGGTGAGTGAGGTAGCAGCCTCGTATGGATGGCAGCTGGACGCAGGCTTCTCTCAGGAGAGCTCCGACGGTCTGGAGAGAGGGAGAGGTGAGGTGTTGCGTTTCCTCTTGGAGTTTCAGCTCTCCCAGCTCTATAGCCTCAGGTCCTCCGCTGTGGCCCTCTCTGGAAAGCAAACAAATAAAAATAAACTGAGTAATATTACAATAAAGAGGAAGCAAAGATTGTGGAACATCACTTTTGGTGGAAATGGGTCACCAGATAAATTGATCCAATTTCAAAGAAATGTAATTCTGAATAAAATAGAATTTGTGAAATTAGATTAAAATCATCTGCCTCGTTTTTCAAGCACTAATCTAAACTATTATTTAGAAAGAATGTATTATATGCAGTATACCAAACAAATAAGTAAAAAAAAAAAACATTTCAGGCTCTTTAGGTTGATTGTGTTGGCACTTAACTGGCAATTAATCCTAAATTAAACTTACTAAAGTAAATGTAAACTTACGATATAAAGTCCTTGCTGAAGATGATGGTGGACAGCAGTTCATGTGCCAGGTATTCACTGCCTGGTAATAACCATGGCAGCAGAACCAGTGCCACCTGGTGGTACAGTGATGCTTGCTTGGCTACTTGTGGCTCAATGGGAACCTGAGAGGAAATGAAAAGAAATGAAATTGGTTTGATGAAAGAAATGCAGCTGAATTTACACACAAACTGTCCATGGATCAGAATGGAAGGAAATCACACTGACACACACCTACTGATACTCTCTTTTCATACAAGACTGTGAAAGATCTGGTTTTTAAAATACAATAAACTACAGAATAGGGTGTGTTATTAGGCATTACTTCCAGCTGATAATGTTGCTGAATGAAACAAAGCCTAAACTGCACGTTTCATGTCAACAGAATACTGTTTATGGGGATTTGATTGAAGTCAGAGCCTACCAGTCTGCGTGCCAGCTGGAGCAGCAGGTAGAGGAGGTGGTGTTCATGACGGAGAAGCCAGGCTCTGGTGTGAGACAGGGTGGGCGTAGCCTGACTGCAACTTCGCAGGTAACCAACCACAGGTTCTGAAAGGAGGAGACCAGTGAACTAGAGAGTGGGAGAGAAAGTCAAACACAGAAAAGGGAAAAATTTAGATAAAATATATAGGATTTTGTGTGTCACTAAAAGATGGCAACAAAATATATGTTGCTCAGTGACAGGACAACATGTGCACTAGACTGCCAAGAGGCTGCAAACAAAGACTACAGTGGATGATTTTACTGATTAGTTCCTCATCTTTGGCTGAAGATGTGCTTAGATATAATCTAATGAAAAAACCTGCGGACTCCGCATTCCTCTGCACGTTGTCGTCTGTCCCGGTCCTCGCATGATAATAAATACTCCCTAAAGTTGTTTAAACTCTTCAGTAAGACCTACCTTGGAGCTGAGACCTTTGTGGATGCCTGTGACCGTTTCCAGGAGGAGCCCCAGGCCTGTGAGAAGAGGGATGGGGGAGCTGGGAACAACCGGCCCCGGACGGTCCCTCCATCCTGGGCAGGCCAAACCAGGGAGGCTGGGATTGGTCTCTGGGCCCACATGACTAGACTGGACATTACAAATGACTGAGGAAGACCTGGTGTAAAAAAAATGTAATAGAAAAAGTTCAGTTCAAAAGTGCAATTGATGAAGGACAAGAACAAATGTTATTACAACATTGGTCTCACAGTAAATCAGACTTACTTTAGGTTCTTTATCAGGCCTTGAACAACATGGTGGGACAGCAAGGGGAGGAGAACCTCAGACGTCAGCAGCTCCAGTTCTTGAAGAGTCTCTACAGGCTTGAAACAGTTCTGAGGAAGAGAGTCACATTAAAGTAGTTTTATTCAGCAATTTGTTTGAATTTTACAGTTACTCTCCTATGTTACATTTTATTGACGTGTAGCCAGAGCTAATAAATCTCAATTCTTGGGAAGTTTGATCACTTTTCAACCATATTGATGTGGTCAGATATTTTACACCTGAGATTCCACTGCCCTGTCATCTTTCAGGCATTTATTTAAATGCCTGAGATAACTGATAATGGATTTGCAAGTTCCAAAAAATTTGGCTTGGCTATGAGACAGTTACCTCCACACATACAGGTAAGAAGTACACGGCAGGACACAGTACCTGTCTGGAGAGCTGATGGTAGTAAGCTTCTAGGTAGGCCAGGTAAGCTGGTATCACAGCCAGGCTGCTCTCTTTCTGGACTGGATTATCAAGGCTCTTCACAAAGCCCTTCAAATGTCCCAACAGTGATGTCTGCAACCCTGTGACATGACCCCAAGATACTGGAGGAGGAGGAGGGCACTCTTCTCCCCGAGAGCTAAGAGGGTAACACGTAGATAAAAAAGGATTCAAAGGTGTGTTAATGTGATGCTTCATGTAGCAGCATGGTTTCATAAAACCACTTTAATCCTCATCTGTACCTGACCATGCCAGCCTGTAGCTCCTGATGGCAGCCAGCAGTGTGTGTGACCTGTGTGAGCAGAGAAAGCAGAGCCAGGACCAGCTGGAGCTGCAGAGGCAACAGAGGATCTGAGGGGTCCAGGACTCTGTGAACTGACTGTAAGGTCTTCGCTAAACCTGGATACAGGTCTCTGCGGAAATATAATGACAGTATAACAATAAAAGACGAGAACTGTGAGAGAAGAGCAGAGAGGATTAGACGGTTCTTATATGCGTTTTTTGTATGTATGTTTGGGAATCTTTCTGTCCCTGGTGGTCAGCTTGAATGTGTTAACTTGCATGTATAATTTGCAGGCCTGCCCATAGCCGGCTGCTACAGCCCACAGCCTGTAGGCCTCAGTGGTGATCCTGAGGGCCTCGGATGGTTCCAGCAGCAGCTCACTGGGCTCAGCACTCAGCAGACAAGACAGACGCTCCCTCACTCCAAGAGAGTTTAACTGGGGAGAGGAGAGAGAAAGAGATACACTAATAATGCTTATAGATGTGGGAATAATGGAATAATTCAGATTAAAAATTGGTATGATAATGAAGTAAACCCACAGGTTGGATTTCAGATCCATGAAGTTTAAAATAACTTGAACATGATCAATAAAGAAAGGTGTCTGCACACTTCACACACCACTGGATACTTTCATATACGCTAGTCAGTATCAGTATAGACACAGTTCATCCCTGACAGATTCCATGAGGAGGAGTGCCTAGCGATATTTACCAGTCTTGCACAGGCATGTCTGCCAGCAGTAGCCAATACTCTTAACAGCTTCATGGCGCTGGCCAGTGGGAGTCCGTACACAGACTGGGGAAGGGGCAAAGATGGCACTGTCCAGGAAGTGGGAAGGAACTCTAACAACACCATCTCCATCAAGCGAGGACAGTCAAGCACCTGAGAGAGTGAAATACATTTTTACTGAATTTGGCCAGAAGAAAAACATAGACAATAATAATTAAGTGTACTGCAAGCATGACATGAGATTGTTGCTACCTGGGTGGCAGATGAGGAGGAGTGCCTAGCGATACGAGTCAGGATCTCCAGGACGTCCTGGACCACTCGAGGAGAAGGTCGGACCACCTCAAGGATGTAACGTAGCCTGGGGAGCAGTTTCATCTTTAACAGACCCTGAAACACAAACAGAGAGCCAACAATAATCATTCAACCTTCATCTCCAGAACTTCTTAATTAATGCAGATTTTAAAAAAAATTAGAAATCTGACAAACCCAAGGAAAACAAGTGGAAAATGGAAAAATTAATTCTGCTTGTTTACCTTGACAACATCCTGCCTGGCCACATCATGATCACTCTTCCTCTCTTCCTTCTCCTTAGCTGTCTCCTTCATACTTTCGGGCAGCCCTTCATCGTCCTCATCTTCCTCCTCCTGAGCAGACGGCAGCAGAGGGAAGGAGGCCAGGCCGCGGAACCAGGAGAAGGTGCAGTCCAAACACTCCTGAGAGGGTAAACACTATACACTGCACTATACTATGCAGAATCACTTCATAATCAAAGACTTTGGAGATAAAATGACACAATCACTTTGTAAATGAAAAAGACTGAAGGTTTTAATGACACCCTGTAATGATTCAAGTTGTCTTACTTCATCCTCTGCACACACAAGGAGTGCTTTAAGTGCATGCACAGCTGCAGACATCACTCCCTCCACACCGTCGTCCAACGCAAAGCGGAGCAGGAAGAGCAGGCCGGCGTCGAGCAGAGTGGACACCACGCTGCCTTTCAGAACTGGCAGGTACTCCCCAGCACGAGCCTACAGGTTGAGAAATGCAGCCACATGAGTGTCTACAGACATGTGCCTCTGCAGGTATGCGTAACGCTGTATTTGTCTGTTTGCGTACCTTTGAGAGGATGTTGGCCAGAGTGCTGAGGGCCAGACTCCTCTGCTGGATGACCTGACTCCGGGACAGCAGGAAGAGTTCCTGCAGGGAGTAACCTGCCCTCTGTAGACAAATCCTCAATGTCAAGAATAAAATCATAACAAAACACCAGACCAAAAACCAGGAGCCTTGTTTAAAGAGCAAACTTTGAGATGACCCTGGTTTGACATAACGACATTTAAAACTACAGGTAAAATGTGAAGTTGTCTTGCTAATATCAGAATCTAACTTTGTAGTTAGTTGGTACTGCCATTATGTTAAACTTGCTTTGTTAGTTATTGAAAACAAAAGAAAATCATGGAGAATATACCTGAAGGTGTTATATACATTTTATCAAAGACTTAGACCAAATTAAAGACACAACGGAGAAAAATTGATAATAGTAATAATTTAGATTCGGACTTATTGCCTACCGACCTCAGGCTCCTCTCCATGGTGGTGCAGGCCTAAGTGGGTGGGCAGATCCTCAGTGGGTGGAATCAAGGTCCCTGCAAAGTCAAACCGAGCCTGCATGGCCTATCAGGACACAGAACAACAGAATGTGTTGGCTCACACATCTTTTCACCTGTCACTAAGGCTTGAATGCAGAAAAACACACTAAAATGCAATATTTGAGTTGAAATGAATGAAAATGACATTCTTCTTTTTGCTCTACTGGTATCGTAAAAAATATCTCTGTACCGTCTTGGTTCCTTTCCTTCTGGGTGCAGGCAAGTCTCTCATCCACTCGAGCTTCTCTGGCTCCAGCTTATTCATGTGGACCCATTCCTTCTGAGGCTTCACCGGCAGGTCCTCCTCTGAATTCACACACATAGGAGGGCAAAAGTATGACTAGTAACAAGGTATGATTGCTTGTATTAATTGGTACATCTGTTGTAGCCAGCACAAATAAAAGTGACAACATGTGCCACCACTGTAAACACAAACTACTGCTACACTGACAAAATAATCCACAATTGTAGCAATTGTGCTTCCTCCTGAGCCCTTGAATGAAGCCACAGGAACACATTATCAGCAGGGGTGCAGATTTTCCAGTTTAAAAAAAAAGGAAAAATCACTTGAACAAAAACACATTATTTGAATATAGAATATTACACAAACTCACCGCTACACATATCAGCAAAAAAGCACAGTGTGGGGTCCTAACATTATTGCAAATCACATCTTGATAGCAGATATGACGTTATGTCAGTAAAACAATATGATGATATGAAAACGGCAAAGTTAGGAAATGAACTTTAGCCATCAAGATAATTACACTTACAGCACAGAGTTGACCATCATGACAATACTAAACTTTTTAAGTGCTGCTGTTGGTTGAAAAATTTAACTTGAGTATTTATTTCATGCTGGAGAGACAGATCAATAAAGACAAAAAACTATAGGACACTATACAAAACCACCTGGAAAGCTTTTTTCAATAGTTAAAATAAAAAAAGATAACACAGGTAACAGTAACCAGGAGAGGTGGGTTGTAATGTGACAGAAAAAAAAATCATGCAATATTGCATCTTGCAATATAATATACCCCAGTCACCTGGAGGCAGGGTGCTGCAGGACCCTCAGCACCTCTACTTCCCATTGCTATGGTTCAAGATGCTCTGTAAGAAGCTGAGGCAATGTCTGGCTATTTATTCTCAAGTGTTGTTTTCTCTAAAAGGGAAGGTAGAGGAGACACTAAATCATCTTTGGCCAGAATAACAGAATGACAGAAACAGCTCTGTTCATTGCATTTTTGGGGAAAATAGAATAGTATAAATGATGTGCAGGATCTGTCTTCATATGATCTATTATCAACACTTTCACCAGGACTCTGCGTATTCTTTGAATGATCTGCAGTAACTTAATTGCAGAGAGTGGCTGCTTCTGGCTCGGCCTGGCCTTTTTGTTAATCACACAAAGTGAAGTCAATGATCAGCTTGATGTCTGGATTTTAGCCATGCAGCTGAAGCATCCCACATTAGTTATACAATTAGAAAATTGACACTTAGGAGAGTGAGGAGAGTGAGAGCAGAGAGGAAAATGCTCAGGTGAGGGAGATAAAGGCAGGGATAGAGTCGGAGAAAGCCGGCAGTGGACAAACTCTGTCTCATTTACATTTGATCTGCTGTGGTACATTTAGAGCTTCTCCCCCAACATGTACAACTGATTGAATAATTTCACAGTCTTAGCAACAAGGTTACAATTTAACTTAAATACTTAACTTTAATAACTTAAATAATGTTGATTTATTCATATCAGCAGCAACAGCAGAGACCAGGAACAACTGACAAGACAGAAGTGATGAAAAGGGTTTATTTTGAACCCATCATACCTGTCACAGCAGGTGGCACTTCCTCCTCCTCTCCTTCCATCTCTACTTCTTGGGGTTTCTGAAACAGCACAGCAGCACTGGAGGAGTCTGACTCACTGCTCACATTTTTGCTTTTGCCCCGGGGGTGTTTGGATGGGGAGGTAGAGGATGCGACGCTCTGGGCTTTGCGAGATCTAACAAACTCCACCAGTCTAGGATCTGGGAAGCAGAAATAATCGTATTATACGCAGTGGTACCAACAAAAGGGGAAAAAAAGGTTTTGACGTACTTTACTAGCTAGGATACAAACTCAATACAGATCATGTCTTCATCTCTACATATATTATATACTAATTAACTATCATTTGGACAACATCATTGCCTACCAAGCTGAGATAATAGTTTCTTCTGCTCCTGTAGTATCTCAGACTTAGACATCCCCTGGAGCTTAGCCTGGTTCTCCCTGTGGATCCTTATGGTCTCTCCTGAGCTACCTGGGCCCTCAAGCCCCTGACCAGACACCAGCCTGGGACCTGAGACTGCAGTTGGCTCTGGTGATTGGAGAGGAGCGAGCAGACAAAGAGAAAGGGAGACAAAAATAATATGAGGTTCTGTGGTAAAAGAGAGAGGATACTTTTTTCAACAATTAAGGACCAACTCAATTATTCTTTAAGAATTCCAACATATCCGCTGACATGTGTGTTACATTTACAATAATATAGCTCAAGCCTACTTACGATCATGTGCAGCGTCACACTGATCTGTTTCCATACTGGTCTCAGGAGGAAGGTTCTGCTCCGTGTGTCCAGGTGTCTGAGCAGCTTCAGGTGAGCAGTGTAACGGTGCCTTTCCCTCTTTAAGTCTCTGAGCTGCAATCTGACATGCAAAGATACTCTTCTTTCCACCAGCTGAAGACAGTGGCCCCTGGTCGTAAGGACGAATAAATTTATGGAATTAAGATAAATGCAAACTAAGTTTAATTTACCCATCTCCAAATTATTGCAACAATACAATGAGTGAGTATGGACAAACTTGCTAATATATGATTCTGTACATATAGAGAAGCTCTTTCCTTCATTGTAAATGGCCAGAGTTTGTTGTGATTTCTTATACACTTTTAAGGTTCTATAATCACACAATTTATGAAGATTGGGAATTTATGTCTTTTTACCTGACTGCTGGTTTCTGAGCGGTGCAATACTTTGGGGAATGCCATGCCTGTAAATGCTGGTAGAGATACTGGTGTAGAGCTGGTATCTCTCTCCTTAAAAAAAAGAATAATGTTACAGATCCACTGGTGTAATAAGAGGAAAAAATCAACTACAACTGTGTATTATGTCAAGCAAAACATGATACCAGCAAACATGGATAACTGAGAAAATCTGCTGAACAAAATTTAAGTGACACACTGGATGCATGTATACTTGGAAAGGTCCAACTGGGAGAATATGCTACTTTATTTAGTACACAGTCACTGATTCACACTACACATTTCTAGGTTTTACAACAGGCACTTACAACAATCCTGGAGAGAACAGCACTGATGTGAGTGTCATGTCTGTCCAGCCTCTCCTCAGCATCCTCAGCCTCGAAAGTGACACGGCTGGCTTTAAAGCGAGACTTCTTAGGAGGCGCTGGCGTCAGAGACGGGAGCTGGTCTGGCAGATCTAGAGGAAACACAGAATTTTGACATATTAAATCATCTTACTTATATATGGTCCATTGTTAGCTGTTACATATACCTTAAAAATATGACACCCTTAAGTGTGTAACTTATGTCTGTTGAATATCATCTGACCCTCATGTTGATCCTGGGGGAAAAACCCCAAATTATTAAACATTTGTGATACTAAAAAGGAGAAAAAAACAGAAATCTTTTACCTTCTATGGTGACAACATCCCTCTTTCTCCCCTCATTCTCCCCGTTATGATCCCCTCCTTCTCCTCCAGCCTCTCCTCTCCTCTTGTCAGGTCGGCGGACCACATTGGCAGCAGACGGGGCACCAGAGGTCAGAAACTGCTCCTGCTCTCTCAGGAGGTCTGCCTCAGAGTCACTTGGCTTGGGACGCCGCAACATTCCTCTGAAGGACACAAGAGATGATTTTAAATACATTGACACTGTTGTGTCTAATTCTCTTTCCCTATTCAATTGTGTGTCTCCATATTTCTACCTGAACCCAACCTGTTATTTCTCCAAATGATGGAGAAACAGACTTTGACACAAGACTACTGGAGTGGAAAGGTTATGATGATTCAAGGGGCCCAAAGCTGGTGGGTGCCCACAAATATAACTGCGTTATGCCCCTGATTACAGATAAAGGATGACATTTTAACTGAATTGAAACTCATTGAAGCTGTCATCTGGTTCATCATAACGTGCTTAGCTGATAGCTAGATATGGCAGATAGAAGACCATCGTAAATTAAGAAAGTACTGTGAATTCAACATGTCTCATCTGCTTTCGAAGTGAGGCTGAACTTGGTTAGCGTGGCTAATCTTAAGGCTAACTAACGTTATCTCGGAGTATAAGAAAGGACAAAAAGCGACAACCTTAAACTAATTAACCTAATAAATTATCCATATCTAACGTTAGCTAACTACATATTGCTTTTTTTGTTTTCACGTGTAACGTTAGCTGTTAACTAACGTAACTTAACTACATCCGACACGCACCCGGGATGAATGTAACGTTAGCTTAACGTTAGCTTGAAATCCCAAACCTCACTCAGTTGAAACTAAAATACCAAACAGTAGCACAACAATGTGGCTGCGTTTGTTGCTTTGAAATGTTTTACAATCGTGTTAGCTAACCTTCAGTTAAGTGCTGGATCCGTGACACAACACACTCAGTTGACCACACGGAAGATGTTTTAAGTGACACCAAGCTCCGCCTTCAAAATAAAAGCTTTGCCAGCATAAAAAGAAAGGAACGCGATTTGTCGTGGGACGCCAAGGGTTTACCTCATACCTAAGCTGCATCTCGCGTTATCTTTCCTCCCTCCTCCTCCGGGACACTGGACAGCGCGCCAGGCATCTGGATAAACATAGTGCAGTGATGTTTTTTGTATGACACATGGTTTTATTAGTTCATTAAAACTGCCGACCCCTGGCTGCTGACAACAAGCTTCTCTGACTGCATCATGGTCAACCTCTGCTGCCTTTGCTGCGGTGAAATCCCTCAACCCCGCCCCCCTCCGTCCGGCCAGTCGGGACCACCGCGGGATCCCCGCTCCGTGCAGCAGCAGCAGCCTGCTGGCTCCGGCCCAGACGGTGTGTTGCTGAAGGGGGGACAGAAAGGGGAAGCAAACGGAGGGAGTAAAGCCAGTGAATAAAAAAGAGTGAGTATATAATCTCTCTCTGACATGCGAAAAGTGCAGCATGCTCTCTTCCGATCTGGACTCTGCGGAGGACACGGCGGCCAGCGCTCCCAATGATGCTGAGGGAGAGGAGCAGGAGGAGTTGGAGGAGGATTCACCGGCTGAGAGTGATGTCCAGGAGGAGGTAGGTGTGGACATACCAGCCATTCATTATCTTATTTTTAACTTAAACAAAAAAAAAACTTAAAAACATGAAGAAACATCAGCTAGGAACAGTTCTGATCAAGGAATTATTTTTAGAAAAGTAGAAGAAATAACAGCAATTCTCACTTGTCGTGCAATAAAAATAAGCTAAGATGTAAGTTTCCTAAGCTTATTTGCTAGTGGCTCACTGGAAAATAAATCCTATATTGACATATCCTCTCTGTGCCATCACAGTGCAACCTCTTCCACCTGCAGCCTAACAGCCTCTCTGCTTGCTGAAATGTCAGAATAGTCCATTTCACATAGTGGCAGTTGAATCCAGTGATGTGGAAAGATACTCACTGACAAATTCATGCATGTTTTTTTTTTTCTCAAACAATAAAGCCAGACCATGATTTCAAGCACTGGTCAGTCCTTTAAGCGTACGTCTTTGTGTCTGCGTTTGCTCCACCATGCCCTCTGCCTTTACTGTCATGGAGTAATTACTGTGATTCCATCTGGGGGACTGGCTGTGTGCAACCAGCCATGGGCAGATAGTAAAAGAGCACGTTGTCTTACCTCAGATCCATCGTCCATGTAACTGCTAAGTCCTAATTTATACTGTGGAGTAAATTAAAGGACAATTTGTGTACAAGCAACTTGTGTCTTTTTCACAAACGCCCTATTTATCTTCAGCCAACAGATTTAGTTTAGCTGCTTAAAAACTATTTCTAAGGATATATTGTCATCCCATCTGAGTCACAGTTTATATTTGTTTGATTGGTGTAACCTTGGCTTGATTTGAATTTAATCCTTGTTTGCTCCATAAATAACTGAGGTGGAACCAGCAAAGTGACATCCCCACCCCTGTGTCCGTGCAGTAATGGATGGGCTGGTTGTCAACAGAAATCCTTTCACTCCACCAGAGGCAGTCTACAAGAGCCCAGGATTTCATGGGCACTGTTGTCACCACAAGAACCAGACAAAAATATTAGAACTTATAAAGTCATTCAGAAATCTTGATAGATGTGATGACAAGATGGGATCAAATTCATTTTTAAATGCTCCCAGACTACCCTCCTTCCAGATGCATGCATTAAATGTTGCAGTCCTGGTTTAATCTCTTGAAGCGTAAAGGGCTGCGCTCTGGCTTCTTTTACTGTTAGTGTTACTGATGAAATAGCTTTAGGCCAGTGTCTCTGCTGAATGGGACAATTCGACTGGTGGTCAGTATTGCAAATGTGAGCGCTTTCTGTTTGTCTGCCCTGAGCTAACTACCCAATACTCAGCAGATAAGTGTGTGTGTGTGTGTGTGTGTGTGTGTGTGTGTGTGTGTGTGTGTGTGTGTGTGTGTGTTTAAGCAGTGCTGGGAGAAGTATTCAGATTTTTTTCTGAGGTAAAAGTAACAATATCATAATTTAAAAATAGTGCATTACAAGTTAAAGTGCTACATTAAAATTGTTACTTAAGTAAAATCAATGAAGTATTATCATCAGCATGTTACAGTATCACACGTAAAAGTACTACTTATGCAGCAGAATGGCCCCTGTCAGTGTTTTATTATTATATATGATGTATTATTTCATTATTATTACTGATGTGTTAACATGTGAGCAGCATTTTAATGTTGCATCTGGTTCAGGTGGAGCGAATTTGAACTATTTTACACACTGTTGGATAGTTTAATGTATAACAATGTGTAATTTTTTATCAGCTATTAATACGGTTTGTAATAAATTATTTTTATTATATTATTCATTTTTAAAGTAACTTGTAACACAGCTGTTAGATAAATGTAGTGGAGTGAAAAGTACAATATAGAGGAGTAGAAGTATAAAGCAAAGTACGTAGTTATATTCGACCACTCGGTTTAACTGCATGAATGCATGCATGAGCTTAAGTGTGTCAGGTTGGGCTGCAACTAACAATGATTTCCGTTATCGATTTATCGTTTGATTATTTTTTGACTACTTATTAATCTATACAATGTCAGAAAGTAGTGGAAGTTCCCAGAGCCCCAGGTGAAATCTTCAAATTGCTTGTTTTTTTAACAAACAGTCCAAAACTCAGAGGTATTTAATTTAAAAACCACATGTAACAGTGAAAAACAGTAAATCCTTACATTTCAGAAACTGGACCTGAAAATATTTGGCATTTTTTATTGAAAAATTGCTTAAACGTTTAATCGGTTTTTCATTTTTCTGTAATTATTCTGTAACTTTCTGCTATTTTGCTGTAGCTAGAGCACCATTTCTTCTCTATTTAAAGCTAAGCTTCATTGCACGCCCATAAAGTTTGTAACACTTGTAACTAAAGACCTGACTAATGATTTGGCCGGCTGATGTTATCGGTCGATATTAGTTTATCACCTGTATCGGTGTATTCATCGGCCAGTAAGGAACAAGACATTGCAGTACAAAAATATGTTTGATGTAATTTAGAAACAGTGTCTCCATTAACATATTACGTCCACCAGAGAACACTCAGAATTCATTATTAACCAAATTTAATGGACCCTTATTAAATTGTTGTTTAATGTGTGTTTACTACTATTGGCTAATACTGTATATTGTTAAAAGATTTTCAACTCTCAAGTATCAGTACAAATGTTACTCTGTGATATTAATATGACGACTTGCAAGTACATTTGGCCTCATGCAATATAAATTAAATGAAACACCTCAGTTAATATTTTGTCCGTCAGCAGCTTTGGCTCACAGCCTGCCAGGGACACTACGTGGTTTAATTGAATCCTGCTGAGTTTTTTTTTTTGTTTGATTTACTCTGTGCTTAGGTATGGAAAAGCTTGGCAATTTATAGTGCAGCTACGTTCATTTGCATTTCTGCTGCAAGTCATAATGTCCCTGCCATGTTTCAGGGGCTTCATTGCTCTAAGTGCCTTTTCCTCATTACTCTCTCTCTCTCTCTCTCTCCTTCCTTTTCTTAATTATCTCTCTCTCTGCAGCAGCGCCCAGTGAAGCAGTCCCTGGGTGCTTGTGTCTGCCGGGAGTCCCATTGGCGCTGCCTGCTGCTCTCTCTGCTCATGTACAGCTGCCTGGGCGCGGTGGCCTGGTGCCAGCTGACCCGGGTCACCAAGATCAGCTTCAACTCGGCTCTCACCTCCTCCTTCCCGGCCTCCTTCACCTCCTCCCTGCGGGGGGCCTCCGGGATGAGCGTCGGAGGACACTCAATGATCTACCACGACAGCCCCTGCTCTGACGGCTACATCTACATCCCTCTGGCCTTCCTGCTCATGCTCTACGTCCTGTACATGGTGGAGTGCTGGCACTGCAGAGCCAGGAGCGAGCTGCAGTGCAAAGCAGACGTGGACAGCGTGTATGAGCGCGTGCTGCGGATGCGACAGGCCCAACCTTGCATATGGTGGAAGGCCATCAGCTACCATTTTGTCCGACGGACACGGCAAGTCACTCGATACCGCAACGGGGATGCCTACACCACCACGCAGGTGTACCATGAGAGAGTGAACACCCATGTGGCTGAGGGGGAGTTTGACTACAGCCACTGTGGGATGAAAGATGTATCACGTGACCTCAGTGGCTTGGAGGGGCATCCAGCAACTCGCCTGCGCTTCACCAAATGTTTCAGCTTCACCGAGGCCGGTCCAGAAAATGATTACCTCAACCAGAGAGCCAGGTTCTTCTCTGAGATCGAGGGTTTGGACGATTACATGGAGGCCAGGGAGGGGATGCAGCTGAAGAATGTGGACTTCAGAGAAAACCTGATAGCCTATGTAGACCCAGATAGGATGCCATGGTACACTTCTCAGGTTGCCTTCTGGCTGGCAGCTCTGCTGATGTTGTCCTGGCCTCTGAGAGTGCTGATAGAGTACCGCACTGCTTATGTGCACTACCGCATAGAGAAACTATTTGGGTTAGAGTACAGCCACAGCAGCCCCTCTCCTCTAGACGAAGACCGGCCTCTGGGGAATCACACTGGTTGTGTTATTCCAAGAGTAGACACACTGGACAGCACTGAAATGGAGTGGCACATACGCTGTAACCACCAGGTGATTCCTAGCTACTCCGAGGCCATGCTGATAAACATGAGCACAGCAGACTCTCACTCATTACAAGACACTGAATGCACCTCGTCCTCAAACTGCTTCCTCCTGGACAGCAGCCAGACTGCTCAGAGCTACGGCGCTCTCCAAAGCCAGGACGGCAGCGAGCAGCACAGCGAGCCCAACAGACGAGGGGATGATGGAGGAGGAGGCAGGACGAGGACCATCACCAGCTCCAGCTGTTCCTCCATCTTCTCCTGCCGCGGAGCGCTGTTCCACTCCCACCTCTCCTCGGACACGTCCCGCTTCTCTCTCTGCCGCATGTACGGCTCCCAGCGCACTGTGGCTCTGTGGAGGAGCCGCAGCAGCAACCTGACGGACCCCTGCTGCGTGGACGAGCAGTGCTGCCGGTCCGACTCCAGCCAGCTGGCGCTCAGTCAGAGTCCACCAACTTATAGAGACGCCCGGTTCTTCCCAGTTCTCATTATGCATCGGTCTGAGGGATTTGGCGGGGAGGACGGGAGGGAAGTGAGGCGTTATTATATACGGAGAGGGTCCTCCTGTGTGGAGACAGCTCTGTGAAGGACATAAAGAGACCTGCTGATAAGTCAAGATGGATTCAAATCAGTAATAATGGATGGTGTTGTAGGGTTGGGCACTATTTGCTCCATAGACAGAGTGACGTTAATGCTCTTTCAGGAAATTCCACTGTAAATATGAAGTCAAAGAAACTTAAATACTTTCTATTTTTTAACACAGACAGCAAAAGGTCAGAGTCCTCGTATTGAATTGCACATGTCCATATTATTACAGTTAAATTGTCTGTATGAAAACCGTCACCTCTGCAGTGTCACACTCTCCCTGAGGCAGCAACAGTCTGTCAGCTACTGTGTACAATGACAAGAATAACTGATTAAATGGTGCATACATGCCGCTGATACATGGAAACTGCACGACCTCAGCATCCTACTGTTTTCATCAAAATTCATATTTTTCAAAAATCACAGGAAACAAAGCTTCACCACTTCTTACTTTGACATTGTATGTGTTATTATGTGTGTGTGGGGAGACTTACTAAAAGTGTGCCACTTAGAGGCAGATGAAAGAATAATATAAGAACGTTGCATGTTATTACCAAAGGTATTGTTTTTTAGTTGATTCATAGACAGCAAGGTGAAACCAAAGACATGAGTGTTCTGTTTAGTTTTTTCCCCAAATGATTTTATTTAACACTACAAAGCATCTGTTGATGAGGGATATGCTGAGTGGAGAACATGAACTGGATGTCAGAATGTAAGCAATAAAAGTAGTTCTGAATTATTGCAGTATTTAATATCAATCAGGAGACTTGTGAGGTTTATGAGTCTGTTTACTTGTACACTGCCAGATTGACAGGAATATTTATAAAGTGGAAATGCATAAAAATAGTATGGAGTCATCTAACAGGATGGGGTTGTGGGGTTTTATTCTCTCAAATTAGTTGATTAAAACTTGCAATGAATCATATCACTGTGGCAAATTTGTACCGCCCCTCTGTGTGTTAATACAGAAGACGAGAAAGACAGGAGAGGAGAGAGAGCAGAGTTAAGTTTCTCCTGTGGTCATGTTGATCTGAGGTGACGATGTCAGACACTCTCAGACTCACAGCTCTCTGGTACCTCTGCCGTCCTCAAGTACAACTACAAGGGAAGAACCACTGTGGATAGATTCAGGAATGACTACATTGCAGTTGCAAAACAGAGGGTGGTTGGTACAAAAACAAAAGTTTAAATTCAGCATGTTATTTGAACTGGAGAGCCACTTCTGGGCAACAAACAGGTATATAGCTGAAGAATAACAGCAATATAGTGTTTTTTTATATTTTTTGTACAGTTCTTTCAAATTCATCTTATTCTGTGATCATATAAGTAAGGCAGTTTGTCATGATACTCTGGGGCCGGATAGTTTTTATTGGTAAAGATTTTAAAATACATATGAACTTAACTGACACTTGTAGACAAACCCAAAAGTGGATATAAAATTAAACTGTTGTTTTATACATCAGACCATGAACCTTCATTTTAAACGTTATGGCTAATTTTCAGGCCATGACCACAGGAATGATAGATAAATAAAGGTGGCATCAGCGGTGGAAGAAGTATTTCGATCTTGTACTTCAGTAAAAGCAATACTACAAAAATACTCCCATTACAAGTAAAAGTCTTGCCCCCCAAACGAAGGAAAAGTACAGAAGATATTATCAGCCCAAAATAATTGTAGAATGTTATACAGTAGTATACTATAGTATTACTTTACTGGATTATTATTAATTAATTATCAGTGTGGAGCCAATTTTTACTACTTTATAAACTACTGAGTAGTTCAATCCATAACAATACATCATGTTTATGAGACGACCATGTGATCTGTATAGAAGATCTGCAAAGTAACAACTACAGCTGTCAAATAAATAGTATATTTCCCTAATATATTTGGGAAGTCTTTCTTTCTGCTGACCACTAGATGCCACAATTGCTAAGGACTATATTATTATTGTTATATTCTGTAGTATATTTCTTCATGGGTAGCCAACATTCAACTGTTCACTCAGTTAACTATAAAAATGTTTACAAACCCATCTACTGGGTGAGCATGAAACACATTTTTGAGAAACCTTGGAAACAGCAGTTTGATAGAAAAATAAAATAATAATAATTCCATGGTAGCCTACACTTAATATTTTTTCCAGAGTTTCAATTGCATCTCAATCTTCCTCAGCAGATGGAGTTTTGCTCAGCTGTCACGGATTTATTTCAGTGGCGCAACGTTCAATAAAGAGAACCGTGGGATGCAGTTGAAAGCTCCAGAAAAAACTAGTAAGTGCACCTTGAGTTAATTATGTTAGTCAAACGTCTATAGGTTGCTTTATGACAAAGCATAACTTTAAGTTATCAGCTAGTAAGGTGGACTACACATAGAAGTGTTTGTTCTTAACTGTGACTGCGGTGGAGATTATTAAATAGTCATTTTTTATTATTGATTATTATTTTTGTCTGACAAAAACACATAACTGCGTCACTTATTACATATTGTTCATGTAGATAGTAATTAGACACCAAACATGGGGGCCTGTCCCTCTCCTGCTCAATGTGCGCCCGGGCCGAGTTAACGAGCGCTTCACTGACGTCACTTCCCAGGCGCGCGGGTTCGTGCTAACTGCAGCTAACCAGCCAACTGACAACCGGAAACTATCCGGGACGTTTACAGTTTGTCAAGATACTGTCAAGCTAAGTGTCGTTTCCCACGAAAGGCCAAGGCTCAGTATACCCGCTGTAGACTGTGTGTAGTGTCTCCGACGGCCGTTCAGATGCAGTTCTGTAGAGACGGCTGCGGTGTTGTTGACATCCATGACGAGCACGGGCGTGTGTTGTGTCACTAGTCACTAGCTAGCGGTACTTTTTTCGCGGAAGTTTTCTCTCTGGTATGCATTCAGACCTTTAGTCCGCTCGGACGCGGCATTAAGCCGGACTTCAGTCTGTAGTATTTGGCTGCGATGAAGCTGCAATGTGATGTCGAGGTGGTGAATCGGATGCTCCCCACGTTTGGGATGAAAAGTCGAGGGAAGGGGACGAGAGCGGTGCTCTCCATCGGGAAGCATTTGGACAAAACGAGTCAACGCAGCAACATTTACATGATGATCTGCACAGCCAAAGACAGAGTAGGCTCCAAGTACAAGGTCAGGCTCTGTTGTTGTTATTGTTGCTGCTCTCTCTGTCCTCTGTACTGTAATAACTACTGCTGGTTGTTAAAGCTGGAGTTGCATTCATAATTTATACCGGGGTGTGTGGCCTCTGTTGTCGCTGTCCAAATTAGCCTGATTGCAAGATGCGTCTAATTATATTGTTTTTTTAAAGCTTAAAGATTTAGTTAAAATTTTGGTCAGGGTATTTTATTCATCATTGAAGGAGTATTTCAAGGGCAGCTAAAGTCTGAAAACTGTAGAGTAACCTCGTCAAAACACACCCATCACACACAGATACAAGAAGAGGAGATTTTTAAGTAAAATTACTGTGGCTGCATATTAAATATAATGTGAAATTTAGTTCCTAAAACATGCAGGTGTATTTAACAGTCTAAACAGTGTATTAAATGACAGTTTCAGTTCAATTCAATGGGGCTTTATTGACAGATGTTTACATTGCCAAAGCAAGTTTCTTTCACATTTAACAGTTAATAAACCTTTGTCATATTGAGGGTCTGTTTATCTAGGATCTGTTAATATTCATTTATATATGTTATGTCACCCATCCATTCAGGCATTTGGCTCCTTAAACTCTACATTAAAAAAGAAAATAGAAAATTAATATCTTAAAATGAATATCAAAACAAGGCAATATGTACTTTCGTTCACTGTAAATTAACAGTTTGATACACAATATGGTTCATCCAGGCAGCAGATCTACGACCCAATCGCAGTCTGAAATATTGTCCTCTTAACAGCTTGGACAGTGGACGCTGTTTTGAATGTATAGGTCACATTAAGCATTTTTACATGCTACATTCCTCTTAGCTCTCACAATAAGTATAGTTTAACAAGCCAGAAAATGCGAGCTCATGTTATAACTTATTTGTTTGTCAGTAAAACCTCCAGATCTTCTACTACAGTTTCTTCTTGAAATGGACAGTATCAAACAGACAATAGCAAAACATTTTTATTGACTGTATTTCTGCTTTTCAATTAACTTAATCCTGGGAGTCACTTAGTTCTTCTTTTTTAAATTACTCATCATTATCTTTCCCAGAGAGATGTAGATTGGAAACCCTAAAAGGTCATAGCTCTGTAAAGATGCAAACCTGCATGGTGACAAAAATGATTTCAGTATTCCTGTTTAAACTTGTTGAGACAGTGAATCACTCTTGGTTAAATGATGATGCACCCTAATGTTGTGAAATGTATTTTTCCATCACTGACATTTGCCAACTTTCTCTTGTAGCTAAAAGACAACATAGAGAAGTTCTTCACTTGGTTTGTGGAGGAAGGCAAGGCCACTGTGAGATTAAAGGAGCCTGCTGTTGACATTTGTTTGAGCAAGGTACGACATCCAACATGGTGTAATTACAGTCTGAGTATAAAAGTGTTAATAAGCAAGGTTGTTTTTGCCCAGAGCAAGATCTTCATGTTTATGATGAAACAACTTCATCTTTATTTCCTTGAAAAAATTCATTTAACAACCAGACAGACTCACACTGTTGTTTTGACTGCAGCTGATGTCTGGTCAGACACCATAGCAGCCTCATTGTTTCCAGCTACTGTAAAGCCCTCCTGGCTGTGTTGAGGCAGTGGTGACCTTTCACCTAGATTCTAACACAGTTCAACCTCTGTCACGTTGACAGAAATGCACTCACACACCCACAGACAGGCAGACATCACATTAGGCAGGTAAACAGGGAAAACAGGAGCTGCCAAATTGTGAGAAATGTGTAAACCAAACTTCCACAATTTTATAAACACCACGATACCACCGCCACAAGCTACGGCCTAAAGAATTACCATAAATTTAAATGAACACCTCAATGTGTCTTTGGGACAGGTATTCAAAAATTGCTTCTAATCCCTGTACTTTACATCCTGAATCACACACATTTATATTCCCAGCAGCAAAAAGATCTTCGCGTTCATTCAAAGGAAGTGTGTCAAGATATTCCAGGCCAGGGAATTTAGGTTAGATATTTCAAGGAATCCGGTCATACGCCACCACCTGAGAAGAGACTGATCTTCTGCTGTTTCTGTTTCTATCAGTCCATTGATCCGCTTGTAACTTTATTTACTGATTTTTAGGCCGATGCCAATAGCTTAAAGAACTTCCTCTCAGCTGCTCGTTTGGCGGACAGAGGAAGCGACACGAGCAGCCTTCCTCTCTCCACACTCACTCCTGTTCGCGCCAGAGACGTAGAGCAACCCAAGAAGAAGCTAACCATCGTCTCCAAGAAGGACTACCCCCTCACCTCCAGCTTCCCCTACTCTCTGGAGCAGCTGCAGGTCTCCTACTGCAAACTGTCACGGGTGGACATGCGGATGCTCTCCCTGAAAGGTAGAGTGAGTCGATGGGGTTGTTTGCAACATACTGAAAGTTAAAAATGTTAGCCTATTGGCATTATGGAAAATGTAGGATCCAGTGTTTTAAGAGCATGAGACTAAAAGTCAGGATATCTCGACTCCTGCTGCTTCAATTTTGACCGTTCTTTTTTTTAATTTATCTCTTGCAAGTCCTGCAACTTTATGGGAGTGCAACAATAAAGAGCTGGAGTACCCCTTTTTAAGAGGTTGTATTTGTCTTTGGTTTTGTTTTTGCAGCTCTCCGCAAGCTAGACCTCAGCAACAACCACATCAAGAAACTCCCTGCCACCATCGGTGACCTCAGCTGCCTCTCTGAGCTCATCCTCCACAACAACCACCTGGAAGCCTTCAGCGAGGCCCTCTGCCTATCCACCCTGCAGCGGACCCTCCAGCTCTTGGACCTCAGCCAGAATCGACTGCAGTCCCTCCCCGCTCGGTTTTGCCAGCTCAGGGAACTAGTGAACCTCAAACTGGATGACAATGAGCTCGTTTGTTTGCCGTTCCACATCGGCCGACTCTCGAAGTTGAGGTTCCTGTCAGCGGCACATAACCAGCTGGCTGTGTTGCCCGGTGACTTCCGTAAGCTGAGTCTGGAGAACCTGGACCTGTTTGGAAATCCCTTTATCCAACCTAACCCTCTGGACCACACAATGAAACTTACATTCCCCCTTCCACTTCAAGAGATGGCTTCCAGAGCTGTGGCCAACCTCAGGTTAGAACTAAACATGCTCAGTATATAGCACTGCATCTTCGCGGTGGTTCATAAGTTCTTAGAGCAAACTCCTAATTATATTCTGTCTCATTCACGTCACAGGATACCGTACGGACCTCACCTCATCCCTGCCCACTTGTGTCGGGACCTCGAAGTAGCCAAGACCTGCGACTGCGGCCGTGTCTGCATCAGTTTCTACATCAAGACAGCAGTCAGCATGAACCTGCACCAAGTCTCTCACACAGTGGTCCTGGTGGACGACATGGGGGGCACAGATGCTCCGGTGCAGCAGCACTTCTGCTCCCTCTCCTGCTACTCCGAATTTTTAGACAACTCCCTCCAGAGAGGAATCAGATGAAGAAGAACAAACTCTTCCGTTTTGACAGCAAACACACCAACAGCTGGAAATTGATTTCGCAATAGTTTGCAAGCTATGAGGTACTGTAGGGCAACAACAAGAGGAATCTGCAGTAGTATATCGCTCAGTGGTCCAGTAGTTTCTGGTAATGCCTTTGAATGAAAGGAGAATACTGACTCTCTTCAAGCTGCCTGTTTTACACTTACATTCAACTTATAATGCACTTCCCACACATCAAAAATGGGGTAAGAGACGAGCATAAAAATTTTGCACCTGCTCCATCTGTAACTCAGTGGCACTGGCTTTATGTAACTCACACAAACTCACAGCATACAGTGTCATACGTTGTCTTTTCTGCCTCTTAGAGCAGACTGCAGGTTCCCCTATTGACCTACTTCAACTCGGCAGGGGAATAAAGAAATTAGATGAATTAAGAGGGTTTTTTGTGTACACAGTGCCTCAGGGTCCATGAGCATTGGCTAAAGGGAGTTGGTTTTTACCATGCTAATGACCCACAGTTTTTATATATATATATATATATATATATATGTGAAAAAAATTCATTAAATAAAGTATTCTTTATGATGTCCTAAGTAGTTTATTCTGGGACATTGAAATGATTCATGTGTCATTTTTGTCATGTATTCAATTGTAGAAATGGACTGTAGGAATGTGAAATATGAACATCATTTAATCTCATTGGACAGACTTAACTGATAAAACCTGCATATAAAACCACTTTTAAAAAATGACAACCTTCTCTGAACCCATGCACACAGTCCTCAGTCCAGCTCATATATCAGAGAGTTTTGGAAGATGATCCCAGCAGATGTGGAATGATCGCTGATGATCGTTTCGTTTCCATCTTTATCAATTTCCCTTAATAACACGGGCGGTGGCTCGCTGTCGTGCTCTGGGTTTTGGAGGATTTGCTCTGTCGGCAGGTCATCTTCGTCTACGTTCTCCCTCTCCTCCGGCTTTACTGAGCCCGTGGCAAGTTCCTCAGACCGGAGGGTGACCCTGCTGCCTGGACCTCCTCTGCTTGACCTGTTCGCTTCATCTGTCGCAGGCCCCTTGCTGGACTCTTCAGTCCCCTGGGAAATGCAGCAGTCCTTTATGTTGTTCTGGCTTTGAGTGTTAGCTGGTGTGGAAGACACGGCAGCGATAGTAGTCTGGGACTCCTCACTGGATCCATGATGTAGAAATGCAGCATCTGTTTCCACCTAGAACAGAAAAATGTAAAAGTTAACAGCAGCTTAGTTTCATCCCACACACTTGTGTCAGAATTGACCTCACCTTTCCATCTAGAGTCTCTTTTGTCTTTTCAGTCTCTTCTTTGATGTCTGAAGTTTTCATTTCAGAGTTCAGATTTACTTCGCCCTCTTTTCCTTTGCAAGTTTTATGTTCAGCAGTGATTAAAACAGGCTGGTTTTCTGATTCAGGTGAAGCCACGCATGAGTTTTCTTCTTCGGCAGAAACGTCCATGCATTGGTCAACAGTATCACACTGAAAACTTGCTACACCAGAATCCCTTTTCTCTACTGCTGTGTCACATCCATCTTCCCTTAAAGTGTTATGTTCATTCATCCCTTTATCTTCATGTTGCTGCCTTTTCTGTGGGTTAAATTTTCCAACTTCTTTCTCATTCTCCTGCAATTTCTCGTCCTCCACACATTCTTGGCCTTTTCTTATCTGCTTCTTCCATTTTGCCACCCCCACACCAATTTCCTCTACTTCACTATTTCTCCCTTCCCTCTCCTGCTTTCTCAATTTTTCCTTCTCACCCACTACCCTTTCTTCTGCCGCTACACCTTCCTGGCCTCCCCTCATCTGCTCCTCTCCTTTCTCCCGACCTTGTTCTTTCTTTTCTTCACCTTTCTCAACCCATGTCTGCTGCTTCAAATCCTCCTCTTCAGTGTCTCTTTCTCCCTCAACGCCTCTTTTCTCCTCCTCCGCACTGTTCTGGCCTTCCCACTCCTTCTGCTTCCATTTCTCCTCCTCTTCGACCTCACTTTTTTCCTCCTGCCTCTCACCATCACTAACACTCGCAGCAGGCCCTACAGCGAAATCAAAAGCTTCATTAGAAGGAAGAACGGGCAGTGTGACTGTAAGCTGTCCTCTCTGTTTGTTGAACTTGGCCTCTCCTTTATCTTCATCCACAGGGTAGGATAAGGGCAGCTCCAGTCTGTAGGCTGGTTTCTTGGACTCCAGCAGCAGCCTTCCCTCTTTTACCTCAAGGCTGGCGTCTGCGACCATCTTTAGAAGTGGCAAATCGATGGTAACTACTATCTCTTTGGGCCTGGGGCTTTGGGCTGAGTCTCTAGAACACCTGAAGTCCTGTATATCAATAAAAGATCGATATTTTACTGTGTAGTTTGGCTTGGTTGGCTCTTCGGTTTTCGGAGGCTGGATCTGGAAGCTTTTAGGTTTAGCATCACTGCTGTTTTTTGTCGCAGGGGATTCTGTAGGCTTGGTTCGCGAGGGTGTGGTAGGTCTTTGGTCATCTGGGTATGGGAATGCGAGAGGGTCGGGCTTCTCTGAGGGCCCCTTGGTTTTATACCCAGGTATGGGTTTTCGGATGACACAAGGCTGCGGGGTGCCTTTGTATTTTGTACTCATCTCTCTCACATTGTTTTTATCCAGAGTCACTTTGAAAGCATTCTGGATTCCCTGCATGGCGGTGGTGTCCACCATATCCATGAATCTCTTGTTTTTGCTTGCAATGTAGAGAGTGTCGGGGTGGAAAATAACATCATAGATCATGATCTTGTTCCCCTTTGGGTCTGTGTCTTGCCTCCCTGGGTGCAGACTGTGAGGCAGGGACCAGCACTGTCCTCTGCGGCCTTCCTCCGACACCCCCCATTTACTTTCAGGCTTTCCAACTTTTTCATTGGCACAGATATTGATAAAACACTTCTGCTTGCTGTTCACACTCGTCCTGAGAGCCCTAAATGGTTCCGGGTGGATAAATTCAATCGTGTTTCCTCTTTCCTGCTCCAAAAGTTTGATCTCCTCTTCATACCTTTTCTTATTCTCAGGGTCTGCTAATTCTTGGGCGTAATCGCGCAGCATTTCCCTGAATTTCTCGTCTTTGAGAGCTTTTGACAACCTGTCGATTTCATCCACTGTCATGTTTAGTTCTTTCAGCTTATCTCCAACCTCCATGATGATTACGAGGAGAGAAATATAGTTAACTTAGAGGCGGATGAAGTTAGCGGTCGCAACCTGCCACACAACTTTCGTGAGCTAATAAACGTCCAAAAAAAAAAAAGCCCAGAAGCGAAGTTAGCTAAATTTAAACAGTGTTAGAAGCTGTCCTCGCCGGAAAATGCTGAAGTCGGTCTCGTTTTATGTCCATTTACATGTGTTTTAGCTCGCGTTGGACCTCCAACTGGCAGCAAACCTTCCTAGTTGTGTTGATGTAACCATAGCAACACGAGGGCCATTGGTGCAACAAGGAAACACTTCCCTCAGAAACATGTTTTGATCAATAAATGAAAAGAGTTTACTGAATAAATATAAAAGTAACAATTAAAAATGTATATAATTTAGGTTAATCAAAAGAAAATAATATCGGTTAAAAACACAAACCTATAACGGCTTAAATGTGTTATAGATTTAATTCACTTTTGATTAAATTTACCTTTTTGGCAATTGCTTTATTTTTTTAGCACTGTGAATTGACCTTATATATACAGTTGTACGCCTTTCTAAATAGGCAATTTTCACAGCAGAAATGTTGACATGTCACAGTAGTGCTTTGTTATATTCAAGTAACCCAGGAACAAGACAGTGTGACAGTGAGACAGTATGCACAATACCAGAACCAATTAAATTAGTTATTAATGGAGGATAATACAAAACTGTTCATTATTTTTTTAGACCACACTAGACAACCCCTGAATAAATTTTGGGTTGCTTATTTAATAGTGTAATTAAAAAGTCAGGGACAGAGGCACTACCTTTAAAACTAGCTTTATGTCAATAACACTAACCCCAATTGTCAATTTAACATCAATTTAAAGTCATGTAATCGACTTTGGATGATTACAATGGGTTTTTTCACAACTCATTAACACCAATATAGTTTCATGCACACAAAAAAAACACAAAGCGAGTGACATTGACTCTTACTTTACGCTATGGCATTTTTAATGACACATGAATTGAACTGTGATTTAATTTATATTTCTAGTTTATATGCCTTTTAATTAATTTGCAATTATTACAAAATCCCTCCTAAATTCTGTTTATATATTTAGTGCTGCAAACAAAATTTCCCTGCAAATGAAGGTAAGTTTAAAAACAAGTAATACTGGCAAAGGACACACAAAAATGTACATTCCCAAGTACCATTTTCTGTCTTTGTGCACCAAATGTGAAGTGCATTATGATCACCTCTACTATTAAACTGTTATACTCCACTAAACATGATAAATTATCTTCTTTTAAAAACTACAATGTTCTCCCGTAGTAGTGTAAACGGTGCAACGAAATGAATCCACCACCAGATGTCGCTGTAGACCACTGCTCAGGTGGCGCACAGCCAGTGTGTATGTCGGTCAGTAAGGCAAAGGGGCGGGTATGCAGGGAAGAGAAGTGATTGGTCGCACCCCCAACAGTTCATATTTCTCACTGTCTGATTGGAAGAGGTGTGCAGTTACTAGGTGTGGGGCCACTAATGAATGTGTGGGTGAGAGCAGCACAGAGAACCACTCTTGATCCAGCAGCATCTTAATGGCTTCTTTTTATTGTTTACTTAATAAAATTTCCACTCGCATCCTCCCAATTTCTCCAGTTGAAAATGCCTTCTTTCTCACACTCCATGTTCATTTATATGGCCAAGAATAGACTTCACGAATAAGGACAACTTTCTCCTTTCATTTGTAACCACAAGAACAGGAAGTGTTTGTTAATTACACCAGACTGAATACAGATTTTTGAATGAATAAAACTCAGTGGTGTATTATGCAAGAATCACACAGCCCCCACCGCCTCCTTGTCCCCATGTGACAGAGGTGAATGGGCTCAAATGATCTATAATTAATAAACTCATCACAAGAGGCAAACAAGTCTCTGTCTGTTTTGTCTGCTAACTCATCAAGCTCTCTGGCTCTGAGCTAATGAACTGGCAACTATGTCCCCACAGGGTCTCACCAATAGAGGTTTTATAACACCAAAAAAATAATAATTTCATATAGCCAATAGACCAAAAGAGCACGGTGGATGGGTGGGGGCCACAGTGTGACACACACAAGATGTGGGAAGGCACCACTCACTGTATTTCAGCATGAGACAACTGTGAATCATTGCTGACTATATCGAAATCCCACACCTCGGTTTTTCCTGGATTAGATATTTGAAAGGTCACAAAAAGCACAAAAAATGACTATTTTAATATTTTGTTTATTACAAATATGTATTAAATAATATGAAAAGTTAGACAGGGAGATATAATCAAGGTATAATCATAGTACTGATGATTAATATTCATATTTACACTGTTTTTCATGTTAACATTTTCCCAAATATGACAAATAAATGCATAGTACAACCAACAATACATTTACATAGACATATCTATCAAAAGTCTGTTGATCAAAAGTGTTGCAGGAGGGGTGAAGAAGGTGAAACGTAAAAGACAAACTTCATACAAAGGCTTTGGCAAGAGTGCATACATATTATCGATGATAGCAAAGTAAACAAAAGAAACCTTTAGAGAAAAACACATGTACAAATGAGCAGTAGAGAGGGAAAACGAGTCCAGTGCATGTTTTTTCTTTCATTCCCATGAGTAAAATAGCAGCAGCCTTATGTGCTTGGCTGCTCCCTGTGGTATCTTGGGAGTGGGTAAGATGGCAGCAGTGTTCATTGTCTACTTTGAGCCGGCAGGCACCAGCATGCTCAGTGTGGCAAGGCCAGGTTTTGAGGGAGGTGTTTTGCCAGCAGCCATTTTGTTCAGGCTTCGCACATCAGCCTGCCAGGAGGGAATTTTCTTTGTGGTCAAGTGGCGGCGGGCGTGTTTGGTGAGGTGATCACTGCGCATGAATCGCCGGTCGCACACGGGACACACAAATTTTTTCTCGCCGGTGTGTGTTCGCCTGTGGCGGGACAGCTCGTCAGAGCGGGCAAACCTCTTATCGCAGCCGTCCCAGCTGCAGCTGAAAGGTTTCTCACCTAAGGGAGGGCAACAGAGAGAGAAACAGGAAGAGTAAGGAGTCAGCAAGTGAGTCACACTGCAGTCATAAAAACCTTACACAACACCATGTCGTGTCTGAGATATAACAATGAGCTCACTCTCTTCCCATCAAGAATAACAAGGCCAAGAATGTTTTACAAACAGGATGCAACACTCATCTGTGGTCACATTTTATTCCACATCCGCACGATTATCACCCAAACCAAACACTTCCATATGCAGTAAACCCTCACCTGTGTGTGTTCTTAGGTGAGCCTTGAGGTGCGAGCTCTTAAAATACGTCTTCCTGCAGCCTGGGAAGTTGCAGACATAGTTTCTCCTGCGGGAAAAGTCCATCTTTGTGGCTGTTGTACCGCCGCTGGGCCCCGCTGGCACGTACACAGGGGCCGGGGCCAGAGGTAGCAGCTTGGTGTTGCCCAGGGTCATGACAGTCTGAGGGCAGTGAGGGGCCTGAGAGACGGAGGACTGAGGGAGAACCAGCATCACTGTCCCCTGGGGCATCGCTGAGCCCATGATGAGGGACTGCTGGACAGGGGCGGAGTTAGCTGAGGTGGGCTGGGGGAGGATGGACGCAGTGGCGGTCCGAATCCCGGTATTGGATGTCTGGACTGCACTGGGGATGAAGGCTGAGATTATACCTGATTGGCTGCTGACAGGGAACATCTGGCAGATGATTTGAGGACTGGTGACTGAAGGCGGGGACAGGGTTGCAGGAGCAGGGGGACTGTATGGGCTGTTTTGCAGTTGGGTCTTGACAGGAGTGGGGGTGGAGATGCTGTCCAAACAGGGTTTTGAGGGTCTGGCTTGCTGCTCTGTTTTTGAGGCGAATAATGTGGGTGTGAGAGGAGCAGGAGGAGATGGAGGTGTGCTCATCTGCTCAGTCTTTGTAATGCGTTGCTGCTGTTGCTGTCGCAGTTTTTGCTGCTGGTAGACTGTTGCAGCCGTTACGGTGTCTCTAGTTTTCTCTGGACTGGGGGCCACTGGAATGTGGTGTTGGCAGGGGGCGCTGTCTGCGGTGTGGCGAATGACGCTGGTCGCCATGGCTCTGCAGGACTGTGGCAGAGGGGGGAGGGAGGGGGTCTTTTCAGCAGTGGGTGCCAGGACAGGGTGAGGAAGCCCGGACCGACAGTGCTGTGAGGACACAGCCAGGCCAGAGCTGGACTGGAGCACAGTGCTGGATGTTGAAGTCTCAACAAAGCTGGGGCTGTGAGGGGGGGTCATACACTGGAAAGAGAAGGGAGAGAAGAACATTCGAAGAATTAACCAGTGTACCCCGGTACCACTGTAATAACATGGAGCATTTCTCTAGCTTTACAGGGGATAGTGTTTGCAGAGATAGGCATCACAGGTGGCAAACAGGTACACACGAGACTAATGATCACTTTGAGCTATAAACTGTGATTTTTATGACCCTGCCTCTGAGGGGAGGAACTCTGTCTGAAGGTCAAACCCCCTTACTGTATCATTTATTGCTGCAGCGCATCTCACCTGTGCCAGCCTCATGTCATAAACCATGGTCCCTCAGTTATCTTTACACATTCACATCAAAAGGCCATGGGGTTGACTCTCACGTATGTGTTTACTAAACAAACATGTCAATGGTTTCATGGCTCTGTGTGATTTTAGCACCAGCGTCTAGCACATGTTTGACCTGTACAGCATGATGTCACTTACCAGGGAGGAGAGGGACACAAAGTCCTTCGGGGGCTCTGGAAGTTCTGGTGGCAAGAGGGAGTCGCAGGAGTCCGAAGCCGGGGTGAGGGGCCTGGGTTTGCAGGGGTTGGGCCTGTTGCTGCCGAGGAAGTGGCCCTGGCCCCAGGAGCTCATACACACCAGTGCTTCAGCTGCCTCCAGGTCCGTGTACTCCAGGCCAGTTCCACTAGAGACAGACTGTTCGCTGTCATGCCTCCTTCTCTTCACGTATGCCTCACAATGATCCATGTACTCATTCTGAAAGGAGCAATAAACAAACATCAGACAAAGGAAGCCAAATGAAAGTACTTTGTTATTGCCACATCACGGGGTTATCGTGGTTATTTTCAACTGCATGACATGCTTTGTGTTGATTCAACTTCCACTCATGTCATAAATTCAAACAAAGGAAACTTTCCAATTCTATTAACCAGAATGGGGGCAATTTCCAGTTATCATCTGCTCTGTCAATGTTCCTAAATCTTAAGTTCCCGGCCAAACTGCACGATGCTGCCAAAAAGAGAGGGGGGTGCTGGTGACTACACCCCAGCCCAGCATGCACTGCCTTTGGCTCAGAGCCAGGACACCTCCCATTGCCAAATATAGACCAAACAGTGACGTGCTGCCGAGATGAGCCATGTGAAATCCCACAAAGCGGGTTTGCATCAGGAAGTGGGCTTATTACGTTACAACTTCATAAAACATTTTAACAGTAAACAAAGCATATCACTGATCCTCCTCAACAGAAACCAGATTAAACTATTTGTCGGCACTGACCGGCTTCCGTACATGTTTAAATGTAATTTACATTTTTATTTCACATTATCATATACATAGGTATATTGCCTTTTAAAGACTGAATAAAAAGCACCAAAAAAAGCTAAATAAATGTATAATAGTTTTACATTTTGATATAATATAGTTGATTTGGCATCACCGGGACGCTGACGTGACACAAAATAATATTAAAACTGTACATAAATGTTGAATTTAGCTGATGACTTGGATTGAGTACTGAAATATCACTCAGCCAGTAAACAAGTGATTTTTACTTGACTGCAAAATAAATGTCGCGCCTAAACTAAAGTAACAGTTTTAAAAAATGTCTTACCCCGTTTGAGTCCATCTCAGTAAATTTTCGCGATGGCATTGAAGAATAAAATATCTAAATATCACTTTTTGTGTTATCAAAGCCAGTGTAAAACGAAGAGACAGTGGTTGCCAGTGCTGCTGCCTGTACTGGGGCTGGGTTGAGGTCGTTTTTTTTCTCTGACTGGCTCCCTTTTCTCTCAGCTGTGTGTGTAAAACACAGGCAGGCGGAGAAAAAAAAGAAAAACAAAACTCACAACACGCACCGGCGGGTGGCAACACTCGGCCAATCACAATTGAGTGTGTGCGGAGCTTCGGCCAATGGGAGAGCAGAGAGCGCGTGAACAGCGCGTGCTCGCTGGACGGTTGGAGGAAATAGGGTGCGTGGCCGTTGGTGGGCGTGGCCGTGAGAGTCAGCAGTGTCAGAGTAAACCCGATGAACTGCCGTCAGCCAAATTAGGCGAAAGGTCGATCCAGTCTATGCTGCATTCACGGGGTGTAGGAATAACCTGCTGAACAAGACCTGTCCAAAAAATTATTTTATAAAAATACCTATTCGCCATTCAGCATTGTAAATCTGCTTAATTAATATATTATGTTGAAGATAAATTGCAATTATAGCCGAAGTGAAAGGCCTACGCAACAGCTAAGTGACAGACCAAATCTCTTTTTCTATAGTCTACACAAGGCAAACTCACAAAAATATAGATATGGCCTACTGTATTGTTGCTGTGCATTTTTAAGGCTAAAGTTTATCACGAGTTTTTATCAATGTAGTTTCTGAAATTTCAGTTGAGACCATATCATATTGAGACTAGTGCCATCTTTAGATCAAAGGTTATTTAAAACGTCCCTAAAATTCTTTTAGATTTTTAAATAAAAGTAAGAATATAACTATTTATGGCCAAAGGTCCAGGCATAACTGAAGTCAAAATGCAAAGGTTTGACTTTAGATGACTAAATAATTTCAACCAGCTTTTGAAGAAGTTGAGTTTATAGTTTACACTTTGCAGCAACTCTCGAGGAAAGATTAAGTAGGCTAGGTTAATACACATGATAAACTTAAACTAAAACTATGCATATATAACTTCTTGTTGCTACTGGGAAAGGTCCATCCAGGGAAACCTTGATTTTTCAAGATGAACTCTATTGTCATCTTGAAAGCGAGGGGTCCTGGAGGAAAGTCATTTGTACCACCTTTCCCACAATCCTTGAATGCAACACCAGTGCCAGCTGAAATGCGGGGTTCTGTCTTATTTCTTTGGAGCTGTTCTTGCAGCTTTTTCACAGAAAAAGCAGAAAAACAAGTGCTTAACCTTAACTGTCATCACTTTAACATTTCATAACACAAACACCAAGTCACTAAGCTACAAAGTAAGTAAAATGCTTTGTTTTACCAATGTTATCATTGTAGTCTTTAACCATATTACCTGTGTAATAATTTATCATTATCCCTTCAAAAGCAGATATTTTAATATTTTTGTGGGTTCACAGTAAACCAGGCCACCCATGAGAGGCCCCCTATTAAACTCTATAAATAATTAAATTAGGCAACAATGGTGTACCCCACTCTTGGTCATGATCTTGACACTGTTTTGTCTCTGAGTGTATATTTAAGGGTAATTATAATGCTGGGGTTGAGGCAACCTCAGTGCTTCATTTATATCCATATGGACTATATTAGATTTTTGATTTATATTATTATAGTTGCATTTGCAGACAAATGAATCCTTGAGATGAACAATTTTCCATAGGCATTCTAGTCTACATGGTGCAGGGAAAAGGATATTGTGCTTTGTTCTCCTGATGCTAAATATATAATTTAAACTTTGTAAATGTTAATGTATGTTGGGCTGCTTTTCCAGTGGCCTATTGCCTATTTCTATGAGGTCATTCCCACAAGTACATGTCAGAGAATTCAAACTGGTCTTCATCTACATTATGCTGTTACATCAGCTGCATTTGGAAGAAGAAACGTGTCAGACGTCCCAACAAACTTGTGGAAGCCATAATATGAAAAAGGCTCCAATTAAATGCTTTAAGAAATATTTACAAATCAATATAACAAAGATGATTTGTGTGTTTGTTTGCAGCTTGTCTGCAGCAGAAGGGAGTGTAGCAGGTGTGTTGGCCCGGCCCTGGCAGCGCCTGGCTGCTATCGAAGGCCTTGCCTCAGTATGACTCACATACACATGACCTCAGGGAGCAATGAGGGCTTGGAGCTGTGGCAGTGTAGCTCCAGTGCCAGCAGTTAGCAAGAAGAGAGGGGAAGAGGGAGGAGTTACGGGGAAAACAAGTTGAACGCAGGCATGACAGGCAGCCTGGCCTAAGTACAGCAGCCTGTTTGTGATATAAGTGGGGCAGTCCACTTCATCTTAGTTAGGGAATCTAGAGGAAAGGTTACACTGGCCCTATCTGGGCCTCCACATGCACACCTCCCCTGTCCAGCCAACTCCCCCAACTCAGGAACTCTAGGAGCGGACTCAAAAAGGGGGGAGTTGCCCCAGCAGGGTTAAATATACCACCCGGGGACTATATTTCACTAACAGCCTCGGAGCTCTGACAGGCAGTGTCATATAGACAAGAGTGCTACTTCCACAAGAAGTGTATCCACTCAAAATGTAACATGTTTTTATATTTGATAACAGGTTTGACCATAATCAACACATAGCTTATTATAATGTTGTTTTGTATTGATATTCATTTGAAAATATCCTTCAGATTGCTGTGAAGAGTAACGAGTAAGACTAATGAGGTCTTGAGCTGTTCACAAATTCACATTGTTTTAAATTGTTTCAATTCAGTCTCAATTCATTTTGGATCACCAAAACTCACACTGAAGACTGCAAATGTATGACGTGTTTGTCATACATCACAAGATTGAGATCAGATGTTATAAAAGAGCTCTCAAGGTGGGGATACTTCAATGAGATTGTTTATGTCTGGTTTTATGTTACATATTTTTAACATTTAAAGCTAAAAGCTACAGAAATTGTATACAGCATTGCAAAAAAACTCCCACCTTCCCCTTTACAGGGGTTATAGATATGATTATTCAACAAGTCCCTATGGTTAAATGACCCAAAATCATCTGACACATATTATCTTCACAGGAATACATGATTTCACTGATAGCTTTTACCATACTAATCATAGTCAGATTTATCCTTCCATACATTTGTTGGGACAGCCAACAGGAGAGAAACAAATGAATACCTTATGGAACAAAAGGTGTTGTGAAATCCCTTCGCTGCGCTCTTGTTTAGGTTTACATTTTTGTGTTTTGATGGAATGCAGTCGAAATAGATTTTGCAGATTGTTGTTGAAGATACTGTAGTAACACTTGGCTGTTATGCTTCTGAATTACTTTCCTACTTTTTTTTCTTATTACTTTGCAAGGTTTGGTGATAATGTTTTAATCACAGAAGCTAATGCCAACAAATATTCAGAATGCTTTGTGAGCTCAGCTGAACTCGTGGAAAACACTGTCAGTCAGTTGCTTCCCACCATCAGTACAAGCTGGCATCTAGGTGAAAGGACACAGCAAGTCAAGATACCACAGGATGTGACGAAAACCTAAAAAAAGGAGGATCCTTCCTTCCTTCTTTCACCTATCTTTTTGTTGCCTTCTTGATTGCTTTTTCAATTTCAGATCAATGCAAATACTGGACTTGGACGGGAAAAGAATTGGAAAACTCTTACTCTGCCCTGTTTAAGTATGTAAAATGTGATGGAGAAGCACATAACGGAAAAAAGACAATGCTTTACTATTGCAGACATCTGAAGTTCAGGCAGACCAAAATTATGTGTTAAATGACAAGCCAAAGTAAGTGGAGTTGGTGTGAGCAAGTACTCCTCCTGAAAAGATGAAATGGTGTTTACTTCCCCGATTTCTGTGCGTCAGAATGTTATTTTGGCCGTCAGTGTATTATTTATGCATGGTGGTCTTAAACAGTGGAGGTATAGACTTTCATGATCAAGGGTTAATAGATCATATCGTAATTTTAGTTTTGCAGTGAGCAATCTCTTTAATACTCAAGTGGGCCGGTTGATAGACAGCCTCGGATTCTTAAACATGGACAAGTAGCATGTTTATATGAGGATGTGTATATAGTTCATAGAAACAAAACAAAGTGAAAGTGAAATCTCCCTGTTAATGTCTAAAATGCTATACCATTGTTCTATGAACTGTCACTGAGCCCAGTGGTACTAAAGCACAGCCACTCTGTCGAGCTTTCATTTCCTGTTCCTGATAGAATTGTTATCCTTTGGTCTGTATTTTTTAAGTGCATTATGTGTTAAAGTGAACTCAAGGATCACTTATTGCTGGAAAGGAGATTTTTCATCAACGAAATAACACATTTGTGACTAATTTGTGTGAGTGTGTGTTATAGCTAGTAAATATTGCCTGACAACAAACCACAGATGATCTGACGTATGAGCCACCTCTTACAGTCAACTCTGCACTGAAGGATGCTTTGTGTACCACACAACATGCGTGGCCCCACCCCCTCTCCTCCTACACATTACAACGAAGGGACAACGGGAATGCCTCTACAATCCCCTGGCTCCTGATTGGTCGGAATGGGATTCTAAAGCCAATCTGTTGCTATGAGACACTGAGTCGTGTGCTGCTAGTTCGCTGTCTGTTGTCCTAGCAACATGGGGAACAGGAGGCAGCTTTGAGGGCTCCCTGGAGTAGCTCCCCTGGAGATGGTCTGAGCATGTGTGGTGCCTAATGATGAAGGCTTGGAAATCTGTGATATTATTAAATAACACACTTTGAATACATTTCTGTCTGGTTGTCTGGCTGCTGAGGAAAATTGTATTCTTCTGCAATTGCTTGCCATACAGTGCCCTATGATAGAAGTACATGCTGTTCCATTCATCATCTCCACTTTCAGAGACCTACAGTAGTATACTGAACAATTTTTGTATGTGTGCAGTGTTGCTGATGATCACAGATACAACAGACTTTACCTTCTGTGAAACTTCCATCTCAATTAGTCTTGTCAGTTTTTTTGTATTCTCACATTTGTCCTGTGGGACGCGAAGAGCGACAGCAAAGCTTCCAGTGAGGGAGTCTCCAAGCTGAGCGGTGAAGTTCTCCAAAGTTGTATTTATATCTGCCTGAGATGCACTCCTGAACATGCACTCCTGAAACATTGGTATGACAAATCTCAGTAGAGAGCGTCTGTACGATTTCAGTGAACATATCAGCCAGTGTAGCTTCTGTGTCTGACTCCCAGGTCCCTGCAGCTAACATACTCCACTGTGCTGCAGAGATTTTTTCAAAATGTTTCTTTACAATGGGCAGAAGAGCCGCTGGTGGTATGAGGATAGTGTTGTCCATCTGGGATCCGGATTGGTCCATTTTGGACAACACGCAGACAAACACGCGCATGCTCACACGCACACACACAAACAAAAATTTTGCTAAATGTGAACCAGCAATAATACAACGTAATAGTTACAGATGGAACATAAATGCAAACAGTTTCCACTCACTCACACTGAAACTGCTTGGGAGCTGTCAGCTCATCACTCCCGAATTAATGAGCACAGCAATCAATTAATCATTCACGAACCAACGCCGATCATCAAACAATGAAGACAAAGACAAAAGCTGCAGGATTTGTATTTTTTTTCCAAATATGTGGAAATAAATTCTCACATTGAATCAAAATATTTTCTCATATGATCACTGATTATGTTTATTCAGATTTCAAAATTAAGTTTGAATTAAGCTATTTTCTTGTATGATCAATAAATTATTACCACATGAAATATTGTTGTCTGTTTCACTGTATTTTGGTGCTGGGAACGAGAGAACATGCAAAGAAAAAATCTACACATTTATACAAATGTATGAAAAGTACAACATGGATCTTACAACTTGTGTGCACTAAATATGGATTTTGTGAGCCAAAAATCATCTTTTGGCCTTCAGGGGCTCTGTAATAATCTTGTCTGTATTTTAGTCCCATTGTTGTATAAAAATGTGTGTGTCCTAATTGTGTGCTTGGATACAGCTACTGTACAAATGTACAGTTTTGATAATATTCAATAACAGAAGAAGGTTTGCACTGGTCTGTGTAACATGATGACATCTATTAAAGGCTGATTAGTTTGAGTTGTTGTTCTGAATTAAATATTGCAGGTTGTCCAGGTCTGCCACATACAGTATTGCACATTTTGTTGTATTAAGATGGATAGCCTTGTCATTTACAGCAGAGATAAAGAAGCATTGATTTTAGAGATTCTAATACAGACCATCCACTCAAGAATATCATTAACATTGCATGAAATTTGTGCACACACACACAACCACTGCTGTGCTAACACACACACACAGGGAGCACTTTAATACTTTCTCTCATTTTGCCTCAGAAGGACTGTCGATGTGCTACTGCAAATGGACTTTGTAAGTTTCAACATCATATTTACAGTGTGTGTGTAGAGCTGCTGATGGCAAGAGGTTGAATAATAGATGAGAGATCAAGCTTTTTTCTGAACCTCATTAGATTCTTGTTCTGTGTTTAAGAGGCATCGACTTTCTCTGTAACAGTCTGTTTTTAATAATAATTTACTCAATTTGTTGTGTAATGCAGAGACAGATCAGAATATGATGTTTGGATTAATTCTGTCACAAATTTAGGTGCGATTGCTTGTTTTTCTGAGTGCTGTAAACCTCATTGTGTTTATTCAGTGGGTTGTGACTGCTAAATGACTATAAGAGGAGAAGGTGGTCTCCACTCCACATTATATTCATGCAACTTCTCATCGCACTAGCAGTCTGTCAAAGTCCTACATAGTGCAAGTGTGCTGGAAGAACAGTAAAAGGTCATGGTTTAACTCTGTGGGTACAGTAGGTGTGTGTCTATTTTCAGTGCTATATTGAAATCATCATAGATGCTATTTCCAGTACCTACAGACTGAATCACAGAGGTACAATAAATAAAAAGACATTTCATCCTGTTCACCAAGTCCACACATGGTGAGTGAACAACTTCACAGCCGGAGGGATTTTTTTCTTTGAAGAGTGGTTCTATAAAAAAAATGGCATGATTCATAGACACATTGGAACATACTGACTCAAACAGTGAGGACAATGCAGACTTTATATTTTATCCCTGTTGAATAGCATTTGAAGTCGCAAGTCTGTATTGCTGTAATTACAAATAGAATTGACAAAGCAAACAAAAATGTAGTGATGGAGCGGATGATCCCTGGAGAAAATATAAAAAACTTCATTCATTCTTATTGGAATATTTATGTATATGAAACCAGTGTAAGACTTCGAAGGAGACATTATCATTAAACTGTATGTGTAAACATTTTTCCGGACTCCAGCCTGATACCAGATATGGAACAGCACGTATTTCTGAGGTAACTTGAGAAGGATTACAGTGCTAAGATAGGAATGTGTTTAGTTTTCTCAAAGTGCGAAACTAGAGCTGCACTCGGGATGTTTGAACTGCATCAAAGTAGGTCACTTGTGGTCTGGTCTGCCAAGGGTACACTATACTGTAATAAGAGTGTGCAATTTCACAGGGCAGAACCCAAAGTGGTGCAGCATTTAACCTCAGACAAGTCACAGATGTCGAGATCTCGACTTGTTAGTCCATCAAACAAAATTGAGTCAGTCACCATGCGAGGTTCTTCAGAGAAGTAATTTCACAGTGATGTAGACTGGATATAATTTTAAAGCATCAAGACTGCAGAGTCAGAGTCTGCAAAAACAGGTAACATCTATGCAAAAACATAATTTACCAGCGGTTTGAATGATGAATCAACTTCATCTGCATCTAAGTGATAGCCCATGGTATTGTCATACGTAACATAGGTACCTTTAAATTTTGAAACTCTCCTCCAGCTATGTGACATGACACAACACTGAATCAACTGTAGCCAGTTTGTGAATGTCACAGCCATGGCCGTGCCCCAGTGTTTCCCCCGGTGTCTCCCAGTGCTCCCCTGTCTGTCTCTCTCTGTCTGTGTTTGGGCGTGGTCTCCCTTCCTCACTCCCCTGGCACCCGGCTCTGCTCAGCCTGCACACCTGCCATTCATCACCTCACCGCCTCTCCTGTATATCAACCCTGGCTCTTCTTCCACTCGTCACCAGATTGTTGTCTCTACTAATGTGGTAATTTACTTCTCCAGCCTCTTAGGCTGTTTATGCTAACAACTATTCCTCGTACTTAGTTTATGCTTGTGATTATTGCCTGCTTGCACCTCTCCAGCCAGCCACACTCACACCCTTGCCTCCGTTCCTGCCTAACCACGCTCTGCTGTTTCCCATCACCCATCTGTCCTCAGGCCCCTGCCAGCCATCATCTCCTCTCTATTTCACCTCCATTCCCCAGTACAATAAACCTTAATAACTTCACCTCACTTCTGTGTCTGTGTCCTGCACTTGGGTCCACCTTGCAACTACATCGTAACAGAACGGTATGGCCAACATGGTTCCAGCAGACACAGATGGCCACCAGCCTTGCTTGCCTTTTTCCTGGCACAGCTTTGGAGTGACACAGGATGTTTTTTATGAATATCCAGACTTCCTCAGGCACCTCACACGTTTCTGCAAACAGGACGCTGAATTTGCCCAGATGGTGGTATGTTCCCGGTGGCAAAGTTATATTTACTTTCCTCCTTGTCCTGTTCCTCCTGAGCCTTTCCCTCTAGCCTCCTCTGCACCCAAGCCTCAGCCCCAGGTCCCAGAGGATCAGCCTGCTAGCATCCAATTAGCTAGCCTTCAGTCTCCAAACCTCTGGCCTGCTAGCCATCAGTCTGCTAGCCACCAGCATGGTAGCAATCAGTTTGCACCCCAGCATGCTAGCCTCCAGCCGGCTTTCCAGTGTCAGCAACCAACCTGCACTCCAGTCGATTTGGGCTTGAGTTAGTGATCCTGCAGCCTTCCTGTCCTGAACCGGTGACCCCGATGCCTTGCTTCTCTGAATCATTCATGCCTTAAATGAGCTGTTTGAGGAGCCACCCTGACATCCAGCAACACCTGTCCCAGCTGACACCTGCTCAAAAAGTAATTTTTGTAACTGCAATCATAAAAATGTATAGAATAGAATCTGGACATTATTTTAATTACTTTCAGTCATAGATCATCTTTAGGGATACAAGCCAAATAATAATATACTACTTGTGTATATAAACATTCCAGGTTTTACCAGTGCAAAGCATCTGTGCATCCCTGACACAAAATCATACTCTGGGGTTTGTAGTCTTATGGCATATATGGACCCAAAAAAATGGAGGAAATTGATATGAAATTAAGAAAAAAAAAACACATAATTGTCATACCATTAAAAATACCATCACTCACCATTTTTTAAAAGTATAGTATATAAGTAAGTAAATATTTAAAAGTCCAAAAAGGAAGAAAAAAACATCTTAATCCAGACAAAAAACAAACAAGCAGACAGATTAGCAGAGATTAGTAGAGTTAAATGTTTGGCCAATACCCATATTATTCTGTACTTCACAATCACCGCTTACTCAGTTGGAATCATTAAATTTCTATCCAATTCCAGTTTGTTAACATAACATTTGAACATACTGTTAACAGGAAAATATGATGGGAATCGCTCAGAATCATCTATTCAGTGGACAGAAGCTGCATATTGACACCAACTGTGGGTTTAAATGAGGACATCTCAGGAATAAACCTAAGAAAAGAACAGGGAGAATGAGAGAGACAGTAAAAGAGGGAGAGACCAGATGGCCTTGCACTTAAGGGCAGCAGGTAGCATGGCAGCGTTGGCGTGGCTAGCTGGTTAAATTATAACTAAATGAGCCTTCCGGCTTTTCTGTACCTGCACGCTTGAACCTTTAGAGAGTGTAATTTTTTATGATGCTGCCTGTACAGCTATCAGACTGTTTTTGCAGCCCCATGTGCTGTAGGTGGTGGCATCATGAGTCCAACATCTGACAATTATGATAAACACATGAAACATACTCATGCCTGTCACACTGTAACTATCACATCATAAAAGACCAGTGAGAGGAATGTGATTTGTCCGCCTCCTGAGCAAACTGAACAGTTAAGAGCTACATTTTAATAAAATGTCGTTCAAATGTATCATAAATAATATGAAAAAGCCTTTCAGAAATCAAATGTATGCTAACAGGTTATTTCACACAATAGTGGTGGACTGTAGCAGGCGCTTGCAGCACTGTGAGGTTTTGCTTAGGCACAGCTGTGCTTTGAGCTAAATGCTAACAACAGAATGCTAACATGCTTACAATGACATTAACATGCTGATGTTTAACGTTTACCATGTTCACCAGTTAGTTTAGCGTGATAGCATGCTAACATTTGCTTATTAGCACTAAACACAAAGTACAGCTGAGGCTAATGGGAATGTCATTGGTTTTGCAGGTATTTGGTCTCACCAAAGTGAACACATCTGTACCAAATTTCATGGCCATCCAGGCAATAGCTGCCGAGACATTTCACTCAAAACCACAAATGTGAACCTCATGGTGGCTCCAGAGGAAATGTCAGGGATCACCATCAAGTCATCAGGATTCATCCTTTGGGGAACATAAATGACTGTATCAACATTTCATGGCAATCCATCTAATAGGTGTTGAGATATTTCAGTCTGGACCAAAGTGGTGGACCACCTGATTGACATTACTGTCCCTAGAGATAATCAAACAGCCAACAGGTTGAGATATAAATGAGAGCCTCCTTAAATCAAAGGGTTTGTGTAGAAATTTGTGGCCAAGTTTCCGACAGAGCAGCTTCTCTGCACCAGGCTGGCCTGTCATGCCTGTTTCCTGTCCACAGGGTTAGGGTTGATGCCCAGACATCTGTTCCTGTGGACAGACAGAAAACACTGGCACAGGCACAGTTGATCTCTGCTACAGCGCAACACATCAACCACTGACAGACCTACTATTACTTAATTAAACCATTTCATATCCATAGATTACACATCTATTGTAAGATGGAAAGTTTGTAATATGTAGGCTGTGCTTGAAAAAGAATAAAAAAGGTCAAATGGTATGAGTGAACATGAGGAAGAAAAAGTCTTAGACAACTACAGCAGCTACTGGAGAGCCTTTATTGGGCACTTTGTGCATCAGATCCTTTACAAAAAACATCAATTAAAAACACTTTTTGTCCCTTGATATGTAATGTTAGAATAACTTCATATAAAAAGGAAAAAAAACATTATATTATTAGGAATAATAGAAATTTGGATATATATAGTAAAAAACAAACAATGACCCATTTCCGTTCTCTTAATAAATATATACACAATAAGTACTGAGATATAAAAGGATGGATAGATCCCTTTTTTCAGTGGATATATACAACAATATTTTCATTTTTAAAAACAGTTATCAGTTAATATGTATTATATACTGTTGTATACTGTTTTTTTTTCTCTGAATGTGTCTGAACCTAAATATCATATTGCACTTCCACAATAGCCTGCGTGGACTGTACTAGACATTCATTGACCTATTTCATCAACATTCAGAACACTACTCACACTAGGGTAGCTGTGTTTTAGCATTATTATCAATATATTTAGTAACTATCTAATACTTACAAAGAGGCCATCATTTAAATTGATCTGAGGAAAAACATATTTTAAGCCATTTCACTCACAAACGTGTATCTTATGCTAAAAAACATTTATATAACATTTACAATACTCTACGCTAATTGTATGATGGTTGAAGAAGGTTTTACACACTAAATACTGCCATGTTGTTTAGTATTAATACACTGAACCACTGGGGCTCCATCAACAATTTGCTGTCTTCATTTTGTGCACTGAATATCCAACTTTACAGATTGTAATCATCAGTGCTATGGCTTTAGGAAGGGAAAGACGAGGCGTTTCTCCTCATAAAATTCCAACATATGAGAGACACTGCTGCTTGCATAGCATGAGGTATAGCAGCACCACAAATGCTCTGCACAAAAATGTACAAAAGTAGGCACTAATATTTGAGATGCAACTTACTGAATACAAAATAAAGGTGTCATAACAATCAAACCTGTCCTCACTTGTTGATTCTTATGCACAGAAAGGTTTTTAAATGAATCAAAAAGTATAACTTAATATCTAATCAACATTGCTGTCTATTAAGAGCTATGGCTTTTTAAATACCTCTTGTGGGACTTTGTGTTATAAAATCTGTTTGATGTTAATACAGCACAAAGACAACGATGTAATTTTCAGATCAAGTCCATAATCACTGCATGGCTACACGTGTAAACCACTACTCCTGATGGCTCTGTTTCATTCGTCCTCCATCCCTCTGTTCTGGGTGATGTCACGTCCTCCTGTCCAATCAGATTTCAGTGAGGGTGAGTTTGTACATGCCGCCCAGTTCCTCCATGGTGATCTGGAAGGTGTCTTCGTTGGAGTAGTGTTTGATGATGTTGTCGTCCATGTGGACTAGAATCCTATTATAAAACAGATATGTGTTAGTGGACTGTTTATTTCATCCTCAACCAAAAAAACTGAAGACTAAAATTCTGACTTATTTGTAAATAAATTGATTAAACTGAAAAATCAATCTACTGTATACATATATGTTTGTAAAATAATACTACAATAATAATTTTATCATTTACTTTTAATGCAGTACTTTGACATTTTGGGAAATACGCTCATTCACTCTCTTGAAAATGTAGCTACAGCCAGCAGCTGGTTAGCTTAGCTTAGCTTAGCATAAAGACTCAAAACACTGGGAAGCAGCTATCCTGGCTCTGTCCTATGGTAAAAAAAAAATCTGCCTACCAGCACCTCTAAAGCTCATTACTTAACACATTAGATCTTGTTTGTTTAATCCATACAAAAACCAAATAGTATAAACAACAGGTTGTGGTTTAGGGGACTTGTGTGCAGGACTATTTCTTGGTCGGGCATAGTATCTTCCTGGAGTCGTGTTCGCAGTGATATTTAGTGAGCTTTAGAGGTGCTGGTAGGTGGATTTTTTTTAACCTTTGAACAGAGCCAGGCTAGCTGTTTCCGGGCTTTGTGCTAAGCTAAGCTAACCAGCGGCTGGCTGCAGCTAAATTTTTACCGAACAGAAATGAGAGTTTCAATGGTATCAATCTTCTCATATAACTTTACGCAAGAAATAAGCGTATTTCCCAAAATGTCAAACATTGATTCATTGTACTACAGAACGATTTTGCTCAACACCATGGCTTTACCTTTAATATGCAAATGCAATCATTGCACAAGTTAATTTACCTTCAATATCCCAGTTATGGTGATGTCATTCAAGCCTGAATGGGTCTGTTTCTACAGCTCATGATAGCTCATAGCTAGTTTGATTGCTAATGCTCAATTAACTCACAAATGACCAACTAAATACCCATTAGATACATGTTTGAAAGTTTAAATTAGGCAAAATGTAAGTTGTGTTTGGTGTTAGTGTAAAGGACTGCTGTGTTGTGATGGTGTTTGACCTCCCTGTAACGTGGATATGACATAAATCAGCCAGTCATGAATCTGGGAAAGCCAAGGGTTTGATTGACACTTTAATTTTTTGCATTTTGAAGGAGACCTCAAATAATCTTTATTTGCCTGCAGCAAGCCCTTGAGGAATATCAAGTTTGGTCCTTCACAAAGTGTCAGACATAGTGTAATATAGTGTAGGAGTGTGTTACTGACTCATACTCACCCTTTCTTGCACTTCTTATAGACCTTTCCAACATTCTCCAAAGGTATTTCATACTTCTCTGCAATCTGGTTGAGAAAAAAATACAAATCACTGTTTAATTATTGAAAGAAACATAAAAGCTTAAACAAAGATTGTCCTTTACCGACACCTGGTTCACCAATCATAGCTCATGAACTCCACTGTTCTCCATAATTACTGTACATGACCCTTGTACTCTGTCTGTCACGTTAAACTTGATGACCCGTAAAGTAACCTTATACCTGCCTCTTTCTATTCTTCTATTTCCTTTTGCACACCATTTTCCCACATTCTCCTCTTCTTCTCTCCCCCCAGGACTCCTCCACTTCCTCTTTTCCACAACTTTTTCCCATCCCTCCCCCCATTAGCCCCTTTTGTCCCCTCTCTTGACTTTATTGTCCCCGTGTCCCCTTTTTAGCCCACACACACCCTTTCTCTCTCTCTTTCCCCAATCCACTCCTTGTTCTTATTCTTCCCTACATTTTTCCTGGGTCGTGGTCCTGTCACAGCCCATTTAGCCTGCCATAATTGCTTGGACACACAAGAGAGAACTGGGTCTCAAGCTGCAGTGTGCACGGCCGAGACCACCAACATGAAACAGAAAAGGTGCAATACTAGCCACTACCAGTACAATGAAGTAAGGACAACTTACAGCTTCCACCAGGCCTTTCAGCGTGGGATTCTTCAGCATGAGGGCATCAAACACCTCCTCTGTCTCCTTGCGCACATACAGCAGGACTGTGTGGTGAGAAGAGGGAAAAAAAGAGAGAGAGAGGGAGGCGTCAAAGTAAAGCACGTATGTTCATGGATTGGACACAAAAACAAACCCAAATCTGGCCTCAGACAAAAGTCACTGGCAGGCGTGAAAGCGTGTGTTTGCGTCAGGCTGAACAGCTTGACTGCTGGTTTGGTTGACGTGTGTGGGTTTGGGGATTTGTGGCTTTACAGCATATATGTCTAGATTTTGAGGTAGTGATGCTCAAGCACATGCACACATATGTTTAATCCATTAGTAAATTTGTAGATATACTGTATAACGCTGCAGGCCTGCTTGAGTACTCCAGACTCGAAGTGGCACCGGGCCCAGACAAAGCACACCTAGAAAGCACACTCATCATACATGGTTGGAAAGAGACAGACCCACCTCTCATTCACTACACTCAGTCTTCTCAAAATAGATAATGCTCTAAATAGATTTTCTCATATTGTTTTCCAACCTGTTGCAGGAACTTGTGATATTTGTGACCTCTAAATACAACAAATACTCTTTTTGTTTTCTTCCATTTAAAGACGTAACTATGTGCACAGGAGTTTTCACAGGGTGGAAAGTGACTGTATGGTGGTCTTTGGTTTCATAATGCTACAGTATATATAGGCCACAGTTGCTTCGCTCATTGTGGTCTGGAGCTGCCATGGATAACTTTGTTTGATGGACGTCATTTCAAGGAGGCTGTTCAACACATGATTGGCAGTTCTCTCTTTCACTCAGACGTCAACGTGATCCCTTCCAAACCATCGCAACACTGCCAATTTCTGAATTGAAAAAACATGACAGCTGTTGTGGAAAGATTGTAAAACATCACCTAAACCTTTAACTGAATTTAGTTTGCCATGTTTTTTTTTTCTGAATCTTGCTTCATCTTATATTTATGACACCTACTTCAAATAGTTCCTAGATTCAGTTGCAGCACTGTCTAAACCAGTGGTCCCTATGTTTTTTTAGCTTGTGACCCCTTAAAATAAAGTCATGTCTACTTGTGACCTCTCATCACAGGTGCTCTGGTCTTATAGTGTAACATGAGTTGTGAGCAGTTCAAAAACCACCAAAGAGTCATTTCAGCTTCTGGGATTGCTCATTTGAAGGATTTTTAGAGGCCTGATGAGGTGAAAGTATCCACCTTTTTCACAAGAAAAGCAAAAATCTATCTATCTATCTAAAGTATCTGGTGAAGCCTCAATTTTCAACCTCACTGCAAGTGTATTCACGCAGACTCTGTGTGAAACAGGTTTTAAATGATCAAGGTAAAGGCCAACTGTTTAAAACTTTGCTCTGCTTGCTAAAATACATCTTAGAGCATCTATTTACCTATTGAAAAAAAACCTGTTTTATACCTATGAATAGGATATAGGGTAAAGGGCACAGGCTTGTGTGCATGTGTGTGTGCATGTAGTGATCAGAGGTATTTTGTTGGGTCAGTGGAGGCCTCTGGGAAGTGTTTTGAAAGACCTGGAATGATCACATGGCCCAGAGAGTGTGTGTGTGCGGGTTGTCCTCAGGGGCCGATCACACACATGCATGTGCTTGTGTACACACACACTTTAACACACTGATTTAGCCCCTGAGAAGAGCATCACTCAAAGACCCCTGATCAGCATGTGAACAGTCAAAGCACTACACTACAGAAACACACACAGTACCTTTCTTTGGTTCCTCCACTCTCGCCATCTTGTTAGGGGGTGAACTAAACTCATCATCACTGAAGGGTAGTCTCTTCATGCTCGAGCTGCAGTGGACACACACACACACACACACACACACACACACACACACACACACACACACACATACATCAATCACTGCTTAAATGCCTGTAACTACCAGCTAACAGGCTATAAAACCCACACATATGCACACAAAGCCCACGAGCATTTCTTAGAAACAACACATGTATCACTGTATGCCTTTTACTGGGAAGGTGCCAAAGGTTGTCTCAGCTCAAAACTAATAAAAAGCTAGTGTGAAAATAGAAAGTGAGAAATCAGGGCTTCTGTAAACTCACCTTTCCTCTCCATCTTCTGTCGGGAAAGGCTGCAGAAGAAACAGAAACAGACAAATTAACCTATATGAAAGATAAAAGTAAAAAAAAATAACAACCAACCATATACAGTATAGTATCAGAGATGGCTTTAAATTGCTAATAGTATTAGCTATAGATGTCTTAGAATTGAGTACCCAATATTTATGGCAATAAACAACATTAAATATGATTTTAATGTATATCCTGCAATGAAAGTGCATGTTTAAAAAGTACAACTGCTGCAGTTCTAACTCTGCATATCAGCAGCTAAATCAGTCAGCCAGGTCAAAGGCAAAGTCAACAGCTAAGTCCAAAAGGTTTCCTATGTTGACCCATTTATTCTTTCTTTCTTCACTGAGAAATGAGCCTCGTTAACACAAACCAGCTACTCAGCTGTCTAGTTTTATATGTGGAGCAAAGGTTGTACAGTTACAGCTACAGGGGGTCACAGAATCATTTTCAGGGGTCACAAGGTAATTTATACAATAGGAAAAACATGTTTTCGAGATTTCACAAATTGATCTGATCAGTTTTTCCCCTACTTTGAGCAGATTACTAATAAGCCTCTTGATTAATAAATACATAGGGACAATTATTTATTTGAACTCTGCTGCTCTGCATATCAGTTGCTATCATATCCTCTTTTTAGGCAAAGCAAGGCAGTTTTATTTCTATAGCACCTTTCAAACACAGAGGCAATTCAAAGTGCTTTACACATGGTGAAGAAATGCATTAGAATGACATTTATTATAATACGATAAAAAGCTAAATAAAATCAATTAAAATTGAATAAAATGAGATTTTCAAAATTCTGGTGGCTGCATTTGTTACAGTAAATCACAAAGTGCCTTCAACTAATTCATTATTTTAAATAATGCATGAGATCAATCAAAAATATGTTGTTTTTTTAATTCTTGGAAAGTTGCCTTATTTCAGAGGCTTTTGCCCTGCGACTGTATTGATCGCAGGCGTTGCTGTTAATAGAATTCTATTCTGAAAGGGTAGCTAAACCCAGAATGTATCAGAAACTGATAGCAGCTCTGTCAGGTTCAATGTCATCGGCAGCACCAAAAATAACCTCCTGTCCCTCCCTCAGCCTCGCTGGTACCAAAGTAAACTTTGAGATTCAGAGAAAGGGAGAAAGAGTAGTTTTTTGTTACTTGTACTCAGCTGGGACTGCTCATAATTTGACCAACAGGGGGCACTGAAAGTTTACAAGAAGTCCAATGTTTCCTTTTTCCTGCAGAGTCATTTTGCTCATCGTTCATGTCACAGAAAACATGAAAAGTGCCTGAAATTACCCAAATGACCTAAAAAACGAATGTGTGCATGCCAGTTGTACATGCACACACACACCTCTGTAAGTGTCATGTGACGTGTTCGTCCTGACTGGAAGAAGCAAAGCTCAGAGTCCAGTCACCGAGAAGAGGGCTGCTGCCTGTCAACACTGATAAAAACCTGACAAACTGCACGCATGCTTGCTGTTGCCTGCTGTTAAAGTCCTCTCTCTGTCTCCAAATCTACCTCTTTATTTCCCTCTGAGCATGCGAACACATTAAGGTGACAGTGGTAGTATCTTCTGAACCCCCGCAGTTTGTTTTGAGTCACTGGTAAATGATTCATCCTGTATGTAAGCAGTCTGAAATACAGCCATCAGTATGTAGGACTCCAATCAGAGCTGGAAACTAGAACTCTCTGTTCCTGCCAACTAGCAAGCAAGCAGGTCACCTCGACCCAGCTGGCTGATGAGTGGGTGGAAGCTGAAAACAACAAACTGTTTATGGACCACCTAAGATGCTACGAATGGTACATAATGGTCAGAAATGACAAACAAGACATGTGATTCCATGCTGTCCTAAACAGAACTGGTGTTTTTTGTGTCTGTGACTGGCACTCACATGGCGCTGTAAGGTAGAGAAGTGAATGTCAGGAATGAAAAGGACAGGCTGGGTCTCGAAGTCAGTCATCATCTTGAAGATGGTCACATCGTTGCGTTTCTGGAGGATGGGCACTTTGACATCTGCAACTGGGAGGAAAAGACACAACAGAGAGCAGTTTAATAAGAATGGCCACTTGGGGGCAGCACAACAAGCTGTAAATGGTTTGGTAATTTACATGTCCAGCAAACAGAGCAACATTAGCATTTATTTAGCCGCAACTTGCAAATGTTAGTCCAATATTAACTCTATTTTTAGCTCTGTTTTGGGAAATATCTGGCTCTTTAGCTGCTAAATGCTTCACTATGTTCACTAGCTAGTCGCTAACTTTGCCTGTCTGCTGTTTGGTGTTGGACAGATAGCTTACAGTGGGTCTAGCAGAGCTTTTTTTTTGCTGAAAACAACAGCTGCCTTCTGTGGCTGGAAACAAGGCTGATGTTGACAAAAGTGGTGAGAGTGAACCAAAACTGTAAAGTAGTGGACAATAAACCAAAACAATGAGCTGGAACAAGCTAAAACGCTTTGTAGAGCTGAGAAGAACTGCACAGTTGAGTGATATTTCTCGGTGGGTTCATCACGCATCCACTTTCACATTACACATAGTAATTTAATTTGACCCATTGTTCACGTAAAAATATTGATTAGTGCAGCTTTAAGACAAAAAAAGGGTGAGAAAGAGGAACTTGTCTGAATTTGTCATCTTGACTTTGACATTGTTTTGTTAAGTGTAACAGATTGTTTCACTGTACACTCATACAATGAAACTCTGGGATTAGATAGGAAAAAAACCCTGATCAAATAACAGCAGGTTCAGTTTCAATCCCCTGCTTGTGCATATTATACAAGGTTAAAGTGCTCCTGAGTGACTCACAGGTCAGGCCAGGGTTGAGCTCGGTGACCTTCCCTTTCCGGCGGGACTGCTTCCTCTCCTCGTCTCGGATCTTCCTCTCAGCTCCTTTGTCACAGAAGACTTTGATCTGGCAGTAGGCGCGGTGGATGGGCTTGTTGCTGCGGTTGTTGTAGCTGTAAGTGTCGATCTGCAGGTTTAGAGGAAGACCCTTCACGCCCTTCTGAGAGGAGAAGTCTGTGCTCAGACAGTTGACAGAGATGAAGATCTGCGGAGAGGGGACGGAGGGAGAAGACGGGACAAACGAGACAAAGAAGATGGGAACAGTTGTGTTTAAAGCAAAGAGAAAATGTCCAACTTCACATGTATGAAGTTGGGGAAATTAAACATAAAAACAAGCTTTTTCAGTTAAAGTCAACAACAACTTGGTGATTTCATTATTAAATGGCTGCTTCTAAATCATAAAGAAACAGAGGTTTTCACTTCGCATCACTGAAACACTGAAAACCTTTCTGCAGCAGATGGCTCATTGTTCAGTCATCACACTGCATTCAGTGTTCTGTGTTGCCCTCTATTGGTCAACTCCAGTAATCACAGGCTCATATTTTTTCTAATGAGCTTCTCCTTTGTCCTCCTGGTGCTTGTATTGAAAACAGGTTATCATTGTGTCAACAAAGCACACTATCATAACAGAGCGTTTAATAGAGAGGATCCAAGGGGTAAACAGCAGATATCACTGATATTATAAATATTATATAAAGGCTAAAAAAAATCTGTGTGAATGCATTTAAAACCCTCTGGAGTCTGTCCGTTCATCGGTGAGCATGTTTAAAGTGGGGCATTCACACACTATCTCATTTATGTCTGTAGACCATAAGACATTTTGTTTTGAAAGAAGATTTTAACTTTGAATTATTCATATTTTCAGTGATTTACTGGCATACATAGACCTTCAATGAAAAAGGCACAAAATGTTTTGATAAAATCACTTTACATAGACTAATCTTACATTTTTCTGCTGTATTTGTGTGTATAAATAGTAAAACAATATTTTTTACAACCTTGAAGTGTTCAACAATAATATTTGTGATTATCACTATAGATTGGTACATTTTTAGAAGCGTCTGTGTGGTTTTTCTTGTCTTTTGGGTTTCTGACAGCTTTATACTTTGTTAAATAAGTGATAAGTCAGACTTATAGCTGAGTTTGTCACACATAGAGCAGAATGTGATAACACCAGTAAATTGCCCCAGAGCAGGCAAACATAAGGGAGGGGCTGCCTTTTGCAAATACACTGCAAATACATATGCTGCAGGGCAATCACCCCAGGGGCAAGCTACACATACACACACCTGCTCACACATACACACACATGCACACTTCATCTGTCATCAAACAGATCGATGAGGTCAATCATCATTGATGAGATGCTGAAACAACATGGCAGGGCGGCACTTCCAAAAATACACACACAGTGAAGTAATGAACACACACAAGGATGAACATCCTATAGACACAGGCCTAGAGTCATGAGACAGTTAGACCCACATCCTGGTGTGTGTGTGTGTGTGTGTGTGTGTGCGTGTGTGTGTGCGCGCAAGAGTGGTTTGTGCATGCAACTTTATTTATGTTGATTGTAGCCTAGTCAGTTTGTTAGCCACGTCCTCCATCCCAGCCTGACAGTGGGTCAGTGCCAGAGAGCGACATGAGGGTCAACAACAAATGAAAAATCAAGAGTGGAAGAGGACAGGAGCTCCTCCTTTCTGTCACCTCTCCTGCCTGTGGAACAGGATTTTATTTCTTAACTGTCCAATGCAGCCCTCGCCCCCTCCGCTAAGTTTCCTCATTCCTGCACTCTTTGTTGCTGCTGTCTGGCGTGCAGAAATACTTTAACACGCAGCATCACAATAGGGGTGACAGGCAGGTTGGACCAGTCAAGGCTGTGTATATGCACAGAACAGGACAACTTACACAAGCACACACACCTCCATGTCTCTACGCAACAAAACTAAACACACAATTAGGTGACAGCATCCTCACTTTTCTATTTAAGCCCCTATTTTCTTTAACAACTGTTTTTGGAGGATCACAATGAACAAAATGGCTGATGATCATCAACAAAGGGGTGTCAACACCTGAAACCTTAATTCTGGTCTGTGGTAAAAACCACACAGGATCTTAAAAAGGAGGAGTAGTCTATTTTTGGCTTAAGTGTGTTGATGTGAAAAGTTTAAGGCTCATATTAAGAGTTCAAGACAAGGAAGTATATGGAAACCAAACGCTGCTATTGTTCTTACATGAACACAGAAGGGCAAACAGCAGCCTTCATACAAACATGTCTAATTGTGTGTGTGTGTGTACACGTTTCTTTTATTGTCTTACTTTGGCCTCATCATTGGTATCCCAGGTGAAGGAAATGGCGTTATAGGAAATCTCCTCGATGTTGCCGATGGTGTTGAAGCTCTCCTTGTAGTCAGCTGTAACAACAGACAAGAGTTCAGTTTAGAAGTAGACTGAGATACACAACTGAACCAACCAGGCTTGTGTAAAAGTGCAAAATATCAGAGGTGTTGTAACTGCACAGAATGTATTCAGAAACAAATCGATCCTTTAGTCGGTCAGGACAGAAAGAAAACTTTACTTTTATTTACTAAGTTACTGTATGACACGGTGAGCTTTTAAAGGCTGCAGAATTAATCCCTAGCCAACCCAAATGAACTGTCACAACCAAACAACACCTTTTCCTGTCAGTTACCGCTAAGCTGCCCTTTCAACCAGCCACTTAACTGTGCAGACACGGGAGGATTAATCAGCCCACTCCATGACAAAACCAGGATGAATCATTGAAATAATTTCACCAGCAGTGCACAGTTTATATGACCGTTTTTAATGTGACCCTTTATTGCAGCACTCTTGTTCTGCCAAATAGTACTAATAGTAGTAATCTTTTTTTAATGTAACTGACAGTTACATAAAAAAAAAAGGACTTCTTACCAATGTCCAGACACCTCTGTTTGGCAGTGTGCTGTCTGGAGTGCCAGTACTTCCAGTGTTTCAGCTGATCATCTCTGCACTTCTCCTCTCCAAACACCACCATCACTACACTCTGGCAATGCATTAACACACACAGTGACAACTTAGTATGTTATAATGATATTCAGCATGTGATTACTGTCAGTAATCCTAAATTGTTACTTGTTTCAGGTTTATCTTTCGCTCTTACCCTGACTTTGGTGATGGGTTGCTGCATGCCTTTGTTGTCAACCTCCCTGAGGGTGATCGGGTAAAACTGGCCCTTGTTGAGGTACGTCATTGTCCCGTCACCTGTCTTCTGACGCAGAGACTTGGACGCCTCAAGAGTGTACTCGAAATTATTCCTTAAATGCAGTGAGAAAACGGCACAAGTAAGTAAACACAAGAATAAAACATCAAGAGACAGCATTTATTTTCTGTAAAAGTGGATAACAATGCAATAACACCATTAAAAAACTTGGTAAAGCATAATGGGGCACGCTTCACTTAGCCGCTGCAGCTAAATCGTGACCTAAAATCAGTGTGTTTTCAGATAACTCCCGTGTGTGCAGATTCTTGTCTTTCACACAGAGGGGGAGTCTGGTGTCTCCCCTGTGACTGCGATGAATGAGGCCATTCTGCGCTGTTGTGTCAAATGCTGAATGGCATTGGAAGTCGGACGGTGGGCCGGCGGCAGTGCGACTTACCCCGGCACGGTGTCAAACTGAGGGTACTCCTCAGGCGTCATGGAGGCCATACGTAACTGGAGATCCCCTGGGAAGGAAAACACCTGTAGAACACAAAGAAAACAAATAAAGCATGAAGTGAGGCGCAGCAAAAAGAGGATTTTAATCAGCTACTTTGCTTTGATTTTAAATTATTTGTTTTAATAGCCTCTTCCTATAATTCACCAGAGGGATAATAGGATTTTAATTTAGTGCCCCTCAGGGACTTTTGTGTAGATTTTATAAATTTGTTCTTCCACTTCATCCCCATTTCTCTTTCAAATGGCTCTTCCTTCATGCTGTTAAACCCCCTCCTGTAGAGGGGTTTTGTTGGGTTACTCTTTTCTAAGGTAATTCCCCTCCAGATTAAATAGAGAAAGAGGACAGAGAAAGGGCTTTGGCTATTGTGGGAGAAAAGTACAGCACTTTATTGTGTTGGTGAGACAATGGCATAATAACACACTGGCCGCTATTTTGGCATGTTCAAATAAAACCAGGGAAGGCTGAGCCCACCGCTGGCTCCGTGGGATCAGGTGAATATCCTATTGTCTGATGGCAGAGATCTGAGAGAGGAGAGGAGAGGAAAGCGAAGGAGAGGAGGAGGAAGGGGGGGTTGTAGGGAGAGCATTAGCGGGGTTTACAAAGAGGGGGATCGAAACACACACCTCCTGGGAACCATCCTTGAAACTCTCGGAGAAGGTGGAGTCAGGGGGTGTGCGGGACTGGGTGCTGGGGCTGAACTGGACCGAGTTGTGGGTGAGCTGGCGGTCGAAGACGCCCACATGGTTGTTGGTTTCGGTGCAGTTGTTTGGTATGGTCACTGAGAAGCCATGGGTGGGCACCTCTGTCTTGACGGGCAGGTAGTTTGGCACGGTCGCGATGGAAACTGTGACGGTCGTGTCTGAATAGTTGAAATCAGCAAACTGACGATCAGGTTTTGTGTTTATAAGCTGCTCATGTCTGCTTATGTTATTGAATGTGAACAGACCTGGTGAAGGGAAATGGGCCCTCTTGTCCTGGGCCAGCTGAAGAATATTGATGGGCCCCTTGAGGACCTGGATCCTGTTCTCCATACCAGCTTCCTGAAGTGGAGCTGTAGAGTGTCCTGCCTGGATCTGGTGTCTGCAACAAAGAAAGACAGCACATATGAAGTAGTGGATTTAAAGTGTTATCCAGCATATTGTTTTTGTATAAATTATCATAATCATGATGATATTCATCTATAAAACTCCACTGTCATAGTTTCCAAACTGTCTCACATGTCTTCTCTCATTTAAACCTTGTAACTACAGTACATGAGTCCCATACGCCAAAACTGACATATACAAACTCTTTCATATACCCAGACATGAGCACATATACGCATTCAGGACCTACATTTTAAATAACATTAAGATTCTATATTTTCAATCATATTTCAACTTATTCTTAGCTGTTATTTTAATAGCTTTAACTTGTACTTTTGGTTGTATATATGTGTTCATGTGCTTTGTGTTTTTTATTGTATGTTTTGTGTTTCACTGCTGCGCAACCAATTGCCCTTTGGAGACAAGTAAAGTGATTGCTTGATTACCCTTAGTTAACCGATACGTACGCACTAATCTTGGATTAAACAGCTCTCAAGTTAAATTCTTTTACTCTCCTTTGAGATTTTAAAGCTTTATCTGTTACTTTTATGACACTTGTGACTGTTTTTATTTATTCTTTTTGTGTCACTTGGTTGTGTGACTGTAAATGTCTTTTACTCTCAGGTCTCTCTTGAAATAGAAAACTTGATCTCAATGAGATTACCCGATCAAATAAAGTCTTGTGAACCTTGTGTTTTAACTTCTAATGAAGAACAAATCTAGTGGGTTGGACTCCTAAATTGTGTTCACGCTAAAAACAAGGCTGTTATTCTTCCTGAAACAAGGTGCTTTCTCCAAAGATGAACATGTGTGTGGTTTTAAATAGATTTTAATAAAATGAGCTGCATTCTGTACTGTACTCAGCTCCCACATATATGCAAACAAACACACAATTCAGAGAATGTGAAAGAGCTTAAATCTCTCCATTCCCTTCATGCCATGGTTCCCCTCTGCTGTGCTTTTATTTTTAAAGAGGGGTGGTGTTAGGTGAGGGCTGCTGCTGCTTACCTTTTGTTGGGATCCACATCACAGACCAGTGCTTCTGGCTTGCTCTGGGGTATTGTTCTCTTTTCCCTGGGCACCTGTATGGGAGGGTAAACACAGCCGCTCAGCGTCTGACCACATCACATCCAACAACACGGGTCATCCTGCTGTCGATATGAGCAACTGGATCAGTTACATGACATTGGCTCTGCCTCGCAGATGTTGCTTAGTGGTCGGATGTCAGCATGAAGACAGATCATACATGTAAAGCCTGTAAGGATTCGGTAACTAATCCCCTGAGATACGATTTTGCACTTTTGATTTATGATAAAAAAGCTTAGAAAGTTGGAGAACTTTTCCAAGGTTTTCCCGATACCTTATAGTAGTCGTAGAGCAGGCCCAGAGCTGCGGCGCTGTCCTCGTCTCCATTTATACTCATCATGGCCTTGGTGGCAGCCGTCAGCGGGTTCTCCAGAAATGATTTCCAGGCTTCATCTTCTGTGGTGAAGGAGCGACGCTGGCCGCCGTAGCCCGGCTCGTTCTGGAGAACCAGGACCGCACGCTTACTGTGGGAAGACAGAGTTTCATATGTTACTGTGTACAAGCCGATTATTAAGATGTTAATGCTTTTTTTAAAATGCAGAGATCTGCTTATGTGACGTCATTTTAAAACAGTAGTATCACATGATACTTCAAAAAAAGCAATAATTAAAGGCATTACTTCAAATATACTGTATGGACACTACTTATATAGACTCTAGGATTAAGCTCTCCTTTTATGGGCTTCTCCTTCTCCGAACTGACTTCATTCACAAAGCCTACAATCACGGCCCTGTTCAAAACAGCCAAACAGGTTGTAAGAGCGAGAGATCAACCATGCAGATGTTCTTTATCTGTGAGACCAGTTGTTCAAGCTTTTCAACGATTGTGCAACAAATCTCAGCCATCGAACCACCGAGGTGTCTTGAGAAAAAGATGCTCTACAGGCTCGTCCAGTGTGACGACTCTGGTTCGGGGATCAGTCATTGGCTGAGAAGGTGTGCAAGTGACACGTCTGACTCGGCTACATTCCTGTGTTTAAACGGAGCCATGTTACTGTTTTCGTAAGAGAACCTGCTTGCAAAATAAATAATCAGGAGTTTTTTATGCACAGTCACCACCTGCGTCTTTCTCCTCTTCTTCCTCTTCCATCTTGTGAGGCCTCAAGAGTCATTGCTTTGTAAACAGGACTGAGTTGGACCAAAAAGAATACACCAGCGTACATTTTTTTAGTTTCTCATCTGCTTGCAATGGTCTTAATACGTTAATTTAAGCTCAGTGGAATGAAAATACAGCACTCAGTTTCGCCAAGTGAGAAAATATTGAACATTTCAACACTGAAATTGTCTATTTACAGTAAATTTGAATGTTTGCTCAACTTATATTTACTTAGACATGTTAAGCCTATACTGACTAGAGCAAAGTAAAGTCATTAGTCAGGCTCTTGTTATTAAAGCTTCATCTAGATCATTTTCCTTGTCAAACTTTGGAAACTACACACCTGTGTAACACATCTTCAATCATCCTGCCACCAGATCCATTTGCTGATTTTCTGCCACAACAGTAATTATGATAATGTGTAAACGGACTGGTTCAGTTTCCATGTTGAGTATCTACAACAAATACAGCTTTTTTACCTCTCAATGGTCAAAGCAAAGTGATAATTAGTAATCCTATAGCTAATTGTCCTATTCAGAAAAAGGCAACCTGATAAGATCCATTATTTACTGGCAATAAAACTCTAAGGAAATGTAATCCATTACTGAAACAAAAAAAGAGTGATTTTTTTTCAAACAGAGATTAAAATTAGATTTCACTTGTAGGAAAATAAGTATTGCAGCATGAATTCACAGACATCTGTCACTTTTAATGTACAAGAGCATGAAAAAACATTTTTTTTCTGTGTGAACATTTAAAGAAGTGTGCATGAAGTCTCCAGTTTTGACACAAAACATTTGAGTCACGTAGAGTAAAACATATAACCTCATATAGCCCCGTGCTTGCTTACATTGTCTGTGCAAGTAGTCGGGCCAACGCCTAACAGGTGTACAATTTCACTCCCCTAAAAAGTCTCATGTCGTTGCCCTCAAAAAACATAGAGCATATAAACTAAGCATTTACTCCAACATGAAAAAAATAATCTTTTTTATGTCTTTAGCGAAGCTGTTGATCAAAACTCTTACTTGGAAATAAAAACATCAGAAGAGACAGTTTTCTTTAGCTGACAGCTCCCTGCTGAGGTCCATGTTTATTCCTGAACAAATATCATTAAGACTATCCACATAACTGCTGGAGCTTAAAGCAAAATCAAACACTAAACCTCCCATCGCTGTCACGGGACTGTTTTTAATTCTAACAGGCGCCGCTGCTCGCACGACAGGTGGAGATACACCTGTACAGGCTTGCACATGACAGGTGAAACGAGCGGAGTTACACCATGGGAAACTATGAGATATAATCACTTTCCCGCTTGGCTGCCAGTCTTTAGAATAAACTCACCCTTAAAAAAGAAGCCATAATAATCAGAATGCTTAAATGTTAGTAAAATATCAGGCAGCAGCTGCAGGTCAGAGGTGGACCGCAGTGTGACCTCCACTTTCACAAATCCGTCCGTGCATGGAGTCAAAAAAAAAGGTGCAAAAATAGTGTAAAGATCCAAACAATATTTAGAGTCAGTTTTACAAGCTTATAGAGTCAACCTGCCCTGTTGTGCTGTTTAACAGTGGAGAGTCAGGGCAACTTACTTGTCATGCTCCTGTGACATCTCGGTCGGTCGAACTGGACTTTCTAGTTGGTACTGAAAATCCGATCCGTCTTCTTTACCGTAGAAAACTCCGCTGGATGAGGGCCGCGGCAACAAACAAGGTGTCCCCTACTGAGAGAACGGGTTTTGTCAGCTTTTCTCGCTTTTTTGGAGCAATGCTGAGAAATTGAGGCCGGTTTTACCTGTGACAGGCCCGCGGATTGGATTACTGGTGGACAGGAGGGGCGGGGCCACACTGTCAATTACCCTCTCTGAAGTTGTGATTGGCTCACCTGGTGGCCTACCTGGAGCTGGAGAGGGACTCAAGGTGAACCAGCGGAAGAACAAGGTTTAACAGCTGTGATTTGATCATGTTGGGTTATTAAGTGGGGGGCAATATACCGTATATAGCCTATGCAAATACTTAGCCTAATTATTTTTAGGCTAAAAAGCAAAATTAAAAAGGTGATTAAAGGGTTAAAGGTAAAAAATGTTGATTAAAGAATAAAAAAGATGATACACAGAAGGACATACAAATAAAAACTAAGGATGCACCAGTATTACAACTGAAGCCTTTTTCTAAGACACTGGAGAAAATTAAATGTATTTACACAACCCAGTGGTTGGGTGCTAATTTAAGGACTGGAGGAGCAAGGAAGACTTCATTTGGGCATGATCACTGCAGCATTATACATTAGCAATAAGGGTATGTGTTAAGTAAGAATACTTTATGTTCATGTGTGGACTGATGAATGCCCTCCAACGAGAATCATTAAAAAAGGTTAAAAAAAATGAATGGGTATCTGCAGATATCAAGTGCTGATCCGATATCAGTGCTTTCTTTTCCCCAAATGTAAAATCTATACCTGTGTGGAACTCATTACAATCATTTTTATGTAAGTTAACATGAGGCCAGACATTGCTGTGACCCGAAAAACTGACCCAGTTTATAATGTCATTTACAAAGAAGCTGTTTTTATAGGACAGGTCCCCTTTTAAAACGATAATCAGGTGCCCATATGATCATTGAAACAGGTTTTACTTGCTGTAATCATTCTTCCTGTTCATTTTGGCCATTATGAAATCCCTTTCTAACAGGCTTCCAATGTAAAAGGTAAGGGACAAAATCCACAGTCCACACACAGACTTGAAAAATTATGAACCTATTCTTTAATGTGGATCAGTTATGTCATGGCCGATATGTAATCAGCTTAAAAAGGTCAGTTTTGGCAACAATATCAGTCCGGTGTATTGTATTGGTGAATCATGACTCAAAATATGCAACTTTCTGACCACGGCCGTGAATGTGTTATGCACTGTTATAGAGATTTATAGTGTTTGTGGTGGTCATCAGTGACCTCGTGGTGACCCTTATTACAATTAATTGCTAGGAAAAATGGAAATTTGAACACCTACAATTTCCAAAACAACTGGGCAAACTACATCTCCTGATGAAGATCCTGTGATATGGTCGAAAGCTCCACAACAGAGAGTTTTCCACTAAATGGACCACTTTAAAAACATGATGTAGGGCCACTTCAGTTCTTTTTTCCTGAGAATCATAAACAACCAATTGCATTTTAATCCTACAAAGTTTATCTTTACACACTAAAAGCCCTTGGATCTGTCCGTTTACATCTTTGAGCATTTTGGAGCCTGAAAATTTGGGGAAATCTAGTTCAATAAATAAAATAACAAAATAAAGAGAAATAAAAGGAAAGTAAAAGCAGGTAAATGAGTTTAGGTGAGTTTTTCTTTCCTGCATTACATCCCTGGAAGGCACACTGAACCCTAAAATCTTGTTTCAGATGACCACGCATGCAAACAAAAAATGTAATGTAATATTTTCCTCCGTATGAGAGTCAGTTTTCCATCCTGCTTAACTGTAAGTGAACCTTTCTCATTCTTTATGAAGAAATACTCCCACCTGTAACCGGATGATGACACAGAGTTGTTTACATTTTCCTGGAGGACAGATTACCATCAGTCTGCGCAGCTGCAGATCAAAAACAGGCAAATTAGTCCTGAAACCTACAGAATCATCAGAAGTGTAAATATAAAAAGAATTATTAGCATGCAACCAAATTAGGGGGGCCACTCTTAACGGTTAACGATCTACAACATCCTGAAGGAAGCGGCATGAAACAGGAGCAAGTTACTGTCAGTGGGGCTGCATAAAATGGGGAGTTTTTCTATGGAAGTCTGGTATAGAAAATTAAAACAATTAGTTGCCAACTTTAAACAAGTTTAACATTAAATGGCCCTGGGAATATCTCTCTGTCACATATTTTGAGCTGCTCTGACATATATGTTTGCATTGCCCCTACTCTTTATAATCCTCTACAACTAGCTGTGGGCTGATTGTTATAAAATAAACATACATACATACATGTACAATAAAACCGTAAAACCCAAAAACAACAGATGAAAAGAAACACGCTGAGTGAAAACAAACAGCTTTGTTAGACACAGAGGGGGCTTAAAAGATGCTATCAGCAATATTCAAAGTTTCTCCCTTCTGAGACAGATACTAACAGTAATCCCCCCACCACACTCTCTCTCTCGCTGACACACACACACACACCAACACATACACAACCTCCTGCTCCTGGATCCTGGTTTACTGTTTATTTATCCCAGTGGAAGGACACCTGCTTCTCCTGGAGCTTGTTTGTGTTTGCACTGAGGACATAATACAGTGAGGGAGGGATAGGAGGATGTGTGTGTAGTTTCATGTATCTGTGTGTGTGTGTGTGTGTGTGTGTGTGTGTGTGTGTGTGAGGTGAGGCTGGGAATGTGTGCCTGGGCTGCTGATGGTGGGTCTGACTAGATACTGACTTGACAGCGAGCCGAGAGGCCAAATCATGGGGGGAAAACAGACAAAAGGAAAAAAAAGTACGGATCAAAGCGTGGGATCAAACCTGAATAATGATCTGCCAAGTTACTCTTGCGAAGTGGAATATACTTTAGACTTGGGCAGATAATGAGTAAAAGTACAAATACAACAATGCAAAATTACTCCATTACAGGTACATGTTCTGTATTCAAAAAGTTCAGAATTGTCAGCAAAAGTACTTTAACATAAAAGCAAAAGTACTCGTTCTGCAGAAAAATGTCTATGACTGACATATTATTATATATGACATTATTAGACAGTTAATACTGAAGCATCAGTGACCGTGTAGCATTTTCCTGTTGTAGCTGGTCGAGTTTGAGCTAGTTTATCTAGTTTATATACTTTATTTACAGTTAGGTATTTAGTCCTGTGGTTCTCAACCTAGGGATCTGGCCCCTCCAAAGGGTCACAAGACAAATCTTGAGTGGTCAAGAGCTGATTAATAGGAGAGGAAAGAAGAAAAAGTGACACAAATTTGTATTCACCTTCTGGACTTTGCTCTTATCTTTGCTTTTTTGTGAAATATTGGATCATTTTACCTCTTTGAGCCTTGAACAGTTATTTAAATTAAACAGTCTGAGAAGTGTAGAGGGAAAATGTCTCTTTGGTGGACGCTAACAACTCAAAGACATCTGAAATGTGATAACAGGAACCACAGGTTTAATCTTTAACAATGCATTGTATTTTATAGTCTTAAATGTTTTAAATTTTAATGTAAAATCTAAATTTGTAAATAGTAACTATATCTGTCAGATAAATGTAATGAAGTAAACAGTACAGTTTTTATAAATACAGGGGTGTAGAGGTGGCAAGTGGCATACAATGGCAAAACTCAGGTAAACTAGCTCACAATCGTACTATTGAGCAGTATGTAACTCAGTGTTCTGGTAGCTTCAAAGAAGGCGTGCCACGATATACCGGTATTGATGATAACCTTGATATTTAAAAATTAAATATTAATATCATGTTAGAAATATTACACATACGATAATATTGTGTAAATAATCCAGCGCCTCTTAAATCATTTTTGTTTCTTTCCGTTCTCGCTTTGTTATAGTAGGTGGTTGCCACCCGCCATAAAACATAAAGAAGAAGAAGAAGAAAATGAAGAAGACGCAGTAACTAGCTAGTTAGCTCGTACCACAGTGTGTGGCTACTACTGCCGTGCAAAATCAAGTTATGGTTACAGACTCTCTCTCTACCTCCCTACACTTGTGTTTTGAGTGTAATTCTTTCACCAAAAAAGAGACAAACACACAATAAACAAAGTTAAAGATGAATTTGACTGATATCTCTTTTTTTCACATTTTCTATAGATATCGCGATAATATCGTTAGCGTGAATTCTTTTGGCCACGATTATCGTGTAGTGAAAATCTGATGTCATGACAGCTGTACATCAAAGACAAAGACATCTGTAGAGAAAGTAGTTGTTTCTTGATGAGTTTCAGTCTGTCTTCCACTGAAACAGCACTTTTCAGAGTCTCAAATGACATATTGATGCACAGTGATGCAGGAGTGTGTTTTGGTGCTGCTGGATCTCGGCAGCTTTTGATACTGTAGACCACAGCATCTTAATTGACAAACATAGGCAGTGGGTCAGTATCTCAGGGTCAGCTCTGGAGAGGTTCCCACCTCTCTGATAGAAGTTTTTCAACTTTGCATCCTCATCTCCATCTCTGTCTTGTGGTGTCCCCCAAGGTTCTGCTCTGGGTTCTTATTTTGTTTGCCTTGTAAGAACTTTTAAAGGTATGTCTTATCAAACAAAGCAAGTAGAACTTACTTATATAGCATATTTCATTTTCATGACCTCTGATTTATATTGGCTCAGCAGGTCAGAGAGGTACTGTGGAGCAATGTAGGTCTTTATAGGCAACATTTTATAATCAAGTGTTAAACTAACGGGAAACCAATGCAAAAAACTCTCCCCTGTTGGATTTAAGATCTGTGGACACGGTGGACACCTTTTAAAAGCAACTCAAGACCCACCTGTTTAGACTTGCCTTTGCTTAGTTTTATTTATCTATTTTTATCTCTGTTTAATTTATTACTTTTATATTGTGTCTGTATTTCATGTCTTTCTTTTTTTATTGTGAAACACTTTGTGACGTCCGATCGAGAAAGAAACTTCCTTCACTTAATAACTTACAAAAACAGGAGTAAGAACCCTAAGAAACACCCCAAAAGAGAAAGAAGACCCAGTTTAATAATTCCTGTCTTAAGGAGAGAATTCATTTTTGTTTCAAAGCAAAAGAACAACTCATTCAGCAAGTTTTTTAAAGCTTTAATTAAAGTCTGCTCTCCAACAGAAGGGAACCCACACCCAGGCCAGGCTTGCTGTAGTTACTGGTGTTCAATAGCCCGAGGCAAAGAGATGAGCTCATGGAAGAGACGGAGACACACAAACATACAGCAAGAGATGAAAAGCGCTGCAATAAACCACAGACAAGTGGACACCTAAATGTGCCATGAGTACTTTCTAATGTGCACCCTGTATGCACATGCAGCCGATCCCAACAGCTTCCAACGACTCAAACCCTCCAGGACGCTTTATGTCATCTTTGTCAATTTACTTAGCGGGATTCAGCCCCCCGTCCTCGCTCCCATCCCTATTTTCCACCTCCCTCATCCCAGAAGACAGTTGGTTTTTAATGCTGTGCCGCCTCACTCCAGGCATCTAACCGGGATGGAAATAAGATGCAAATCCGTCCCCACTTTTCTAGCATGTAAGCGCTTGTCTGAGTCGAGAGGACTTGTAACTGTATTGAGGTCTGTTTGAGTCACAAGGACCCCTGTCAGCTCAGGGTTGAAGTCAGGGAGCTCATGGTGAAGCTTGCTGTTATTGGGTAAACATGGGAAGAGCATATATGAACAATGAAATGTGTAATGTGTTTGAAGATCATTATCATGTGTCTCTCTGAATGTAGACACTTTAAGGTTTGAAATTATATGAGATCTGTAGGACTATCATTTACATCTACTCAACTCTACCTTAACAGATGAGTCTGATCCACAAATATAATTTATTGACATTGTGGGATTGTCCTTGCTCCTGTGTAACTGATTACTTGTGGTTTTCTTTTGCTAATACAGCCCCACCAGCAGGGACTTTCTCACTCTGTCATTCTTACATGAATTCTTGATTTATTTTCTTGATTTACGTTTATTTAGTTTTAATCGGAGGATATTTTAGCGTTTCAGGGTTGAATCCAGGCAGCTCGATGGTCGTGATGTTTTTCACTGTTTTGCTGAGGCTGGGGTTAGATGGTATCGCACTGTTCCCACTGATGACAGTAAAAACAGTCGCCGACACTGAGGGTACGGCAGACCCGCATGCTGCTCCGCAACTCCCTAAACACACACACACACACACACACACACACACACACACACTGAGAAGGAAACAGGTCAGTACTTTTTCCAGGTGTTATGGGATTCTGGGATTCTTAATGGAGTGTTTGTGTGTGTGTGTTTGGCTTCACAACACTGCTGATGTTTTTAGCTCTGAGCTGTGGATGTAATTGAGCATTCAGTCTGATTAAAGGGGCCATTATTATCCACAGACTGAAGCAGACGGTGCAAAGAACTGAAACCATTAGTCGATTAGTCAGTTAGTCGATTGAGGAATATTAATCGGCAACTATTTTTATAATTAATTGATTGTTTAAATAATTTTTCAGCTTCTCCATTGTGAGGATTTCCTGCTTTTCTCTTTTTTCTGTCAGTGTAAATTGAATATCTTTGGACTGTTGGTTGAGCAAAACAAGCAATTTTCTGGCCCTTTTCACTATTTTCTGACATTTTATAGACCAAATAAATAATTGATCAACTGAGAAAAAATCTGCACATGAATAAAATTATCATTATCTAATAAATTTGTTATCTAATAAATCATGGGCCGAACATAGCAGATCAGTTAGTTCAATCAGATCAATATCCTTTTATATCTATAAAATCACGTTCCTCAGATCTGGATCATCATTCCCTCTTCAGTTAATCTTATTTTAATTATAATTCAAATAAAATGTCAAACCACTAAAAACTGTGATGAAAGAAAGTCTGAAAATATATACTGGAAAAGTGCAGATATTATAAATTCTAAATGATTTTCTTTATCACTCTTACAGGGAAATTTCTCCTGGACAAGGAGCAGCAGTACCAACGATATAAAAACACCACCGGAAAACATCGGATGAAACACATCATAGCGTTGGTCGTTATAGTAAATAGATAAAAGTGCAAGATGCTGTGTGGACAGAAAATAAAGATTAAAGGCTGTAGTTAAAAGGTTTAAAAGGTTTAACTGGTTTAACTGGCACAAAAGGTTTAACTGGCACAAAATAGAGATGATGTGGGATGTTGTATCAACTAATTGCAAAAAAAGGTTAATTGTTTTTCAGAGAATTTTTAGTATTAATTTTTCCACTAAACATATATGTGCCATCATCCATCACATATATCTGAGCAGCATATAAGCAGCAGAATGTGGCAAACCCCTTAGCTCCATTTTCTTTACCTATATTTTCATCCACTGTTACATATACACAGTGTTTTTAGGGACCAAATGTCAACAATTTCCACTTTGACATCTACAGAAACAAAAACAAGAAACAAATATACAACTAAATAAATAAAAAAACAAATAATCCAACCTTCCAACACTTGCAAGGTCATGTGAAGATTTCCAACATCACCTGAGCTTACAGTACATAATGGCTAAATGGCTGCCAGATTTCTTCATAAACACTGGGTTTGACTCTCAAAGTGTATGTTATAAATTCCAGTCCCATAAAATGTGTCATATTCACATATGAACAAACGTACACTCTTTTTGCTCTTAAATTAAGATCCAGAGTGTATAAGTGAAATTAAAACACTGGAATATTCACAATCAGTATTTCCGTTCAGGCTTTACTCTATGTGAGGTCTGCTCTGATTTTCATTGTTCATATATTTTGTATTGGCATAAATGTTCTTTATGGTGAAGATGTTAAACATGTTGTGGGACGTCTTCAGGTTTACATATCAACCAGGCAGTGATTTGATTTCATGGCACAGTAGCTGCTCTGTGATATTATTTTCAAAGACCCAGGACTACACACACACACACACACATACACAAACATATATACACACATACACACACACACAAACAAACAAACAATCCAGTAGTTTTCAAAACTGCAGCAGCTCAGACACAATGCAGATTACACATATCCCACATTCTCTCAAACCTCAGCAAGATTAAAAACACAGACATAACCCTAAAGATTTAAACAGATTACATATTTATTATATTTAGCATGCGTTTACTGAGGTCGCACTTGTTGGTTGTGAGAAAATTCCAATACGCACAGATTTGATATTAAATTTAATAAATTATGAAGTCCATATAATGACTAGTTTGAACAGAAGAAAGAACAACAGGATGGGTGTCTCATGCTGGATTATGTTAAAAGAAAAACTCACAAGTCATCTATTCAACACTGACACCAATTCTTCATGCCTCATACTGTAAAATGCCTCTGCTGTAAACCAAATGAATGTTTACATCTCCCTTCAGCTTCATTTACCTAACAACTCATTCAGAGGTGAGATGATGATCTGGGAGCCGTTAGTGTGGGCTTCAACCGCCTGACAGATGCAAACACTCACAGTAACCCGAGCACTGTATTGTGGAGCGGCTCTACAGGTCCAAACATTTCCATGGGTACATGTAGAAGGATGTTTGAAGGCAGGATATACCCAAATTACACTCAAAATATATTCTACAGTGAATTAGAAGAAAATGAATTTGTGTGCATCCATTATCTTCCCAATTCACCTTCCTCTCTGAGTGCTACTGTACCTGTCAGGCTGAGTCTCTATTTTCATATATGTTTAATCCCATAAAAAGTGACACCTTACTAACTGTTTTGTATTTACAGTCAGCTACAAGTGTGAGGTTTTCATAAGCAGCCAGCGCTGGCCATGTGTTGGCTATTTGAGGAATGCAGGCAAACAGTACACACCACATTCCTACTTGATCATAGACGCTTCAACGCGCTATTTTAAGACTCATATCCATGAGAAATTTGTCCCGTTCATACACACAGACACATGTATTTCATGAGCAAAGCAGACATAAGTCATGAGAGATACAATGACAGAAATCTTTAAATTTTCCTGCAGAAAAGGAAAAAAAACAGCTCAGTATTATCAATTTGGATCATGCTCTCCAGTTTTAGTTACTATCGGATGCAAAAACATTCTACTATTGTTAGACTCTGCACTCCTTTGAGTGTTTTAGTAAAGAGGTGAGCAAGTGTGATCATGTAAATCACTTCCTGCTGCTGTAAGATCCCAATAAAACGAGATCTCATCAGATTAAATTCCTCAATCTTCTCATCAGGCCTCAGACAGAGGTGGTGGTTTGTGTGGATCTGCTTGATTGGCTGCATGTTTACAACCTCTACATTTCATATAATATCAATTTTGCAGCCACCCTGAGCTGATAAAGCATCCAAGCTTCAGTGTTATCAAACAAAATCCTTTGATGATTGTTCAACCTTCACTCATCACAGTCTTGTGACTTAGAGGCACCTTCAGAAACACACAGACAATAATGTGTGCATTATTCATGATGAACAGAGAGTGGTGGAGGTTCATGGATGGGACAGGTGAGGTGACTTGTGACTGAAGGCGGTTATTGTTGAAGAAAGCGTGGGAGACTGCCAAACAAGCTCTGCCACTTGTCACCTGGTTCAGCCTCCCGTTCTGCCCAGTCCAGTTTGGTTTCTGTTGTGATTGATTCCCTTCTCACTTGCATAAGCAGCAATTCTCACTTTTTATTGCATGGAAGAAGTAGTCAGATCTTTTACTTAAATAAAAGTAGCAGTACTATAATGTAAAAATATATTTTGTGATGGACATTAACATTTGTAACGGAGTATACTGTGTTACAAACCCTATTCAACATTTTACTTACTTTTACTACTTTGTGTGTTTGTGTTATCAGCAAAATGTACCTAAAGTATCAAAAAGGAAAATCTCTGTCAGTATTCTATTTTTGTATATTGCTGGACTACTATTACTGATGCATTAAGGTGGAGGTCATGTCAACTTTTCTAAAATCTATTCAAAAGTTGTATTTGTCACATGCACAAACAAGACGTGGAGTGAAATGTAGTGTGGCTATTCTTAAGACTAGTGTGAAGAATGAGAAAAAATGAAAAGGATTACAAAAAATCTAATTATACAGTAAAATGCTCAACTGTTAACATGCAAACGTGCAGAGCAATGCAAAGGATTCACAGAGGACAACATGCTAGGTATTTTTTATAGTGTTGTAGCGTCGTTGCATCATATTTTATGCTCATTGCCGGTTTTTAAAAGCTTAATCTGCAAAGTAGCTATAGCTGTTTTATATAAACGTGGAGGAGTAAAAAGTATATTTGCTTCTGAAATGTAGTGAAGTGGAAGTAGACAGTAGCATAAAATGGAAATATTCCGGTAAAGTAGGAGTACCTCATAGTAGTACTTAAGTACAGCACTTGAGTAAATGCACTCAGTTACTTTCAACCACGTGCATGGACTTTTTGGCACACTGCAGTAATACTGTAAAAATGTTGTTTCAGAGAAGCTGTTTGAAGAATTTGCCATTTTTCAGCCATCAAAAGGTAAAGAGGAGAAAGAATAATCTGTCGGCAGCTGAGAAAGAAGAGTTTAGAAAAAGCTGGATTCATGCGTGCTTTGGGACTTCATGTCACCTTCATGTGTTCGGGCATTTACGTTCACTCTCACCCACGCACACACATTCACACTCGGAGACACACCACTCAGCAGAGAGGAATCCTTCCTGAACAGATTTGCTGTCAAACCTGAAATGTGTCTTCAAGAGGAAGCAGGAAACAAAAGCAGCATCTCAAAAGTTTCTAGAAAATATTTTTAGTTCTAAAACAACAGGTTTCACAGACATTCACAGTCATTCTGAGTTGGTTGCATGTTTTCCTGAAGTTACAGTGTAATCTCTCTTAGATAAATTACGTCTTTTTTTAAACTTTCACAACTGTCAAAATGACATGATGAAGCCGCTGTGTTGAAGGCCCTGTGCTGGGCCTGATGCATAAACACCACATAGCATCAGTTATGTTTAAGTTCACCGAGGGGACTTTGTACAGACATGTTGTAGTTCCTTTCTCCACCTGTTGGTAGAGATGTTGCAACACTGGTCAAAGTGTCATCAGGCCTTTTTTCTGTTTCACTGTTCCCCCCTAAACAAAACCTTCAGATGATACGACAGTACAACCAGAAATATGTAAGGAGGAACTAAACTGTCATTTTAATTCAATTTAAATCCTAGTTTGTCTTTAAGACGTTACTGGAATGGGGTTTATTTTATTTTATTTGGAAATTATTAGAGGTCAAATATTCAGATAGTGTCTGTAGACAACTTAACCCTATATTTACACAGAAGAATAAGAAATTGTTTGACTCCAGTAAGGAGAGATGTTACACATGAAAAGTGTAAACAACTTTTTCTTCATCAGAGTTCACAGTAATCAAAACATGTGAAGATGAGAACAGAGCAGTGAAGAGTGATATAGGAGAAGTTTCACTCAGGGATTATCAATTAGATTTATCACAACATACAAACATGCACACACATGCACACACACACACAGTCTCAGATTTGATTTCTCTGTGGCGATACAGACAGCAGGATCTCAGGCAGCATGTATAAACCTGCACTAGTTTCTGTTGTCTTTAAGCCAACCGTTGCTGCTTGGCAATTACTGCGATCTTCATATTGTGAAGGAACTGCTGCAGTGAAACCCATTTGTCCTCTCCACCTGTTTAACCTGTAACATACAGAGAAGCAGCAACTGTGGCGCAACACTGAGCAGACCCTGCCTCATCCTACACATGCACAGTTGAACAGGAGGGTTTGGGGAAATCCTTAAGAAATTCAGAAGAACTGTTTTCATACTGCAGTCAGGTTTATTTTGAGTAAGTGAGTCGAGGAGGATCCCTGCGTTGGTGAAAAGTAAAGCGTGAACTACCAGAAAATAGGTTGGAGGCAAGTGACAAGACATAATAAAAGTCAGGCCCCGACAGAGAGCAGGAGAAAACAAGTTTCACTTGAACCAGGGCCAAACTTCTGAGCCGGAGGGGGGTGAGAAACAAGGAAGATTGTGATGAACACATTACATTTATAAAAAATTATAAAGTTGATTAGTGGAAAACAATAATGGAAAACAGCAGGAAAGTTCCTCATCAGCACAGTCATGCTGTATTTTGTAATAGTATTTTTCACTGAGTATAATTAAATTTCTTCTTCTTCTACTACTTCTTTTAGATCAAATAAATACATTAATACAGTTTTCAGCATTGCTCCGACAACATTTTATTCTCTGGCAGCATGGAGGGATGCTTGTTAAGACATTTAGAGTTTCTTGTTGGGAAATTTATTTTACAGGTCCATCATTTTCTAATAAATTTGTAGGAAGTTTCCCAGAAAAACATGCAGTATGTAATCTACAGGTAAAGTGGAGGAAATGTTCTAAAACGGGTCTTTTAGCTAGAGATGAGTTAGTTGGGTTGAGTTTATAAGCTGTTATGCGAATGCTCCTTTTAAATAAATCTTGCAGACAATGCAACTGAACAACTAATTAAATAGATAACGAAAAATCCAGTTACTAAAAAATGTTGAGATGTTTGGGGGTGGGGGACTGACTGAGTATTTTAAAATTTTAAAATTTGTATTTTGTCATTGGAAGTATTATTAGTTCTAAAAGATATTCATATTAATCTCCAACCAAATTTCAGGTTTTCGCAATCTTTACAATCTATATAGCTGATAAACACTTTGATTGCATCAGTAAAATCAATCTTGACTTTCTTCTCTCTGTCTCAACATCACATGTCAGGCTTTAATGTGTGAAAGTACAGCTAAAACAACTTCTTTACATGCATGTCTTTTGTTAACTGTTCCACAGACCAGTCAAACCAGCAACACCTCTGTCCTTGGTCCATCCCAGGGTGGAGCAGAGAAATCACTGCAGTTGACAAGTTGGGTTAGGCTAACCGTCACCTCTGTTTGTTTTTTTGCTGTTATGTGGGTCAGGGTTTGACTCTGTGCGCTGAGATTTGTTCAGAGAAATGTATGAAATATATACAAACACATGGATGAAGATACAACTGCATGTTCTCACAGAAGATCTTGAGAGTTTGTGGCATATTTGTTTTATTTCATTTAGAATATTCTTGTTTTTATTCACTTTTGTGTCTTTTGAACGATCCTGTCTGTTGTAGTTGCGAGGTTGTAGAGGTGATCAGTTAGTTGCAACAGTGAAGACGCAGAAGACTTATAAACTGTTCAATAAAAGGATGAAGAGACTGAAACAGTAAGCTGGGAGACACAGAAGAGGATGATGAAGATAAAAGTATTGATGCAGACTAAACAGAACATTGTATTTTTATGATGTACCCCTCTAAGCCAAGTGCCACTTTAGAGTCAGTTGATTTTCAGAAGCAGAGCATCAGCATGATCACTCCCTCTCTGCATTCACAGGAAACGTCAACAGCACCACATGTGTCTGTGCAGCAGTGCAAGCTAAAGGCCAGAAGAGGGCAGTGTGTGATAACATTTATGTGATATCAACATTCAGTAATCAAACCCACTCCTCTAGCTCTGTTTTAAGAGAAACAGGTTGTATAACATTAATCTTTTTCAAACATTTTTTTCAACACACCTTCTGTTCTGTTCTGCCTGAAGGCAAGAAACCGAGCTTCACACACACATCTGCACTGCCTCATACAACACACAACTTCACACAACTAAAGAGGGCTTTATATGCTCTCAGCCTTTTCTGACCCCTCTATTTTTATGCAAATGTCTTCCTGTAGGACAGTGTATAGAAGCTCTCGTCTATGGAAATTAGTGGCAGGCTGTAACTGACGCTGCAGATAAAAGACAATGTTTGATATAAGGCCTCTTAGCTGGGAGGCCTCTTATGAGGATAATACACTGCTTTTTCACTCACACACATGCATGCAGCGCACACATGCATGACTCTTTGTCTCTTTTCTTTCTGCTCTCCTGTCTCTTGCTCATGAATATTTCACCATTTTCATTCCCTTGTTGAGTTTTGCTCTTGGTTAGAGAGAGAACCCCCCCCCCCCCGCCCCATCTTCTTCTCTCCCACCTTCCTCATTCTTTTATCTTGATGAGTGATATGATGAGGGGGTTTGGTATTGATCTGTATGTTTGTACTGAAGGAGCAGTACTTGCAGGGTAATGCCTAAACACCAGGGGTGCTCACTAGATTCATCATCCATGTCCTGGTGTATGTTTTTCCCTTTTGTCTGCAACTTGAAACCTCCCTCTGATATCTGAAAATGATTTCTGCCACAATTAAGAAACTGATTAAGGAGAAAACCACTCTGCGCTGCAGACATGCAGCAAGGAAGTTAAGGCAGTAGAGGACATAAATGATCATTTGAAAAATAGTAGACAAAGGGGGAGACATGGAGGATGGACAGATTCTCCGCTCCACGCAGGAGAGGAAACAGGAAACAGGAAAGTAAGACGGGAAGTGCAGCAACAACATCATCCCTCCCCTGCTGTTCCTCCTCCTCCTCCTCCTCCTCCTCCTCCTCCTCCTCACCACACACTCACACACAGATGTTCCCATGTACTTTCCCCTCCCTCCCAATTCTCTGCACTTGTAAAACGTCAGCGTGCTGCTGGTAGCCATGGAAACCGCTGCGTGCCGGGCCCGCTTGAAATGTATTCATAAGAATCATGGCGTGGAAAAAAAGGGGGCCATCCCTCCCACTAGAGGAAAAGAGGCTGCATTCATCACCATGACGAGGGCAGCGCTGGGTGTTAATATGGTGGATTCTTGGTTGTGTTGTTTCTTTTGTTCTGACAGCGTACATGGACATATTATAAACACAATCAGAGTTACAAGTTTTCAAGAACAATGGCTTAAACAGCAAGAAGGATGTGGACATTTTGAATGGATCCACTTAACATGTAAACATCACACACTCATACACCTACAGTACATGTCAATGTATACACTTACAGTTTATATACACATGCTCAAAGGATGAGGGCTGCAAATTAGCTTCATGTAGACATTTGTTATACTTTACATCTGTTGCATTTGTCCTTCCAATGTAACAATGTTTATCTGTATTGTCCCTGTTAAATAAACAGACAAATGAAACCACTAAATAACTTCTCATAATAATGAATAACCTAACAATAATAACTTACTTACACCTACTTTCTTATGTGTCTTTTTCTCCTTCTCCACGTCCCCAGAAATCTGGTAGCCTAGTGGTTTAGATGCACGCCATATAATAGCAACATTTCAAGGCATCAAGGTATATTATTACTTACAGAAAAGCTGTCAAAATATATATGTGACTTTATACTATATATTATTGTACAATTTTGTGTACTTCATGAATAAAAAATAAATCACCCACCTACACACCTTCCAGTCTTGGTTTTGGCCTGGTTTCTCTCATCATTGTGTCTGCTGGTGCACACTGCGATCCAGTTATCAGCCCAGTTAACGCCCAGGGACAGCTGTCATGGTGGAATGTAAACAGCACTGATGGAGTCACATCAAGACTCACGATTAGAGAGAAAAACCCTCTACTGTTAACAGTAGAAGCCACAGACTCATCCTTTATTCTGTCGTTCTTCCTTTGTGTGTGTGTGTGTGTGTGTGTGTGTGTGTGTGTGTGTGTGTGTGTGTGTGTGCAGTACCAGGTGTCGGCCAGATTACTAACCAGTCGGCGATGACACACTCTCCTGGCATCCTCCCTCTGTCTGCCCCCCCCAGAAAAATCCTGTCTGTCTCTGTCTGTTTGACTCTCTTCATCTGTCTCGCTCTCTGTTGTATGCACTGTATGACCTCACTGCCCAGAGATCATACAAGGATGCCAGTGAGCATGTCAGTCTGGTTTTTATTCTTTCTTCTTTACTGCCCTTGGTTTCCATGGCAACAGTCAAAGTCAGGGAGTGGGAGAGAGAGAAAAAGAGACACTGAGAGAGGCGGGTTTGTAGACATTAATCACGGCAGGATGCAGGCCATTTAAGGCCCTGAGTGTGACTGGATTTCATAAGATTAGTTTTATGAGCGACTGCACTCTACAGTAATGGATATACACTTAGTTACCAGTTTATTGGGTACTCCTAGCTAAAACTAATGTAGTCTAATACAAAAGCACTGCAATAAATACTACCTTCATGTAGGTTGTATTGTTCAGTTTTTGTTGAAACAGTTTTAGGGGAGTTGATTCAACTAGTTTAGAGGCTGCTGTTTGAGAAATACCTCTCAGTATAATCTAAATAATGGTGTATAGTATATGATGATGAAGGGAACACATACAGTTACAATAGAACAATAAGACTGAGAGTATAGAGCCATGCTAGCAACTGTGTTTAGCATGCTAAGTTTGCAGACATTTGTCAGTTACAGATTACAATTTGTTTTCAAATAAATTGAAGGATTAAGTGTTCGTAAACTGGAAAATGCATCGTCACAAAGCTGAAAACAGGGCTGTTTTTTTTTTTAACTCATGAAAAGTTGACTTTTTAGAGATACGTGGTTCTCACAGGACAGCGACACCACAAACATATGATGATCTTATCGAATATGATGCATTGCTGTAGATTAAACTACCCAACAGTATATAAAGTAGTTAAAATTTGCTCAACCTTCAACACCTACAGCAGTAAAATGCAACAGACATTAATGCAGCAGTAATATTAATCCAGAAACATCAGATATAATAGTGAAACACTGCAGGACTTTTACTTGTAGTGGAGTGTTTCCACAGAGTGGTATTGCTACTTTTACTTAAGTAAAGGATTTGAATACTTCTTCCACCACTGCAGAAGAGAGAAATTTGGTGCAAATTAGCCCCTTTTCAAAAGCTCTCTGCTGCATCATCACAGATCAGGGTCACCTTGGGAGAGGAGAGGAGAGGAGAAAATAGAAACGAGAGCAGAGTGCTCGTCATCAGAGCAGAACGTGACCTGAGGCCTGGACACAGATTGAAGCCTCTTTCTGTCTCTCTCCCTGCTGTCTGTGCTCCTCAGCCTTTTAGCCAGATATACCTCAGTGAAACAAAGCCATTGTGTCGACATTGTGTTTTGCACCTGTGAGAGAAAAGCATTGATCACAAGTGTAAAAACTGAAGACCATGCAGATCTCCATCTGTGTGAGTCTGATAGTGATACACAACCAGCTCAGAGCAGACAATAGCATAAAGTAAAAAAATAAATTAACTGATACTCCTGTCATACACCGCTGTATTGTTATTGTTGCTGTAAATATGCTTTTAAATTTAGGATGATTACAAAACCCAAACTGATGAAACACATACAAGCACCAAACATCTATCTATCTATCTATCAGACGTTCCATATTTGGGTCATAAATCATTTCCTGTTAAAGCACTTTACTTCCTCCAGGGATATCCTTTGTATGTTAATGGCCACAGGATATTTGGACCAGTTCTGTCTCCATGCCTGTTCCAAATATAGCATTTAACACAGTAAATTAATATAAATAGTGAATGAATGACATTTTAGCCCACTTCTTTATCAGTCACTAATTCATCATAAAGTAACCGTCTAATGATAAAAGAAAAAAACATTTTTAACTGATTACAGTGGTGTCTGAAAGTTTACTTTAGATACTCAGGATATCTTCTCTGTTTTCTTTTCTTTTTGTGGAGCCATTTTTAATGATAATAGAGAGCGTGGGCAGGCAGCTCACATTGCTATGGTGACAAGACCACAGGAGGTGAGAAAGGCAAAAGAGTAGGAATCATGTTAGAAATAAAAGCACTGACATGGAGATAAAGAGGCTCACACTATGGCACAGGGAAAGAGCCTCTCATATCATCTCTAATGAAAGTGTAATGTTATAGAGGAAATGTCAGCAGCTCAATGGTATCTACAAACACTTGAGTTGAAGGGCCTTGGCATGGTGGAGGCCTGTGTGGCATTCAAATACACCTCCGTACAAACACACACATACATGCAAAACCCCACAGTGAGCCTGGTTAAAGATCCAGCGGCTGGTAGCTCCGTCAAACTACATTTTGTGTTATGTTTTAACCTGTTGCTGAAACATAATTGAATGATGTCTGATTGGATTTGATTTATAGAGCTGAGGCAAAATTGTTCAAATCGATTGGATCAGAAGATTTTGACTATAGCAAAGGTTGAGCGTGCAGATGCTGCTGACTGATGCTCCTTCGAACTCCACTAGCTACATTCTTGTTTTTTATCTGTTTTTTTTTTTTTTTCCGCTTTATTGTTGAAACACCTATTGCTTTTGACAGTAATGCATCATCGTTATCATTGGAAAAAAAGGAAGCTGGGGTTTGGATTAAAGAGCAACGGACTTTGAGCCAGATCAACTGGACTTGGCAGGCACCACGGCGGCTGCTGTGATCGCCCAGGAGGAGAGGAAAGACAGCCGGGACAGGAACCATGCTGGCCCAGCTTGGATGTAAGGCTGCTCCTGTTGCCTGTCTGGTCTGGACGAAATGGGACTCAAGCGTATCATATGTATATATGTGTATAAATAACTGTATATATTGTTTTATTTTATAATTTATTTTATGTTACCCTATTTTAATATGAATTCAATTATCTGTTATGTTCTATGTGTGTAGCATGAAGGGGCTACAAACTTTCATTTCATTATACAACCTTGTGTTGTAAAATTATAAATAAATTACCTTGTACCTTGTAGACGTGAAGCTAGAACCAGCAGCTGTTTAGCGTAGCGTAACACTGGAAACAGGGGAAAACAGCTAGCCTGGCTCTGTCTGAAGGTAACAAAATCCACTTAACAGCACATCTAAAGCTCACAAATTAACATGTTATATTTTTTAATTTAATTTGTAAAAAAACTGAAGTGTAAAAACAACACATTCTGATTTTATCTGTGGTTATGTTCTAGTTGCATTTACTGCATCCGTCCAAGAAATAGTCTTGGACAAAATGTTGTTTTTACAGTTCGGTGTTTGTACGATATAAACAAACGAAATGTGTTCATTAGTGAACATGACTTTGTTACCTTTGGACAGAACCAGGCTAGTTGTTTCCCCCTGCTTTCAGTGTTAGAGCTAAGCTAAGCTAACCGAGTGCTCCTTTCATCTAAGTTTCAGCAAGAAAGCAAATAATAATTTCCCAAAATGACAATTCCTAATGATATGTGTACAGTACATATTCAAGTGTGAAGTATTCCGGTTAATCTTCTCTTTGGTTTATCTTTTAAACTTTTCAGTCATCATTTATTCCGAGTAAAATGCTTAATAAGCCAACAGAACTAACTGTCTCTTTTCTGTAATTTCAGTGTTAAAGCTGACCTGTTTTACCGGCTGTGTCTCGTATATTCTGGTACAAACTGTATCCCCCATTCACTCTTCCTCATTCTCTCTCTCTCTTCCTCTCTATTAGGGCTGCAGTCTGACCCGGCTAGCTGTTGCTAAGTTTATCTCTCTGCCAATCTGTGCCCCAGAGGCATGCAGAGGCAACCCAGAAAAGACAGAGTGCACTGTCAGTTAGAATAACCAGGGGAGGGAGGAGGGGATGAAAATTCAAGATGGCCTGCTCTGTTTTACACGAGCTACAAGCTGCAATCTACCGCAGAACAAGGAACCGTGGGCGAGTATATGTGTGCAAGCTAGTGGTTTTGTGAGCGTGTGGGTGTGTGCGTTGGTTAAGCGTGAGAAACCATTTGCATCACATAACAGTAGCATCAAAATATTAGCTGCAAATGATAGCAGGGTGCTTTTTAATCATTAGAAATTAGCTCAGCGCCCTGTTCTTGGTGACCTTTCTGCTGCTCTGGAACTGACTCAGCCACTTAATAATTTACACCAACCCCCCAAAACATTTCCATGCTAATTACTCCATGTTTACAGAAGGACTGTACTGTGTGAATGTCTGGTTGATCAGCTTACTAGGTTTCCAGTCAGCCATGTTACAGCTTTGTAGGTAATATGTAAATGACAACAGATTACAATCTTTTGTCCTTTGTCATAGAAACTTCTCTACAATGAAACTCTCTAAGACTTGACTTGTTTGCACAACCACTCATGACCTAAAATAAACATGTGTGGTAGTGCTTTCAGAGAACACCAGGAAACCAGAGTATTTATGGTCCCGAACAGCACAGCAAATGCACTATACTGTTTTAACTGGTGCACTGGAATATACTCCGAACCCATTAGTCAATACATTGATCCGAAATTAGGCTTGCTTGTGAATAATTGAGTTTGTGACCTCTATGCAGTGAGATGACATCATCACTCTGGGTCTGGAGCCAAACACCCCGCTGCACTGGAAAAGCCCCTGTGGCCAGGACTGGGAGACCTCATCCCTGCTGGTGGTGTGCTGTATAGGGCCAAGCTGAGAGCTTGATATGATGTCGTAGCTCACAGATAGGGGACCTTTGGCTGAGGCCTTAGATGTAATACTGCACTGTAGCAGGGTGTTTGACTTAGTTTTGAAAAGCGATTGTGCAACATGTCCCTTCCTATTACAAATTAGGTCAAGAAAGTCTTCTAAGTCATCACCAAGGTTGAAATTGTTTCTAGGGGGAAATATCTGCAGGTTCAAATTGATATGAAATTGACCCTGGCCAGAAAATGTTAATGCTGTTTTTAAAAAGGCACAGTCCAGATTTTTCCTTTAAATAATAAATAAAAGCATTACAGTCAATGATATGGACAAGATTAAGTATTTCTCGTTTTTTTTTTTAAAGGCTGAGGTTTAGAGGAAAGAACCACAAGAAGAATATAAAACATAATAGTTTGAAGGTTATCCCCTGTTTGGTTGGATACCAAGATGCGCCACAGAACGATTTAGAAGGTATTTTGTGCGCCCAGCAGTGAAACTTTTGAATGACATGATACTTGTTTGTTTCCTGAGATAGGGGTTGTGTTTTTGAAATAATTGTTTAAGGTTTCATTTCATTTGTATTGTTTTTACAATTATTTTTTCAGTTTCAGTTTATATTTATTGCCTGTTTTATTTGGGCCGTTTTAAGGTGCATCACTTATGGTCAGCCTTTTATTTATTATTGGTTGATTGTATTAAATACATTATTTTTAAATTTACTCTTGGAATATGTTTTAGTTTGTGTTACTACTGCTGTGGCAGTATGTCTTTCATATGTTGTCTGCTGTGACATGTCTGACTTTAATGTAATCTAATCTAGGGGCTATTATGACCATCTGCTCATTTATTACCAAAATAAACATCTTTTTTTCTGAATTGTTTTCTAAAAGCCTCACAGTTGTACATAAATGTATCTATAAAATCACACTGCCAGCAGGAGCTTTCTCTTTGGGCATGTTGAAGCACAGTCAGGGCAGTGTCTATTTGCCTATCGGCCCAGTGGTTGAGCCCTGCCCTATGATGACTCATTAAAAACTAAAGACAACAAAAAAAGGACATCCGTACAGGCTTCTGCACTTTACAATTATGCCTATCTCTTGGTCAAACTGCTATTTTGTTTGTCACAAGCAAATCCCTGCATAAATTAGTCGTAAGCTGCTCATCTGCGCTACAGCCACACAAAGGACACGCTCGGTCACAGAGCATGACTATGTACAGCCGCATGCCACTCAACTCACCTTTGAGTAAACCACAGGGAGTGGCCGATGTATCATAAAACCAGCTTTAGTAACTTTCCATTTCAGTTAACCTCACCACAGAGGAGGAAGGGAGAGGCTGCAGACTACATGCTTGAGCAATGGGTAGTTTTATTGTCTGTGAATAATCACATACACCTCATTAATAATATCAACTTGAAGGATCATACCAGTCTGTTATATTTTTGTTCCTTGACTATTAAATATTTGATATTACATACATTTCTGCTGACCAATTTTCAATGCATCATAGTTGTATATTTTTGAAGCATGTCTCTTACGATTCCAGGCATCCACTGTTTTCCATTTATTTGGTTTAACAGTTCTAAAATCAATGAGTAGACTCATAAAACTTGTAATCTATCACAGTGAACATTCAAGTCTTCATTAATATTTTTGTCAAAGTTACCTTATTGTTGTGAGGTAACGCAGTGCAGACAGTTTTATCCATCTGTGCTCCAACTGCATTATTATGCGACAAATAATGTAACATTGAAAAAAAAATAATCCAGACTCCATGTTTAAAACTCAAGCAAGTTCTCAACAAGAATCTGTTGATAGATTTTCATATTGTACAGAAATTAATTTAAACCAATGGATGCCTGGAATGGCAGATGAAATGCATCCAAATCACTAAAACATGATGTCAGCAAAGCTTGCTGAATAGTTATAATAATAACTATTATAATAATAATAATATACAGGTGATTTGTAGTAAATGTGCTACAAAAAAAGACAAAACCACTGGCATGATCATTTAAAAACAGAATCCCTCAAGGTAAACGTGACAAATATGTACAGAAAATGCTTTTTTGCACAGGATCTGCTTCCTGCCACTAGTACACAGTGCACTCCTACCAGCACACCGACGCTACTCCCCTCAGGAGACACATGTCCTTATCATGTGCACTTCCTGGGAGAAAGCATTCACTTAATGTTTTACGGTTTCCTCTACCTTCATTCTTGGCTGCATTCCTGTGCAGAGCTGGCTGCGTCTCATCTCTGCAGGTTGACACAGGAGCCTATCAGCCCTCCTGTCTGATCTCCCATACACACAGAGTGTTGGTATTTGGGTGTGTACCTTCCAAACACAGAGCAACAATGCTTACTACACAGATAAAGGGGTGTTCTTTCCAATGGTGATATTGCATGTGTGTTTATGGAGAAAGGGAGTACGCTGTTTGTAAGCCAGCAGCACAAAGCACAAATACATTGAGGGAAAGAAGGGAATGAAAATGAAACAATGTGACAGAGACAGATGGCAAATGAGAGAGAAACAGCAGCACTTCAGCCTACTCCTATCATTGTTTCATTTGGCTGAGTCTCTGGTACTGTAGCACCCTAGGTGGGAGTATTGGAAGTCCACTTGTTGTGTAACACCTTTTCCCTCCTCCACACTATTGCCAAACTCTGCTACAACAAGGTTGAATCACAACAGCTTTAATTTTTTTTCATCAACAGCTTTTCGTTTTTTTTTATGCTGTTTTCATGCTTCGCCCTCTCCCCACTTCCCCTTAATATACTGTAAAAAATCAGCAGATTCAGTCAATCAGTGAATCCGACTGTGCCAACTGTGTGCAGTCAATCAGTTAGACCAATATAGGTCAAGCTGTCCTAACTCAAAGAAATGATTTAAATCAAAGTGTTGTTTTTGTTTGAACCTGCTGCCTAGCTTTACACCATATGACTCGTCTGGCACTATAATGACGTGTGTAAATGTTCAGAACATTTGAAAACGGGTGACAGCCATATTGGAAGTCTTCAGCTGACTGTCTTTCTCAATGCACAACTTTCTGCAATCTCCTAAGACTCCTTACTGAGAAAACCTGTAGTGCTGCAACAGATTTGTCGCCCTACTCCTTTTTGGCGACCTGGAATAACATTTTGTATATGCTTACATATGCTGAAGATGGACTGATTGTCTTTAACCCCTGCTTTTTTTTCTCTTTCTCTCCTTTTTTGAGTTTATGATGTGAAAATGAATATCAATATAAAAAAAAAATATTTTGGATTTGAGAGCACTAATGTTTGGCGCGTTCAATATTAAATAAATAAATTATCATGAAATAAATAACCATATGGTTAAATTGTGGAAGATATATAAATAAAACAACAATTTGTGAAATACTTAAAAAAATTATTAAAACTTGATTCATTATGATAATTTTTTTGTGACAGTGGCGTTGATAATGTTACTCAGTTCACACTGTGACCACAACATGTCCTTTTCAGAGATTTCTAGCCTGGGTTTTATTTTAGGGCTTATTTATTTACTGTTTTTTTCACTAAACAGTGTATTATATCACACCAAAGTCTACATAGAATTAGACTTTGGCAAAGTCTAGGAGTCCTCAATGTTCCATAAAGCTGCTGCACATGAGGCTAGTGACTTACACTGTCATATTGCTAAATAGCAATAATGCTTCCCGACAAGCCTCATTGATTTTTCTGTGTTGATTTGCTCTTCGTTGACCTCAACAATTGTTCTCTATAGTGCTGAGTTGGAGATTGGCTTCCTTGCATCTCTAACTTCAAGATTAATGGAGACAGTGATAAAACAGCCTCTGCATCAGCATCTAATGGTAACTCTGTTCGACATTGGCTTCTTACTGTATTGGACCAGGCCAGTGACACCACCGCTGACTTAGCCGGTGTGGCTGTGAGACTGATTACAGAACAGAAATCCTGTTTTCCGAACATTTCATTCATACAGCAGGAAAACTCAAAAGAATTTGTTGTAATGATAACCTTTATCATATTACATCCTGCATTTCTCATTTGTCTTTCACTTTCTCTCAAGCCCCCCCCCCAGCATGTTTTCTGGCTCACATGGAGCAGCCCGGCAGAGAAGCACAAAATCTTGCCAGAGTGTGCCTCGCTCGGGGCTCTTCTGCAGCCAACTGCCACTCCACTCTGCAGTGAGTTGGAATGATGCTTGGCAGCCGCAGCTTTGAGCTGAAAGTGCTGCAACGTGTTGTATGTGTGTACGGGAGTGCTGGGGGAGAGGCAGTGCACAGACACGTTCATTTAGGTGCACCAACCACGCTTGTTAAAAGAACAGGACGTGGAGAGTGAACATAATGGGGAAAACGGGCACGGCTCTGAACATGCAGCATGATTTTTTGCCAGTGATGAGCCAGTGCATATGTGTGTCTGAACACGTTTGACTGTCGAGCATCCCTGGAAAGGCTGAGTCAGTCAAGAGAAACAGAGTGAGTGAAAAGAGACAGGGAGAGCTGGTACTGAGCAGGCTCCATACATTATGAGAGTAGGTGGAAAAGGGAAAGAGACAAACATCACAGAGGACACTATCTGAAGGGTACTGCATCTTGATTAACCTCAATAAAAATTTCAAAAATCTTTGCAGAAGAACCATAGTAAAGGTTTTCTGTCCCATTTTTTCTCAAAGCACAGAATTCAGGATTAAAAACCAAAAACCAAATCTGCAAAAAAATGTGTGACTTTCAACAAAATCCACATCAAATATTAATAAATATAAACAAATATTAATATAATAATACATCTATCTATATATCTCAGAAGCAATTTCATAAGAGTCAAATGATTGTACCAGTCTGCATTAAAGGTGGAGTCTTATGTGTGCACTGCATTTAGCCGTTGGATCACTTGCATATCTTATTTGCTAAAAGAGAAGAGAAGTCTTTGCTCTGCAGCCAGAATCTCTCCTGTACTTTTTGGGACTTTTTTTTTTTTTTTACAGATATCCTTTCCAAACATTTCCAGACTTACATGTCATTGTTTGAACAGTGATTGTTATGTAGAAGAATGCACAGACTTATGTTGCAAAAACCTCTTTGCATCGTTATGCTAATGGTTCTTGTTATATTCCCTCTGCCCCCTCCCCCCAGCCATTATTGAAGGAATAACTTTAGTATGTCAATCAGTGAGGATAGCATGTGTCAAAGTACAAAAGACTTCCTGCTATTGTCAACAAGCGACCATGGCGACAAATCTGTCAATCGTCACCACAGTCCCATAACTCCGCTTTAGATCTAAATATAAACTGCAGAGGTCACTGGTGTTTACATTAGCTGCCAATAGAAATGTGTGGAATTTATCCTGAAGTCACAGAAGAATTAAATGTTGTCGGGATAACATGCCTAAATCTTAGTTTGTCAAGAAAAACATTCACTACTGAATAATATGAAGGTCCTCCCTACCCTTTGGGCATCCAAGAACGATTATCTGTCTCAGGGTGCCACAGTATAAGCTGCATTTGCTTTCCTACAAGATAGCAAGATACTGTACAAACTAACTGTAAACTAGAAAGGAGAGGAGAAGGCTAGTAAATATAATTCAGCTGCCTGATGAAGGTCATGCTATACAGTGAGGGCATGTCCTATTTGACAGAAAGTTTGATATGTATATGCGCACACACCCACACATGCATATATATATATATATAAAGCTTTGGTGTTGTGAATCTCTACAGCGATGTGGTGCACTTAGTGAGCACAATTGATGTATTATTCATATAAGCAGCCAAAGAATGAGAGAGTGAATGCAACCTGCATACCAAGCTAACTAATGCTCACACACACACACACACAACAGTTTATGCAGCTAATTTTCCACATCGGCCTTAGCACATAACCTCTGTTTAAAGAGCAGTGGATACAAATGTGCAGAAGCTGATTTCTGGTGTGAGGACAGATAAGTAGAGAGGCAGCTTACTACACAAGCTACGAGGAAAAAGCACACTGACATTACTGCAATGCAGGAGGAGAGTCTAAATCCTACTTGATAATTCATTGACATTCTCAGTTGGATTTAATTAGAGCCTAGACCCTTTTGAAATCCCAGTGTGTGCTTGCATCTGTGTATATATGTGTCTGTGTGTGAGACAGTGTAAGGGAGAGTGAAAGAAAGTGTTTTAATTACCTCTAATTAGAGCTGAGAGATGGGCTGTGAACTGGAGCACAGAGGTATAATTGTCATGAGACGACCTCCCACCACTGCGCGGTGTGAAGTGGAGACCACCTTCTCCTCTTACGGTCAGTCATTTAGCAGTCACAACCCACTGAATAAACACAATGAGGTTTACAGCACTCAGAAAAACAAGCAATCGCACCTAAATTTGTGACAGAATTTATCCAAACATCATATTCTGATCTGTCTCTGCATTACACAACAAATTGAGTAAATTATTATTAAAAACAGACTGTTACAAAGAAAGTCGATGCCTCTTAAACACAGAACAAGAATCTAATAAGGTTCAGAAAAAAGCTTGATCTCTCATCTATTATTCAACCTCTTGCCATCAGCAGCTCTACACACACACTGTAAATATGATGTTGAAACTTACAAAGTCTGGACAACCTGCAATAAATGATATTTAATTTGTTTTAAATTCAAAACAACAACTCAGACTAATCAGCTTTTAATAGATGTCATTAGGTTACACAGGCCAGTGCAAACCTTCTTCTGTTATTGAATATTATCAAAACTGTACATTTGTACAGTAGCTGTATCCAAGCACACAATTAGGACACACACATTTTTATACAACAATGGGACTAAAATACAGACAAGATTATTACAGAGCCCCTGAAGTCCAAAAGATGATTTTTGGCTCACAAAATCCATATTTAGTGCACACAAGTTGTAAGATCCATGTTGTGCTTTTCATACATTTGTATAAATGTGTAGATTTTTTCTTTGCATGTTCTCTCGTTCCCAGCACCAAAATACAGTGAAACAGACAATAAAGGTCAAGTCGAGATATTAACTTTTTATCATAGTAAATATAAGTTATATTTTGCCTGGTGAAATAAAGTAGAACACTGGACATAGACTTGCTTCTACCGAAACCATGAACCGGTAAACTCCTGTGTGGGTCTCGAGTTTATTGTAATGCCCGTGTGTCATGTGCTCACAGGTGGTCGCAGACTATCGGCAGGTGTGAGTAAAAGGCGCATTTAAGAGCATTTAATTCGTTAATAACATCGATATTGACGTGACAGCATTGGTTAACTGGCTTTGTTTCTCCAGCAAAATTATTAAGAATCTGTAACCATTATAGGCCGTGCTGGCACCTATGAGGAGAGGCCCGGAATAATTTATTGGTCATACAAGAAAATACCACCAATAATTCACACTTTTCTTATTTTGGAATATGAAAAAAATAAACAGTGATCATTTGAGAAAATATTTCGATTCAATTTGAGAATTTATTTCTACATATTTGAAAAAAAAATACAAATCCTGCAGCTTTTGTCTTTGTCTTCACAGTTTGATGATCGGCGTTGGTTCGTGAATGATTAGTTGATTGCTGTGTTCACGGTTGCGTGCGCGTGCGTTTGTGTGTGTGTGTGTGTGTGTGTGTGCCCGCTAAAATCAAAGGCATTCTAATGACACATCATTCCAATATTCTGTTCAGTATTCTATTTGCACGTACTATGACCTAAACAGTTCCATGTGATGTCATACAACCTTTGATGTAGGTTATAAATAGTGGGCTGGTTTGTAAAATCTGCATTTCATTTTCACTCTTGACAAGTGACTTCCAGACCACAGTCAGAAACCATAGTGAGGATTTACACATTATTGAATAATTTACAGCAAGTTTTAAACAACAAGAAGAAAAGCAGCCTTGTGAACGAAGAGTTGTCCAAAATGGACCAATCCGGATCCCAGATGGACAACACTATCCTCATACCACCAGCGGCTCTTCTGCCCATTGTAAAGAAACATTTTGAAAAAATCTCTGCAGCACAGTGGAGTATGTTAGCTGCAGGGACCTGGGAGTCAGACACAGAAGCTACACTGGCTGATATGTTCACTGAAATCGTACAGACGCTCTCTACAGCCGTCCTGAGATTTGTCATACCAATGTTTCAGGAGTGCATGTTCAGGAGTGCATCTCAGGCAGATATAAATACAACTTTGGAGAACTTCACCGCTCAGCTTGGAGACTCCCTCACTGGAAGCTTTGCTGTCGCTCTTCGCGTCCCACAGGACAAATGTGAGAATACAAAAAAACTGACAAGACTAGTTCAGATGGAAGTGTCACAGAAGGTAAAGTCTGTTGTATCTGTGATCATCAACAACACTGTTTGGCCATCAAAGCCTGCCATTTTTGTCACTGGCTCCATGTCCAACATTGCATCTCTTCGTGACATCGTGTTTCATGCTACCAAATGTCTGAAAAGATATTTAGGTAAGCTGAACTCCCAGTGCCTGGGACTGTGCTGGCAGCCAAAAAGCATTGAGTTTGCTCCACTCAAAAGCTCAGAATCTCCAGTATCCACCCTGGATATCAGACCAGAGAGATGTGCATCGTCTCAGAGCATAAAATCCGAGATCTCTGTCCCCTCAGCAACCAAAGCTGTGACTGAAATCCTAGTCAAACGGTCTAGTGAGACAACACACACCGCAGAAGAAGCTGAAAATTGTGCCCTACCTCTCAGCACTGCTCTGGATGCTCATTATGCAGCATCTGAAATTGTCAACGACATAATTGAGGACCTGCATTTTCTTGACTCAAGAGATGAAGCCAGTTGCTCATCAAGACCTAATTTAAATATGGGGTTAATACTTCATAAGGTGAGAGACTTCTTTGACTCACAGGCCACACCTTCAGAAGATACCACCAATGCCAACCAAGGAGTTCGCAAACGCAGCTTTAGCAAGTTTGCCCAAAAACAGTTTGAAAAAATGATGGCAGAGATTAAGAGCACATTTAAGGCAAAAGACATCAACTTCCTTGTGAGATTCAAACAGGATCCAGGGTCCTCTCAGCGTAGACCCACAATAGAGGATTACTCTGATGAAGCTATTGACAACATTTTACCAGGAGCTGTTCCAGATTCTCCAAAGCCCAAACCCGAAGCAAGCGCTCCAACCAGCAAGACGACAATAATCAGTGTAAGAAAGCAGCTGTCTTCTCCACTAAATTTTGAGAACATCAAAGACGATGTTGACTGCTTGTTTAACAAATTAAACCTGAAAGAGAAACCTGCAGCACAATCCAACAAAGAACTGGAAGTCATCATGTCCAGTGACGAGATCAGGAAGTTTTCAAAGGAACTGACTGATAAAATGTACGATCATCTGGTGGCTAGCCAGACATATCAGATTCCCATGGTTCCAATAGGAAGAAGTCTCTCTGACTCTGTCATCTCTGAGCTCGGGAGGAAGGTGGATGCCACTAAGTCCCACTTTTCTCCTGAAGTTCTGTATGTCATCACAGAGGACGCAGTGGGAAAGTTCTTGCAGCAGGTGCTACTCTGGATGGAGACGGAGCCATCAAATAAAACAGCTCACAGCGAGGAAGTGTCTAGTGCACTAACTGACATCGAAGACCTAATCACAACAATGCTGACCCCACCAGCAGAAAACGATGACATCTGGCCGGAGTCCTCTGAAGCCAGCAACAGGAAGACTACAACACCCTCTCATTCGGATCGGGTGTTATCTGCTAATGATGCTGCACGATCTACATCATTGAACATTGAAGTTGATTGTGATAAACACTTGAATTTCAAGCTCCATGTTGATTGTCAGCATTTGATCGAATGCAATGTCAAGGTAACTTCAGATGTCAAATCTCCTGAAGTAACCTCTAAGCCTACAACCATCTCTTACCCCTGTCTTCCAGTGCCTCACCACAGTCAGGTGTCATGCTCTGAAAAGTCAGGTGGTAGTAATTTAGCAGTGTCAACTGATACCACATCTCCTACAACAGAGAGGATGACCAACAACCTCATCACTGCTCTGCTCATAAGGCTCATCACAAAGGCCCCTCGAAAAACCAGAAGGTCTATGCAGACGGCAGACATCAACGCCATCATCAAGCGTCTGTCAGACAAGGTGCAGGATGAGATCAACATCACCGGCTCTGCTGTCAGAAAAACCAAGAACAACATGAAAAAAATCAACATAGCCGTAATTAAAGACCTTGACAAGGAGTTTGGCTGTCCAAAAAAGATACTGGAGGCAGCAATGGCACCAAACAATACATCTTTTGATGATGCTGTTGTCAAGTATCTGCAAATCCATCTGAATGCCCTCCTCAGTTCACCCCTAATGAAGTCCGCAGTTGCCAGGTTCTTTTCAGCAGTGGGAAAAGCCTTAATCAAGCCCTTCAAGTCGTGCATCACGGACAGCTACGAAGACTGAATCACCATCTCCCCTTTGTCACTGCCTCCTGCTTCTTTTAACATCTTGAAGCACACCACATTCATCTTGAAGGAAACAATTTAATAGGTTCACAAAACATCACACCTTCCATCTCACCTGACTTGTAGTAGGTCCGATGAGGTGGAAGGTAGTGGTGTGACAAGAAACCCTAGAAAACTTCTTTCCTTCAAGATGAATGCCATTAACAGACCTTTCTCACAGCAGGCATTTTGACATATAATAGCAGTTATGTGTTCCATTTAGATTTGTCAGTAAGTCCCATCTAAATCGAATGGTTAACACTGTGGCCTCACAGCAATGGTCAGGATTGGATTCCCAGCATCGATCTTGGCTGTATGGAGTTTCTATACTCCCTGTGTTGGCTTGGGTTTACCCCGGGTGCTCCGGTTTTCTCCCAAATTTCAAATCATAATATCTCAATTAAAAATGTAATAATAATAATAAAATTAATAGTCAAAAATAAAGTTTCATTGTGGTTGTGTTTTCTGCTGTTGTCAGATGTTGACAAAGTTATAAATACTGAACTCAGGTTGAATCTGACAAAAATTGTTGTTGCATGTGTGCATTACGTGCGTGTCTCATTTTCAGAGCAATACAACAAAATGAGCTTCACAATAAAAGATGTATATTTTGTCTGATGGAATTAGAAGACAAGGAGTCATTTGCCACTGTTAAAACCTTACAACACTGAACATTCAGAGTAACAAAAAGTGGCCTTTCCTCTTTATACACTGTTATTCTGGGATCCTATCACTATGTAGAACTTTCATAGACTGCTCGTACTATAAAAAGTTACATGACTATGAACATCAAATTAGGGCTGCGTGATATGGATAAAATTCACAGTACCTGCAATTTTCAAGTGAGATATAAATATATTTTGGGATACAGTAAGGTTTCTGGAAAACTACTGAGACATTGTTAATGGATAAAGTAAGGCAGGTAGAAATATGTGTTTTTGTTTCATCATGTGACTTAAATATGACATAAAGCTACATCACACACTGATGTAAAAATTACACAAAAATCCACTACTGCCATAAAGAGGTGCTGCTCACTGATTTGAAACATTACCCACAAAGGCCTGATACACCCTGGGATTATTTAAGGGATAGATACCATGGTATAAACAGAATGGCAAAAAAAATGTATGTTGTCTAACTGTATATCATCATATTGCCTACTACTATGTAAAATGTGTGGTGATAGAGTCTTGTCTTTTTGGACATTGTGGTCATTGTGTTAAAAACAATTACAAATTCCAATGTAAATGAAACTCATTCCTTTGACTTGCAGAGATACATATCAGCAACATCTGTCTAATGGTGAATATGCACAAACATTCACAGAAACCTTAGCAACACAAATATACCCTATTTACATTAGAACTGTTCAGAAAAATACTTATACTAGTATATACTTATACTATGGAGTCAAGTCAAGATGTTTGCACTTGGTATCCATGGCAACGACTGAGGTCTTATGTCGTGACGTAATGTGATGAGAGTGAGCACCACAGACACGTTACAGTACTAATTCATTAATTAAGTTGCAATCTTATGAACACGCCATTAGCAGTTTCTAAAGAATGAACTAACTGCTTCATAAAAGGACAAAGAAAACAGACTGTCGTATCATGTTTCGGGTCAGTTTTGGTTTCTTAAAGCTTCAGGTTCAGGTCAGGTGCAGATTTGGTTATTTTACAAATGTAATTTGTGAAGAAATTTTAATCTTTAGTAATGGATAAAACAAAGCAAAAATGCAGCTTCAGGTCTCAGGTCGGGTTTGGGTCTTAAAATTGGCAGTAGTCAAGTCAAGTCTCAAAGTCATGGGTATGGGTTGGGTTTAAGTCCCAGTTTTAGGCCCGTGCAGAACTCTACGGTGACGAAACATTTCTATCATCCACTACAGCATTTGAGCAAAATGTTTTCAAACCTGATATTTTGGCTGCTCCACATATCAGATGAAACAACAGGAAATGTGAACCTGAGGTACGTGCAGCCGCCATGCTACTGGCTAAAATCCACACAAGCATCTCAAAACTAGAGCTGAAGCCATGGGATTTCCCAACCTATTAACCATTACTATTTATAGCTATGTGGCCTACTGTGGACAAGAGACTCTTCATCTGAGAACGCCATGTCTAACGACAGTAATAGCTGTCTTAGTTCTGAGTCTGTGGAGTGTAAGGTGGTGATTGAAGTTGAGGGAGATGACTTGGTTGTGTTGGAAAGTCAAAATGTATTTTTTGCTGAAGATATTGAAATTGGAAAGACAGATTATTCAGAATGCATATCCACAGAGTAGCTCCTATACACTTTTAGCCATTTTTCATTTCCATGACAACATGCCTTATATGGACAAAGCATTTACTCACAATGTCAAATTATATATTTTTAATATATTAGACATTATACAAGACATTAGATAGATTTTGGAGAAGATTCGACAGACATTTTGCAGAGTTGGACTTGGACTAATTAAGATTTTATAGAGTGAATTAATTAATTTCAAATGGAAATTGTACTGCCAACGATACGGCTTGCCTCAACTCTTCACTTAGGGCACATTCACACCCAACAGGCAGGTTTGAACAGTTTATTCAAGCTCTGGGGAGTTTTGTGTGTTTGTGGTGTAGTGTGGTGAGAACAAAAACATTTTAACTTGGATGAGTACCAAATACCTGAAGAGACCATCTGAAAATGCAATGAATACTGTCCTTTTACCCAAATCTGTTAATTCATTTGGATTTTTTCTTTAATTCAATTAATAGTATTGTATGCAAGAAGGATTTAGCACTTTTTACACTTCACACTCAAAATAATAAAAACATAGGTGAGCGTGAAAGTTTACACTTCATACTCCTTGCAAAATATGTGTATCCACGCATCACAGAGGGAAAATGGCCAAAATGCACCTGTAATATTATCCAGTTAAGCACAGAAACATTCAGAGATGGAGCATGCCATATGATGGATGTCTACATCTTGTCTTTAACATAAATAGTATGGTTAAAATCACAGTTGTGAGTAAGAAGGTAAACTCTTACCTATATTATAGTCTCTAAATGATGATTTGTTAAAATGACCCAGATTGCACTGTGATTCAGTTAGAATTTTTCCTTAAATCACTTGTGACTCTTCACTGCCAACAAGTCCCCAGACCGCATCAGACAGCTGGCTTCATCATCAGGGAGTCAGGGTAAGAGCAGGCCTGCAGTCAGCCGTGAAGAGGAAAGGAGTCAGAAAGTAAATAACTAAATAGAACGACAGCCTTTTAATTCCTTTCTCCTTCACAATCATTCCACATTAGCCTGTAGTCTGGGAGTGAATATTGTGGCACTGTAATCCAACTATTAACACAAAGAAGAAGGAATTAAGATGTTATAGTGCAAAGCAACATGAAGAAAGTGTTCACCTGTTTTATCAAGATGTAATCCTGTCTGTCTTTCTGTGTGTCTGAGCTGAGGCTTTGATTAAAGCTCCCATTAGCTCGACTGTTGTCTGTCAGGAATGGTAAATAATACATCTGTGGTTACCTTGGGGATGTGTGAGTAAGCACACAGAATCTGGGAGAAATAATAGACTGTTATACGAGCAGCTAACTGAGGGAAACTGAGACTGTTTGTACTGCATGTCAACCCCAGTAATATATAGACATACATATAGACCTAAAATAGGTTTTACACTTTCCATATCATTTATATTAATGGTTTGTCACATAATCACATTGTATCAGTCATCATATGAATCAAAGCAGCTGAATGAGAGATGCTGCCAAATAGACTAGGTTTCAGCTGAGAGCAACTACAACCGGGGGTTTCTACACATTACGTAAAGCCCACGCCTTTTCATGGCCTCAGCAGCTTGTCGTTCTGCCTTCCTCTGTGACTGAGAGGTGGGGATCGAGCAAGCACAAAGGTTAGAGTGAAAAGGTCTGAATTGCGTAAGAGAAGGAACAGGCTTACAAAAGACCTTTGAAGATGGTGACTGATGCCAAACAAGATTTGAACAGAAATTGCCATTGATATTTTCTCAGAAACACATGCTGTCTGATGAAGTGTCATATATTCATATAAATTTCTATATTCTGTATTTCCTCATGAAAACTCCCATGAAAAGACCAAAACCAAAAATGAATTGATCATTTTAACAATTATTATCTGTACAGCCAAAGCCTGACATAGCTTGTTCCTCTGTGTCATAGAGCTCCATTGTCCAAAAAACTATAAAACCACATCAGTGAGCCACAGCGTTGCACTGGGTGACAATGAACTGCTATGAACCTGGGTACTGTAGTTGACAAAGCAGTCTCATCTCAAGGTCCATTTAGTAGCTGATCAGGTGCTTTCGACCATATCACATGATCTCCATCAGCATATAGAGTTTGCTCAGTTGTCATGAGTAGATGTTAGATCAGCGCTGGCTGATCTGGAGCTTGTGATCATATCACATGATGGTACATGAGTTTGCTCAGCTGTCATGGAACTGAAATGTCCATCGTGCTGCCATAAATACTCACTGGGCACTAAATCCATAGCTGAAAATAGCACCCAACAAATGCACTATTTACTTCTGTTTGAGTAACATTTGCTGAAAAGGACCTGCTGTTTTTGAAGATTACTGAGCGTTTTTTTATAAATGGAACTATATATTTATGAACCATTTTTAAAGATTTAGGTGTTCAGTAGGAACCAAGGGGCTTGGGGCTGAGAGCCACACACAGGGTATGGAAGTTGGAAGGTAGTGACAAATGAACAGATTGTTGGTTTGGGTCTTTTCGTGAGATTTGCTGACAATACAAAAAATACAGAATAATGCCAACCTTATCCTTAAACAGAAAAAAATACTGTCATACCAGCATGTGTGAGTCAATCCTTGTCTGCTCACCTATTGCCAAAAAGTTTCAGGTAGAATTTCAGGTGTCGGGGGAGGGGCGGGGCATTCTAGAGTGGAAACTGATCCTTCTCAGGATGTACAGAGGCCATTTTATCCCCTACACACAGTGGGACAGCACAGCCCGTCACTGAGATACCTGGCAATACTCAGTAGAGTGTGTTCATCTGTGTTTTTGTCCTTGTAAAATATGCTACAGATGAAAGTGGTTTGAGTTGAACCAGACATGACATGCTACTTAAAATAATAGGATTGCTAATGACACCGGGAGACAATACACAGACCTCTTTGAGGGCTGAGAAGAGCCCTAGTTGAAGTAGCTTTTTGATTGCCACAGTCTGACTGGACATATACAGTCTGACATTTTAATGCCTGCCACACATTAGAGGATAATCAGGCAGATTTTAGGCCCAATTTAGATCTCCCGATAAACAAGCTGGATTACCAACTGCACAAAGCAGGCAAAGATTTGATTTATTACCTGATCTTAAGGCCCTGTCCTGAAGAGGGTCCATGTGTCAAAATCTAGTTTTAAGAATTTATAATTTCAGTTTTGTGTTTGTGTTGAATATTTCTAAATTAATGTTTTTAATAAAATTACCATGCAGTAATTCCAGTAGTATTCCAGTATAGAGAAACTGTACACAATGCACAGAAAGTGGGAGGAACCAGGGGTTAGTGGGGGTCCAGTAGCTCAATTTTGCCCCCGGGCAACCTAGCAGGTAAATATGGCCATGCTGATGATTACAAAAGGTGTCCTGAATTCAAAATAGTCTGAAGTTATCATCTTATCTCATCTGTCCTCAGTACATAGATGCACAGCTAGTGAGATGAACACCCTGTAAATGAAGGTTGATGACAGGGGTTGACCTTTTTAGCTTACTGTGACAACAGTGTTGGTTGAAACACAACAAATTCAATGATAGTGATTACAAATCAAAAAAAGACGAGACACCATAAACAAAAGTTAGACCGAAGGTATTGCAATAATGAATTAGTTAGTAGGCTACACTAACAAGAAAACTGGATTCACATAATGTAGACTGTCTGTCATATTACTTACATTGTCCCTCATGCTATAAAATAACATAACATAAACAGATAGCCCAACAGTAAAATTAACAGTTATGTTGTGTTAGCAACACATTAGCGTCAGACAGCTAGCATAATGGTTAGCTTGGTTATCTAATAGCTAATTACAAACAGCAATCACACTGCTATGATAACGAGTAACTACAGATAATGCTCCAAAAATGGCATTTGTGGAGTGGATAAAAGATGTCTGTCAATATTTGCTTGGTCACAGATCCAACAAAATGGTGGCTGTAACAATGTCAGTTGAACTGCAACTGCTATGGACCTGTGCCAGTGGTGGTTGCTACTAGCAACAAACCATTTAACTGAAAATAGCTGGTGGTGGCAGGATATTGTGATTGTCCTCTGGTGTGAGGTATATGTGGACAATTAATTTGAATCCTCCCAGTGTACCCACAACTCAGTCATAGCCAACTCGATTTGACTACACATAGTATGGTGGATGCCTACATGCTCTTATGCATTATAACATTTATGTCAAAAAATAAAAGACCCTGGGTTTCATGTCAAACTCAACCTCAATAAGGATTCTGAAATATAACTTTCTGCTGCACAGAACTGGACTGAAGCCAGTCAAGGAGGGCTGAGCCTCTCTAAAACTAGACAAGTGAAGAGAGTTTGGGATGAGGGCTTGACACACTGGATATGCTTGACATGGATAACCTATACATTCTGGGGTCTCCTGATCACTTGGGCCCCTGGGTCTGTGCCCGGTAGGCCCGTGTGGCAATCCATCCATATTCAAGGAAAAGAATAGGTACATTTTTCTGCAACCAAAACAACAACAGGGCAAACTGTTATTGAACATGTGGTGTTTCATATCATGGTATAAATATAGAATAATTTTTGCAATATTTTTTAAAACACTGTACAAGCCCTGTCTCAAAGGATATGGCTTATTCTATGGTTTTCTTACTGTCAACAAATCTCATGAAAAGACCAAAATCAATGTGTTCAATACTTTTCAACTACTCCATGCCCATTGGTTCCCACTAAAGAGACAAATAAATCTGAATATACTTTCCTTTGAAAAAAAAGGAATAAATCATTTCCTAAAAAAGCTACACACTGTATTCAGCAAATGTTAGAGAAGGTATGTGGGATTGACTCAAACTAAACTACAGTGCCCATGTTCATGGTAATGAAGAAACGTGTCACCCAGTGCAACTGTGTGGCTCGTTGATGTGTTTGTATGTTTTTTAAAATAGTTTTGGACAACAATGGAGGTCTAAAGGACAGTACCCACGCCAGCCACAGCCTGTTCATCCTGCTGCCGCCTGGAAAGAGATACAGAAGTATCCGCTGTCGATACCACCAGACTACAGAGCAGCTCCTTTCCTCAGGCTGTGAGACTACTGTTTTTTATTTCTATGATTTTTTTTACTGATCTACTGTATATCATTTATTTTCAAGTAGCATACAGGGAACTACAAAAATGTCATTATGCAACCCTGTGTTGTTAAATGATCAATAAATCTATCTTGTATCTTGTCTATGGCACAGACAAATAAGCTACATCAGACTTTCGCAACACAGACACGGATCAATTCATTGTTGGTTTCTGTGTTTTTTATGGGATTTGTTGACAATAAGAAAAATATAAAATATCACCAGATAACCCTTGAATAAAAACTTAAGAAAGATAAATGTCTAACTAATGGAAATGAGTGCCACACCCGCCTACAGTGCCAACAGCGTGTGAAAACAGGGAGTGATTGGAGGAGCATCACCATGGCAATGCGATGACGTCTTCATCCCTTGCTCTAATTGGAGGAAACCCCGTGGCCCCAGCCGCTGCAGTGTCCCGGTCTGTCAAACTATCCCTGAATGCCCGCCTCTTTCCCCCGCGCTAAACAACTACTGGTTTACACCGCTAAACCTTCCTGTCGATCAAGTAAAATTACGATTTATGATTGGAGAGGCGACATTCAGCGGAACCGCCCTATTTTAGCATGCTCAGTTGTATTCTCGCTGCTACTGCCGTTCTTTGCCTTTCTGACCAACGTCTCAAATCGGATCAATTTGTGGAGCAAATTTGGACCTCAGTAGGTCAGAAACGATGAGTATTTTATTCTTTTCATTTTCCTTTAAATATGTGATCGCTGGTTGATCGCTAAACTGATAAATTGGGGTTCGTTTAGTGTTTTGTATAAGTAACACTAACGTGACATTTTTTTATTGAAAGGAGTGGCCGATGTAGCTAACGCCAGCTAGCTTTTGCTAACTTGCTGGTTAGCTGCTCCAGACAGCTTTGTGGCGGGTTGCCGTGTGAAACTGGCTTGCCAGCAGATCTCTGCTTCCGATGCTCGCAGCCAACCTCAGATTAGAAACCTTTTTATAAAAACGGAGTTTGTTCGTTGTTTTAACGTTACGCTGCAAGTTATCAGAAATTCTGTACGTTAATGATGATGAAAGCGGGCTGGTCATTTTGTAATTAAATGTAAATGTGTCAAAAAACGGATTTTCTTCTGTTTAAATTATTTTAACTACTGCTGTTACCTAGATAGTGCCACTTTCCAGCTCATACCAGACGGATGCATATTCTTTCATGTAGTGATGATGATCGGCGGGCGATTTTGCCCTCCAGTCGCATATAGTTTTATCGACACCTACTAACGTTAATCGTATCAACTCCTTTTCGCAGCTTGTAACGTTACGGTGGGGAATATCATCGTCGATCCTTTGCTACACCCATTCTTCAACCTAACAGTCCTTGGCTGTCATATACCCCCGGATTTCTGATTTCTCAGTCCCCCAAAAATATATAAACTATGGATAGAACGGATCTTATTCAGAAGGCCAAGCTGGCGGAGCAGGCTGAGCGCTACGACGACATGGCAGAGTGCATGAAGGAGGTTACAGAGAAGGGAGGCGAGCTGTCAAATGAGGAGAGGAACCTGCTGTCTGTCGCCTACAAAAACGTGGTTGGGGCGAGGCGGTCCGCATGGAGGGTGATGTCCAGTATCGGACTGAAGACCGAGGGATGCGAGAAGAAGCAGCAGATAGTCAAGGAGTATCGGGAGAAGGTGGAGAAAGAGCTGCAAGAGATCTGCAACAACGTTTTGGTAAAGTGTCCAATTTTTACCCTGATTTATGTATTTTCTTTATTTATTTTTTAAGTCTTCATAATTTAACCAAGTTCAATCAATGATGGCTATAACTGCAGTGTGGTTTCATTAATACTCCCCCACTCTTGAGGCAAGTAGTGATGGGTTGAAGTGTTTTTTTGTTTTTTTCCCCCCCTCAATTTAAAGATTAACATGTGTGCATGAGTCTTTCACAGCTGTCTGTCTTCATGACACATCTGTAGTCACAAAATTTAAAGTGACACGTGATTATTTTGTTCAGTAATGTGTGTCAAATGGCATCTGTCCTGTTTCCTGTGAGCGCCTCTGTTGGATAAATATGGCCTCTAAACCCGGAGAGGACAAGGAAGTATTATGTAGTCCTCCCACTGTTCCTGCCTTTTGGGAATCTGGATTTAGAACAATGGGCTTGAAACTTTGTGAGGGCGTGAACTGACAAAAGGTCATAGTGACTACACCAGCAAGGTGTGTCTGAATGGGTGGAGAGAGAGAGAACTCGGGACACACAGGAAAGATACACTGTATATTCTGCATATTCTGTATACAACCAGTCCCATCTGGCAGATAGAAGCCTAATGTGGTTAGCCAAGTGCAAGAATTTACATGCGAAAACGACTCTCCCTAACGCCCGGTTTGTACAGATCACCAAAAATGAAACCCTCCTGCAGAGCCACCTATGGAAACCAGTGAGACTGTGCTTGGCAGTTGAACTAAATGCATTCTGAGACATTACTCTCCACTTTCAAGGCTTAGTTTAACTGGAGTGCTGGGGGGCATGCTTTCACCTCTTGTTTAATCTAATGCAACAGCACAGATTGGCGCTTAACATTACTTCTAGCCTGCCTTGATAATGGATTAGAGGAGATCTGGGTGGAAGCTTAGCTGTAAGATTGAGATAACTTCCCTGAGCTGATGTCTTTAAAAATGCACTGCAAAGCTGCAGGGGCCATTCATTTTCAACCAGCTTTCCATGTGTGTTCCTGAGAATATGCACTTGCACAGCTGTGACTCAGCTTTCAATATCTCAGCAGGTTTGTCAGCAGAAGAGGGTGTGTCAGTCTTCATGCCTTAACTTGTCTGCAGACGCCTGACAGGTTGGTTATGCACCCACAAAGGAAGAAGTGCAGAGACTGCAATAAACAAAAAAGGAAAAAAAAAAAAAACAAGCGTCTTGTGTGCCCCTCTGTCTCGATTTCCTGCACAGTAGACTGTGAAACCAGGCGGACTTGCATCTCATCTGAAAGCAGGTCACAGTTGAGAGGCAGCAGAGGTTTATGGATGGTTGGGTTCCAGTTTAGGGCTTGAATGCCAGACAGGGTGCCAGCTGAGCAGATTCAGGCTTTTCACTCTGCTACAAAAAGGTGCAGGTTCTTCCAACTGTATTTCTGGTATGCTAGTGGTGGCACATTTCAAAATCAAACTCTTGTCAAAGTTGTCATAGAGACTGCCACATTTTTTTCATCATCATGTCTGATTCTCACATTTGCTGAGTTAAAAAAAAAAACAAGAACAACCACCTCACAGCTAAGTGTAGTGTTGCTAATTAAATTGATAATGAGGGATTAGTCCATGCTTAGAAAAAAATATATCAATTCCTGACATGTAAAAGCACTTGCATAACCAATCAGGCTTTAATCCAGCAGCACGGTTTGTGCTTTCTTGTGAGCGCTGGTGACTGAAATCAGAGCTTTGTGTGAAAGCACTGAGAGCGAGGCTACTTTTCTGTCTATTGTGCAGAGCATGCAGTGAAAGAGGAATGCTTAGCACTTGAGACATGCGCATGTTTCGGCTGAGCCAATCTTTGTGTCAGTAAATGACTGGGGAGTGGCTGCTGGGGTGGGCTTGGCTCAGACAAGGGCAGCTTCTTTCTCCCAGGGTTTGGAAGGGAAAGCTCTTTCCTTTTTCATTAACTTTCTTTTAGAATAAATTTTATTTAAGTTGAAGGCAAAGAGGATGTGTATATATTTTTATTTATTCTAAACACCATATTGCCTCTCACTCAGGACTGTCATTACGGTTGAGATGTTGCCAATCATTTTCAGACTGAGTGAACGGTTAATCTGCTCTCTAAATCAGTTAATTTGAGTTTAAGCCATGGTTTCACTGACACGGATTAACCCTGGTAATCTTCCCATGTCCATTTAAAGATGGATGACTTAGCCTAAGTGTAATCACAGGATGTGATTTGTAACACTTGTTTTATATCTTGCTATGTTACCACTATTTCTGCTGTTTTAAGCAACTAATTGTAGATTTTAGAGAGAGCAGTCACTAAAAGCTGCAGTTTGCATTTTTAGTGGGAAAGCACAGATTCAATTTTATTAACAATTTTAATCTTGAGGTTGTTAAAATAAATATTTAATTCCACTCTTCTGCTATATATTGTGTAATTAAGTTCAAAATTTGAGGGTGATCTAATTGAAAATGAGTTGTAGTAGTAAACACCTCCATTGAACATCTGAGCTCAAACTTTCTTCTAGCTGTTATCTTTGATCTTATTTCTGCACTATACAGACTAGATAAAGATCCTCAACGTGCCAGCCATTATACATGCACATGCTGCAAGCCTTTTTTTTTTTCTTTCTTTTTTTTTTTTTTTGAGCTCTGCGGTTTCAAATAGTAATTTGGAGTATGACACAACACAGGCAGCGCTTGTATCTTACCCTAGACTTTGTTAATAAAACAATTGTGAGTAAATTTTAGTAGGGAATGAAAGAATGATGCTGTGTCTATTAAAATCAGCAATAAGACCTCAAACTTTGCAATGCAGTGCTGATGGGAGGAGAGTGATTATCGAAAGAGTGTGGAATCTGGGGCAGAAGGCAGTGGGGCACACGCTAGAGGCCCGGCCTGGTTGTGGACAATTTTGGAGCAACTTTAGCTGAAACTGACAAGAAGTAAAATGTTTCTTCTAAATGGCACTGGGTGAGCACATGCACTTGACTCCTGATGGAGCAGAACTGTACCCATTAATCATTGAGCTGAGCAGCTATGAAGAGCAAAGGGAGTAGTGCTCTCTGGTGGATGGAGGCCAATGTGGGACTTATGATGGGTGAGCCCCACCTATATTTAGTGTTTAATGTGGATGCGTTTGTTCTCACACCTTAATTTGTGCACAGTTTGGTAAATATAAGCGTGACTGCTGTTTCAATGAATGATTGTTAGATCATCCTTCAGATTTGGCTCTGTATCTGTCAGTCAGATGTCACAGTGTGCTTGTGGTTTGGTTGATTGTTGAAGCTGTTGCTGAAGAGTCTTACTGTTCATTATTTACTCAGTGCATCTAATTGAATTGATCATGACATTTTCTCTCTTCACAGAAACTGCTGGATAATCATTTAATTCAAAACTCCACAAATCCTGAGAGCAAAGTCTTCTATCTAAAGATGAAGGGGGACTACTATAGATACCTTGCTGAAGTTGCCTCTGGAGATGAGAAATCAAGTGAGTTTACTAACTTGCTTCTCTTAGTATGTATGTTGTAGTGGGGGGTCTTTTTTAAAGTGTCTAGTTGTTGTTTTTATCTGTGTGTAAAAGGTTTAAAAAAAAAAAAACAGCCCTTTTCAGTTGTTGTTGTTATTTTTTTTATTTATTTTTTTAATCTGAGCCTCTTCACACTCCAAATAGGAATGTGTCAGATTTTGTCTTGGAGCTAAGAGCTGGAAATGACGTCAAGTAAGGCAGTGCATCACAGTCATGTGACCACAGGGCCCCATCTCATAGGAGGGTGTCAGCCCCAAGCCCATTGGTTCCTAAAAATACAAAGGAACCAACCATTTCATTTTCAAGGGGTAGTAATTTCCTGAAAGAGCTGGGCACTGTAGTTTTTTTTTTTTTTTTTTTTTTTTTTTTTTTTTTTTTTAGCAAAATTGACTGAAACAGGAGTAAGTAGTGAATTTTTGGGGGGGCTATTTTCAGCTGCTGATGAATACACATTTGATGCTCTAAATATTTATGGCAGCAGGACAATGTATGTGGGATTGACTCAGTGTGAACTACAGTGCCCATGTTCATGAAGGACCACTTCACCCTGTGCAACTGTGTGGCTCATGTTTATTAATAGTTTTTGGACAACAATGGGGGTCTAAGGCACAAAGGAACAAGTGATATCTGGCTCTGGCTACACAGACAATACTTCTTCGTCTGATAAATTTATTGTTGGATTTGGTCCCTTCATAGGATTTGTTGACAATATGAAAAAAAAAAAAAAGAATCTCATCAGTCTCATACTTTAAATGAAACACTCGACATTTTGGGAAATATGCTTTCACTTTCTTGCCAAGAGTTGGATGACAAGATTGCCACCATCTCATGTTTGTACAGTAAATATGATACTTGAGCCAGCCACTCATTAGCTTATCTTAGCAAGACTGAAAACAGGGGGAAACAGCTAGCCTGGCTGTGTCCAAAGGTAACAAAATCCATCTACCAGCACCTCTAAAGCTTTAAGTTTTAATCTGTAAAAAAATGAAATGTAAAAATATTTTACTGGCAGTTATGTGCCAGACTATTTCATGGCCAGGAGCAATAACCTCCTGAAGTCTCTGCTGGTTGCTTTGCAACTGCTGCAACAACTGTGGGAAATATTCTGGCACATAACTGCCCGTAAAACCACAGATTTATTATTTTTGCACTTTTTTTTTGTTGTTGTTGTTTTAATCTTATGTTCGATCCAGTGAGTAAAAAGGTTTATTTTTGTAGCTTTGACTAGAAACTTGTATAAATAATAAAAATGATATTTCTGTAAGTGGACTTGTATATCAACCTTGATTTAACCTTGACTTAAACATGCATACATACACACACCGAGACTATTATATTCTGTTTGTTTCCTTCCTCTGTCTCCAGAGACCATTGAAAACTCACAGCAAGCATACCAGGAAGCGTTTGACATCAGCAAGACTGAGATGGACTCTACACATCCCATCCGCTTGGGCTTGGCGCTCAACTTCTCCGTCTTCTACTACGAGATCCTCAACTCCCCAGAAAAAGCCTGCGACTTGGCTAAAAAGGTCTGCAGACTTTATTACAAAAATCTGTCACATTCCTGTGTCCTCAGTTGTACTATGTTGCAAGTGTTAACATTTTCCTTTTTTGCTTACAGGCATTTGATGATGCTATTGCTGAGCTCGACCAGCTAAATGAGGAGTCCTACAAAGACAGCACTCTTATCATGCAGCTCCTCAGAGACAACCTGACAGTGAGCGTTCCCCTTTCTAACAGCACAAAAATTATCTTCAGTGTGTAACAACAGTGTTGCCTCGATGTCTGTCTTATGGTGTCATTATGCTGCAAACAACTTATTTGTTGAAATGGCCACACAAGGCCAGAAGTCTGCTGTGATCGTAAGGGGTGAGATGCGATGAATCGTACGACTGGGTATAACTGCACACACTTCCAGAGAGTCTCTCCTCAAAGGCATTCATTAGTTTTCATACGGTAGTGGAAAAACCAAAGTCATGTACTTTGAAATCCCAAAATGTTTTTAGGAAACACTTCGACGCAAAGAATGAACTTGCTGCGGTGAACTCTAGTATCTGTGCCATTGCACGGAGTATTTCTATTATAATTTGGTTGTTTGGAGTCTTTCAGTGAAAAATTCAATTGATTGGAAATGATTTAGCAGACACTTTCAAGATAAGACCATCTGCTCTGTTGAAGTAAAAATACTAGTCACTATAGCCTGAATGCTAAGTGCTATACTGTATGTGGTGCAACTGGTCAGGATTGAGGGAATGATAAATAGGCCAAAGATTTCGAAAGGTCTGAGAAGAAATTCCATGACTTGAAGTTTTTTTTTTTTTTTTTTTTTTTTTGCCAAGACTCAAGTATTTTATAATGGCCCTTTGAGAACTGCAAAGAAGAAAAGGGAGAAACTGTCTGACTGGCAGGGTGTGTTCAGAGACATCTCTAATAAGATTCAAATGTGTAATCACTGCCTCTACATAGTACTGCATAAAGCCTTTGAAAACTTGTGTGGATGAGAGCTCAGATCGGGTTTTTGTAGTACATTTGCACAAATTGCTGATCATGTTTTACATTCATTATGGCATTGTGCGTATACTGATCAATTTTAGTTAACTCTTAACGCTTCAAAATGTAGAAATGGTAAAGGAGTCTGGATATTTGACTGTATTCTGCTGTATTTTAAACAAAAAATGTTTCTCTCCTCAGTTATGGACATCAGACAACGCTGCTGAGGAGGGTGATGCTGGAGAAGGAGGAGAGGCCGGCGAGAATGAGAACTAAATAAAACACAAGCCCTTAATGTTGGGGTCATCTCCAAAAACAACAAAATGGAAAAAAAAAAAAAACTTTTTACACATCCTTCATTCCTTATTCCTCCACTCAAACATTCTACCAATGAAACCCATTGCTGAAAAGATTTGTGTAATAAAATTTAAAAAAATCATGCTTTTCACAATGTAGATTTGGACAACAAATTGGTGAAAAGAGAAACCCTCTATTCCTTTTGATTTGTGTTTGTCCTGGCCTTCCCATTTGTGCAGTTTCAGCTGTAGAAAAGTGATTGATAGCTTGACATGATATCAGACTTCTAGCTCAATTTAGAGGCAGAAAATCTTAAGTCCCATTGTTGAACAACTGGAAGCCTAAATCCCATCAATTGAGAAAGTTTGGATTTTTTTCCTAATAAGAAATGTTAGATATAAAAACTAGTTTTCCCCATATCTTTTTCTTTTTAGTGTCTCTCTATACAGTTAATGTGGTACGGTTACAGCAGCTGAAGTTCAACTTCAAACAGATTCAATTTTCATACTGCAGGGAAAGCTAGTGCACTTTACATGCTGGCAACAAATATTATAATACAGCCAAGTAGTGCCAATTGGTTAAATCCTCACTTTCTGCCCTGGTTATGATGCCACTCTTTCACTAAAGCATGCCTGTTTGGGGGGGGGGCTTGTCTGACCAAATGCAGGGACCTTTTTAATGGGAAGAAGACAATTCTGTCATGCATGTCTCTTGAGATATTACACTGGAATGGGAACAAATGCTGTAACACACAGAAGTCCAAGTGTCAAGTTAGTAAATTTCAATGCAGGTTTGTACACATCCTACAAGAGGGTGATTTGTTAGTCTGTCCAGTGATTGTCATTAGAGATTTGGACCACTATTGTTTTGCTATTCATTCAATTGTAGTCCCCAAAAGACTTGTGGAACTGTTTGAATCCCTATGTATCAGCTATGTTAACATGAATAAAACATTTTATAAACCAAGTTCAAGTTGGTCTTTCTGTTTGTTTTATTTGCTTAATATGTACTTGGATGTTTGTAAAATTCCTGTATCTATTCTTGCAAAACATTAAATGTACTTGATAGTTAATGGCTCTGACGACCTTAGGTGGGAATGAGATTTAATTTATTTTGGAATTTAACTATAATCTCTTTTGTATTAAAAATAATATTAATAGGGTTTTTCTGTTCTATTTCTGTGGGGAAATTTAACATTTTACTAAATTTACTACTGGCTTTCCCTAAACTGAACTGGAATTGCAAGTTCACAGTTAATCTTTATTTATAGAGCACTTTTCAAAATCCATGTTACAAAATGCTTCACAAAGGCAGCAAAATAAAACGCATTAGGCATAAAACTATCTGGTTTTAAAAGAAAACATTAAAAAAACGTGTTTAAGCAAGTAAAGGACAGTTCAAAGAAAATGAAAACTCAAGTAAAATCAGGAAAGGCTCTCGATAAAAGTGTTTTAAGAAGGGATTTAAAAGAGATCATTGATTCAACCAACCTGATTTGACCAGTTCAGAGCAGTTATGCATCCACTTACGTTATTTAAGGTAAAGAAGATAAAGGAAAATGGTTATAATAAGGAAAAGTGTTGACTGAGTCATTTTTTTGTTATAGCTGAATACACAAATGTCAGGGAGTACATTTACTCAAGAACTAAGTGGAGTAAAAATTGGCAGTGGTGGAAAGTGCTTATGTACTTCTACAATTTTGAGGTTCTTTACTTGAGTATTTCTGTTTTATGCTTCTTTATACTTTACTACATTTCAGAGGAAAATGTTGTACATTTAACTTTTTTTAAAAGCTGTAGTTACTTTACAGATTAAGATTTTACATAAAAAAACATGATCACATTGTAAAATGCCCAACAGTATACAAGGCATTGTTAAACCACCAACATTGAAATACATTTTACACGTTAATGCTTTGGAAATAGCAATCTAGTAATAATAATCTGACAAGGGCCACTCTCCTAGCCTGGCATCGCAAGACTAATTCGCAAATGTGCATTATATAATTATTTATAATAGTATATATTTTTATTATTATTACTATATGCCAGAGCAAATAAAACCTGCGCAGCCCTGTCCCGCATAACGAGTATTTTATGATACTTTGCTGATAATACTTAATTACTTTTACTTAACGTTAAGTAATATTTTGCAGACCATGCAGGACTTTTACTTGTAATGGAGTATGTCCACCTCTGATAATAATCCAGTTAAATAAATTATATGTTAACACTCTTAAATGGGCCTTTCCGCATAATGGAGACTTATACTTCTGACGGCAGGACTTTAACCTGTAGCAGAGTGTCTTTACATTGTGCTATTGCGACTTTTACTAAAGTAAAGGGTCTGAGTACTTCTTCCATCACTGCCATAAATCAACTAATTTACCTGTGTATGTAACATCGGTGTGCAGCGCCAATCCCTTATCACGTCTTCCCAAGAATGCTAAAAGCGGATGTTTTCTACTCGGCTCACTTCCGGGTAGCTCAGCTAGCTGTTCAGACAAATCGACTAATTTGTGACAATGACAGCACTAGCATAGCCGACTGAAAATGAGGAGCATACTGTTAATTGCCTTTCTGGCTCCTTGTTGGGTCAACGGTGCAATTAAGTCAAGAGTTACACCGGAGGAGAATCACGAAGAAAACCCGGAGTTCGGTAAGTAACTTGGCAAACTAACCCAAGCTAACGTTAGCTTAAATGTTAATGCTAACTGTCTTTGGAATAGTGAGCATTAACGATGATTACTGTAATTTAATGCTATTTACGTTACGTGTATTTATTATTATTATCAACACTGATATTTGGATTAAGAGTTATAAAGTGTTAAGGCATTGAGTTTAGAATAGCTGCTAAATAAAACCGCATAATCAGGCTAGCCTTGGCTCCAGATTGTTGCATGTAAGTTATGACTAGTGTTTTAAATAAACAAACGCAATTTCTTTCTTAGTTGTGTATGACCATTATCGGCTCTCCATGTCTTCCAGATGCCCTGAACTCCATCCTGTCAGATTTCGAGGTGCTGCCATTGTCAGGCCTCCAGCTACACTCTGTAAGGAAGAGGGACGTCCACACCCACTCCCACCTGGAGCGCCTGGTGAGCTTCAGAGCCCTGCACAGGTACAGCAGCACCCTCATGTCTGACAGTAGCCTACCTCACACCACAGTTGTTTTGATCTTTGAAGGAGTGATGCGGTATAGGATCACATCTTTTCAAGTCTGTATCAAACCAAAACTCAACATGCCCATGCATAAATTGAAAAAGTTATTGGTCGCTGTAATCATTCCTGTTGTCTATACTGGCCACGAAGAGATCCCTTCTTTGCAGATAACTGAAATGACTGTAACTTTGGAAGATACCCTTGAGATACTCTTGATTTGTCATAAGTTGCTGAAGAGTCATATTTGGCCTCAGCTGATCTTTGGATTGCATTTTTGCACAAAACAAGGATTCTGAAACTGGATTTTGACCCCCACCACTTACACTGAAGTCAGGCTAAGAAGGAATTGCTTACATTTACAGCAACCAATAACTGTCAACATACATATGGTGAAGTATGTACTTGAAAAAAATGTTGCCTTGAATATCATTAATCAGACTAAAATATTAAGAGAGATTATTTTCTCACCTTTTTCTTGTTTGTGACTAGGCCCAACATTAAATCCCATGTGACTCCTCACAGTATTGAAAGCAGCCAAGTAATCATGTTTGAGTTAATGTAGATATCATCAGCTTTCTCTTTTTTCGACTTCAGACATTTCAAGCTTTACTTGACCACCAACACAGACCTTTTCACTGACAACTTCAAAGCTGTGTTTGTTGATAAACATGGGAGGGAGGAGAACTACGATGTTCAGCTTCAGAACTATTTCACTGGACATGTTGTTGGTGAGTGAACGACTTTTAGTATTAGGGATGCACTGATATGTTTTTTTAAATAGGATATTTTCCCTGATCTTGCTTTTTTTGAGTCTTCATTTTCATGTGCAAAACAAGTAAAGTTTAACAGACAAATAATTTTTTTAAACCTTAATCTGAGAAATTATGATCAAATTATTGCCGCTATTTGCCAAATATGAGTAATAACTATAATGCTGGATTAATCTTTTGATAAAAGTAACCTTATTTATTTTGTGTTTGCAGGAGAGGAGAATTCACGTGTGCAGGCTCACATAGAAGGAGATGAGTTTTCTGCTCATATTCTAACCAGTGAAGCAGAATACAATGTAGAGGTAAGAAGTGGCTGTAAAATCAATTGTTTCTGTGCAGAATCCAAGTAGCAATGGTTTTCAATTATTTTTTTGTAATACACTTAACCCTCAACCATTTTATCCAAGGCATTTGACAGTTTGACAGTAGAGAGGCCTCACTGTTGAAGACTGTGGTGGCTGTATCAGCATTATCAAAGCCACAAAGAAAATCCAGAAAACAGTTAACTGTACGCTGAATGCTCCCCAAAACATTAATTGAATACAGTGCTACAGTGCTCTAAATCTGGGGAGTTTTTCAGTGTGTGGGTGCCTTTTTCTTGATATTGCTTTTCAGCATAAAAAAAAGACTACTCAGGCACATCTTCTCTGTATATTACCCAGTTGTTGAGTGCTGTATTCTGTATACTCGTCTCCCATCTTGGATGTACCAGTTATTCATATTGGTATAATAACTTGGCCTTTCTGCCTCTGGCAATATTATCAAAGGTTACTCTAGTGGTTTAAAGTAGTTTCTAATTTACCAGTTGAACCCTCACCTGTCGTAGCTGATGTAAAAGATGCTAGAGGAGGAGAGGTATGCAGTTTGATAGTTAATGCCTTGTAGCCCAGTTTATCTAATGATGAGGATATTTTGCATAAAAAATTAGACTGTTCTGATTTGCCACATATATGGTGTAGGTATGTAAAAGTAAAGCATACAATGCATTTTTGTAAGTATTTTGATAGTGACACATTTTCCTTTTCCCTCCAGCAATTTGATTATGAAATGAAACAATTATAGAGAGGGTAAAATACTGACTGACCATAATTTTGATGTTGTTTTGCATCCAGATTAGTTTAACAGTATATGAGTTGCAGCTCTATCATTGTTCTACTGCACTGTTTAAAATTTGGGGGGTGGGAGGGCTAACATTATGTAAAACAATAAATAAATAAAAAGAGGGCCACTATTTCTACATTGTTCATCTAATATGGATGTGAATGGGGATCAGTAAAGTATTTCTGATTCTGAATACCCTCAAGGAGCTTGACAGCTAAAAGTCAGCAGAGTCGTTGTTCCAATTTAAATCCAAAGTGCTGTAGTACAGAGTCAAAACAATGTGTTGCTGTCCAAATGCTTAAGGACTATGTTGTATTAATGTCGGTGAAGAATGAGAAGAAATTAAATGTCTACATTGCAATGGCCAGTGGCAGAGCATTCTTTTTAAATGCCCTATGCCACTGCCCTTCCTATCTATCTTTTTTCTTGTTGCCATTTCTCGCCTATATCTTTATATTTATAGTTTCTTTCTCTCTTTCTTTTTCCAACCTCTCTCCTCCTTGTGACCCTCTCTGTCTGTTTGGTTCTCTAATGCCATCTCTCTTTCTCTGCCCATCCAGCCCCTGTGGAGGTTTACAGATTCCCCGACTGATGGCAGGTTGCTGGTTTATCGCTCAGACGACATCAGGAACCTGAGCCGCATCGCCTCTCCAAAAGTGTGTGGGTACGTCCACGCAGAGGCTATGGACCTGCTGCCACAGACTGCCAGGAGGGATTGGGATGGGCAGGAGGAGGTGGACCAGGAAAAGGGTGAGCTCTGCTGTCTGTTTCCCTCACTAGGAGTGGAGAGTCTTGTGAATGTGTGTGTGTTCATATTTGTGCCTGTGTAGTGGAAACGTGTAGGAGGAGAACAGAGTACATAAGGGGTTGGAGATCACAAATCTGGTGCAGCCTAGGCTCTGTGCTCTTTTTTGTGGATGGTAAAGAGTAGGAGGATAACAAATGTTTAAGGTGGAGAGAAGGAAGGAGGAGGCTGTAGTAGTGAGACGAAGGAGGTGGGTGTTAGATTCTGTAACAGTCACTTTAATAAAAGCCTTTTTATCTGTAAAACCTACCCCATAATATGCACATACACACTGCTGACAAGTGGGTATTATGTAACAGCCAAATGCCTTTTGATTCTTTGTGCTGCTTTGGAAATGTAAAGCATATAACAGTGATAATGTGCCAGAGGAGGAATCTAAAACACCTCTCACTGGCTGCTGGTTGAAAGCACTCATTGGGGATATGAGTTGAGGTGAAGGTTCTTATGGAGGAGGCATTAAAATTCATGGAGGCCCTGCTGCCCAATGAGATGACTCGTGAGTCGTCACTGGTCTCCCACTGCTTGTTGTGGAAGCCAGGGCAGCGCACACCCACACTTCTGAAAAGTGCACAGCCAAGTGTATGATGTAATGCTCAAATGGGATGTCTTCCTGTTGTCCTTTTCTGTTATTCTACAACTACTGACTGTTTGAAGAGTTTAGGATGTATGAAGTTATGAGGCATCTCTCCAGATTCCCTTTATGCTTTTCTGTGAGATAAAACAGATGTTCAATTCCAGCTTCTAAAACGTAAGGATTTACAGCTTTATTTATTTGTAAACTACAAAATGTGCAATTTTAAGATGGCCATTGCAGGGAGGAAACACATGACCAGCGGGAAAAATGCAGCAGGCTTCAAAAGTTAAATGCACCTGAAATGACCGTGTATTTAGGTTTGTTATCATTATGGGAGAAATTTGTGTTTAAAACAATCGCACTTTTGGCAAAGGTTTTCATACAAAAGTAAATCTTGAGAAACATGCGTGAAAAAAGATAAGGTTCATGTTTCGCATATTATTATTTCAGTGAAATTCAACTCGGCTTGTATTAATAGTTAGAGAGCAACTGTTATAGACTAAATAATCAATAGAGTAGTTGCCTATGAAAATACTTGTTGGTTGCAGCCCTAAGCATTACCTTTACAAAGTTAAAACTCTATTGCAGATGCTAAGTCTTGAATGAGCATTGCTTAATCTATTTGGAACAGTGAGTCAAGTTAAGTAGTAGCAGATTCAATGCACAATTGTTTGTATAGAAATGAAAACCACTGAGTATACCCACAAAAACCTCTGCTCTAGCTGGACTGAATTGAACCTAACATTGTAAGGTCTATGTGTGAAATCGGCTTTAGTTTACTGTGGTAGCCTTCTTTTTAGCTGTCAAAATATACAGTAGACCTCATTCACACTTATTATTATGCACTCAGGACTGTACTATAAAGATAAACTGCTATTTAATTCTGGCTTGAAGAAGAGAGGCAGAGCTTAATCAGTTCGCAGGCAAACAAAAAAGAAGACGTGCTGCTAAATGTGAAAATGAGGGCAATTAACAATTGGATACTGGAGCATGGCCTCATTGTTTAACTTCTTGATGTCTTTATATATCTATCTTTTATGTAAGCTTTCCCTTGACTGTTTGAATATCGTTACACCTCCCTCCCCCCACGCCCCCGTCTGCCTGTGACCATTTTTCTTTCTCTACCCCTTCCCATGCATCTGTCTCTCTCGCTGCTGCTCCTGCTGCTTGCTCCATGTAGGGTACCACCACAGAGAGAAGAGACAGGCTCACGATCACAAGAAGAATACCTGCCCCCTGTTGCTGGTTGCAGACTACCGCTTCTTTAAACACATGGGCCGCGGACAAGAGAGCATCACTCTCAACTACCTGGTCTGTCTTTATTATGCTATGTACAAAACCTAATTCAGTAGAATAGAAATCATTCACCATGTAAAGGTTTAACATGCATCCATAGGGTTATTCTATACATTAAGTTGAACAGAACTAGAGGAGAATGAATTGCTTTATTGTTGTTTTTGATTTGCACTGTTTAGTTTTACGTTATCAAATTGACAAATCTATAATCAGTATGTCTAATATATCTGTGAATAAAGTCAAAATAATTTATTTATTTTCTTCATATATTTCTGTATTTTAAGACTTGCTATATGAATTTTTTATTTTTTTTCCTTTTCTCCCTCCAGATTGAGCTGATTGATCGAGTTGATGACATTTATAGGAACACAACCTGGGATGATGAATTCAAAGGCTACGGGGTCCAGATCCATCAGGTGTGTGCGGCTGGCTGTGTGTTGTACTTCAAGTCTGACCTCTGGATCAAGTTGTGGCGTTTTTAGCAGACATCAGACATCACTGCTCCCAGCAGCATGACAGCTTTGTTTTGCATTGAGTCAGTCCCGGAAGTGGAGCTGAGAATAACACTGTCCCTCTGGGTTTGAGAACAGCGTTTTTAGGAGGAACTGAAAGCTTTTGTGTGAGCCTCGTGGGGTAATTTAATTTGTTCCACAGGCTTTGGGAATGAATGGAGACACTGTTTTGTCATACTGTGAGTCCCGGGTTTTCTCACAGAAAAGATATGCATTCATTTAGCTACTCAAGAGTTATTTTCTTCACCATACATGTCAAGAAGAACTTGTAGTGTGCTGCTTTTAACCCCAATGCCTTTAGAAATGCTTTATGGCTTGAAACACAAACCCTAAAACATGATGCTGACTTGAGTCACATGGTCTCCTCTACCTATGCATTAAATCTTTTGTTAAAGCTATTTTTACTGCATTAAAGCTATTTTTACAGGTGAGGGGCCGCTTCTGACAAACTATGTAGTTTGAGGGAAAAAATACATCTAATGTGCGCTATACATCGGAAAATCTGGACTATGAAATGTTTCACGTAACATTCATTATGAACCAGTATACGGGATTTGTTTAAATTCTTTAAATAAAATTGTATTATTCTGTAATAATTACACGTGATGAATTGTTCATAAATGGTGTCTTTGGTTACTATTCGCAGATCATCATCAACAAGGAGCCTACAAAGCCTCCCCCTGGCCATGCCGGCACCGGCTGGGTCCACTATAACATGGAGAACAGCCCTGTGAGCGGAAAGGAGGTCTGGGACGTGAAGAAACTTCTGGAGGTAGGAAAGAGAGACAGAGAGAAAGATGTATCAACAGACAGACAGAAAAAATACAGATGGGTGACAAGTTAAAGGAAAAACCAACATGAAGTGTCTTATTATGGCATCAGGCCACCATGAGCCTCCAGAGCAGCTTCAGTGCTCCTTGCTAAGTCTGTGGACTTTTCATCCCTCTCTGTAGGAGGGATGAACACCATTCCTCCACAAAATATTCCCTCATTTATGTATACAACCTTTATTTAATCAACTACTGTCATTGAGATCAAGATCTTTTTTGCACATTATGTGTTTATATAAAAAAAATAACAGTTGTATCGGCCAGTATATCATTATCAGATTGGCTGCAATCAGTATTGGTCTGGCTTTACTGTACAGTCTTCATTGCAGTTTGAGTGATGATAATTGCATGCTGCAGTCAAATGGCATAAATGTGATTTAGAGTGATGGTATTACAAATGGTTGCATTTCCGAACGTTAACATCCTTGTCTCTGAGTTTATTTGTTTTATGTTAGTAAAAAGTTTTTTCATCATTCTACAGGGTTGCGAGTCCTTGTATAACAGGGAGTTAAACAAATTTTGACATATACAAATGTTGGCTAGATACTAGTTCTCTTTGTGTCCCTCAGCAATTCAGCTCAGACATAGCTGACAACGCCTCTACTGTGTGTCTGGCCCACCTGTTCACCTACCAAGATTTCGACGAGGGCACACTGGGATTGGCCTACGTGGCCCCCTCCAAACCTCAGGCCCTGGGTGGCCTCTGCCCAAAACGTAAGCGACAAAATGGCTTTGTTTTGATAAGCTAAAGCATTAAATGATGTATATACATCTACATCACGCAACACATACATTACCAGTATGGCAAATGTAGGCTGACTTGAATCTGTATCAGTGAAATATTTTATAATGTAACAACACTTTGTTCTGTTTTGTTGCTTGTGTGTCATGTTTTAAAGACTAGCTATGTTGCGGTATCAATGAAATTTTGACGTGAAAGTAGTGTGAAAGGCTGCTAGTAGATCTGTTTACCAATTGGACAGACTGATGAATACTGGTCAGGGAATTGCCAAAAATGACATGGAACTGTATGTTGGAGCCCTGGGCTTTTGCAAAGCAAAACCAGATACTGACATCTTTCTTTGATTGTGTGGTTTTGTAGCATACTACCCATCTCACTCTGTAAAGAAACCCAGTTACCTCAACACAGGCCTGACCAGCACCAAGAACTATGGCAAAACCATCCTAACAAAGGTCTGTTCTACCTCGTTTTTCAATCTTCATCTTTGACTAAACTAATGACTAGGTGCACACGGCTTTAGTCAGGATGTTATGCAACATGTCAGCCTGCCAAGTTTAGATTCTAAGTAGAGCAGACACACCTTTTTGTGTAGGTGTTATGAGTAATGATGTTAATCCGGTTGCATTTTGACACCTCAGGTTTCAGTGTATTGCTTGCTCCTCTGCACAGTTTACAGTTAAGTTTTAAAAGATTAATTGGAGCTGGGAGGAAGTTTTGGGATATGGGGCTGTTGGTTAAGAGTATATTTGTAGCCTCTATGATAATGTACATGTTTTTTGCCAGTGAAATCAGCGTAATAGTTTAACACCAACATCTTTGTGTTGAGTAAAGACATGGTGTCAGTCCTGCATTTGTTGCTTGATAGAATTTCATTTGGGCAATTTGTTCTCAATTGATTCATAGATACAGTAGTAAACTATGTTTATATCTAATAAATCTGGTGTGTTTGTGTCCAATCAGGAGGCTGATTTGGTGACCACCCATGAGCTGGGCCATAACTTTGGAGCAGAGCACGATCCTGACAACATCCCTTACTGTGCACCCAGTGATGACCAGGGGGGGAAGTTTGTCATGTACCCTATTGCTGTGAGCGGAGACCATGTCAACAACAAGGTACCTGCCCAAATAGTGAACAAGTAAAAAGTGTTATTCAACTTCAACATACAGTAGGATACAACAGAAGCATTACTATGTAGGAACTGCTAGGTATATAACAAACTATGCTGACAGTTATGAGGATACACTGAGTTAATGATGCAAAGTGTGATATGAAGTGTGAATGCCATTTCTAATTGAGTTGCTTAATCTACAGTGTTGGATAAATGTGAGTCACAGTTGTTCCTGTGAAATATAATGACAGACAGTAAATGTACTGTACCTTCTCCACCGTTGGCCTTAACAGCTAATATGCATATGGCTTTTGCTGCAGTTTAAGGTGAAAAGTGCACTGTTTATCTGTCGTGACTTGTTCTACACTCGAAGCGAGACCCTCCTGAAGATATCTACAAGGGTTAAAACTAAATCTTGAATCACATCAGTATGCATCAATAAAATTGTATACAAAGGCCATGAAACTGTTTGTGTGGCTGTAAATTCATGCTTAGTTTTGTCCAAAAAAGCACATTTTGCAGGTAGAAACACCATTGTTTCACTGACTTTGTATACATTTTATCTGTATACTATTTATGTGATTAAATAGCTCATGAATTGCTTTGCATCAGAAAGAGATTTACACATTATTGTAGTATTTTAGCGTCATAGCAGTCCTTTGTCACATCACATCACCTTTCACAGTTGAGCATAAAGCATCCACTCCTAGTTAATATCTAACCCCCATCTACTTCTCCTTCCCTCCTAAAGCATTTCTCCAAATGCAGCAAGATCTCTGTAGGAAAGACATTAAGTTTCAAGGCTCCCTTGTGCTTCAAGGAGAGGAACAGTAAGGTATGTGGTAACTCCAGAGTGGAGGATGGGGAAGAGTGCGACCCTGGGCTACTCCACCTCAACGACGACCCCTGCTGCTCATCCGACTGCAAATTCAAACATGTTGCACAGTGCAGGTATGAGATCCAAAATAAAGACTGTACAAAATGCACTTGTTAAGTCTAAATACATACTCAAACGTTGGATTAATTGATTGAGATGTCGGAAAATCTTTGCGGTACTAGTTTGAGTCACACATGGGTTCACATGTCTCTGTTCTCTCCACAGCGACAGAAACAGCCCTTGCTGTAAGAATTGCAAGTTTGAGCAGGCAGGAAAAAGGTGCCAGGAACCCATTAGTGCGACCTGTAAAGGCATATCCTCCTGCACAGGTGAGCACCTCCTGCTGGTCTAATACAAGAACTGCAGCGATCACTGGAAGGCTGTTTGCTGTGGTGTTATGTGTACCTTTTTAAAATGATAAATTATTAATACCTTGAAAAACTAAATCTCTACCGTTTCTTCATATGTTAGGCAACAGCAGTCAATGTCCACCTCCTGAAAACGCTGCTGACAACACTGTGTGTGTTGACAACGGCCGATGTCACAATGGAGAGTGCAACCCTTTCTGTGAGGCCATGCAGAACCTTCAGTCCTGTGCCTGCAATGGTAAAGAGCAGTTATTTTGTCACAAGATCAATGAAAAAATGTGCAAAAGTCCCAAACTTATATAAGCTTTAAGTGGATTGTCTATATAATGTTGTGGATCCTGCCAGCCAGATTCCCAGTGATCATGAAGGTCCTGGAGAGGTGTATCCTAGACAGGCAAAATCAAGAAATTTGATGGAAAGAATGGAAATCATACCTTGAAAAAATCAAGTGTAATTTAAGGATTTAGTTTAGATAAAAAATTATTTTATCTTTCATTGATGTATTCAGGGATATGTTGTCAGTTATACAGAAAAAGATTTCACTCCCAGGAAGACGCATGTTTTTTTGTACATAAAAAAACCATGACGTGTTTTTGACAATTTCCATATTTGAACTTTAGCTGAAGGATTAAAAGGTCCTCTAGTGAATGTGGAAAATCCTACAAGCCCTGTGCTTATGAAACCCTTTAAACAAACATTAATATAAATTCCTGGAAAGTTTACTTTAGATATGGGATTTTTCCAGATGGCCGTGGTTTATTAAATAGATTTTAAGAGATTAACTTGTCTAAATGAATGAGTCCAGTCTGAATTAATCTCTGTTCTGAAAGTTAATGTGTGCTCTGCCACTGTTGATGGAGGTTATTGTTTGACAATTTTGCTATCGTATACCATTTAAGTCGATCCCCTCCTCGTCTGCAGAGACGGAGAACTCCTGTAAAGTGTGCTGCAGGGGAAAAGATGGCGCTTGCAGTCCCTTCATCCAGGCCAATGACAGTTTCCTTTTCCTACGCAAAGGAAAACCCTGTACTGTGGGCTTCTGTGACGGGGCCGTGAGTCACCCAATCTTTTATATCTGTCCAGACAAGAGTCCAGCTGATCCTACCATTTCCATTATGTTTAGTATTTTCGTGACACACTCCAGCAGTGACAGGGCTTACAAAATTGTATTAATGTTACAATGAGTTCGTTGATTTTGCTTTATTTGATGTTTGGAGAGCGTCAACTTTCTCTCGTTAAAACAGGGAAAGTGCATGAAGCAGGTGCAGGACGTAATCGAGAGGTTGTGGGATTTTATCGACAAGCTGGACATTAACACATTTGGTAAGTCAGTTACAACAGGCCGCTTTGAAATCTAATCAACCGTATGATAATGTGTAGCTAACAAGTTCAAACCTGATAGTCTTGTCACTCTCCTTAACTTCGTCCTTCTGTTTTGTTGTCTGTACCTCCTTCCTCGATGCCACCTCTCCATCAGGGAAGTTCCTGGCTGATAACATAGTGGGCTCTGTCGTGGTGTTTTCCCTCGTCTTCTGGATTCCTCTCAGTATCCTGGTTCACTGTGTGGTAAGAAACATTTACACTATTTCCTATTGTCTGTAGTGTGCCATTAACTGCTCCTTTTTGGATTCTGTAGCTCTTTGGTTGATGTTAGATCTCTTCTTCACCAGCTACAGTAATGACCTTAATTATTTTACTTGTCAAATGCTGACAGCCCTGTCCCTTGGGGTTTTTTTCTGTCTGCAGGACAAACGACTTGACCAGCAGTATGAGGAGAACACAAAGTCCTTGTACTACCCTCCAAGTGTAAGTTTGTCATCTCTTGAATGCCCATATATGATCCTGTGCACTAGCCTTGCTGCCACACTAACCAAACTAATACAACATTAATTAAACACACTGACATCTTTAATGAGGGAGGGAGAGGGGTGCATGACTGTATATTGTTAATTTACCTTTTTTCTGAATTCCTGCATGAACTGTCACCATTAAACTAGGTGTTCAATTCAGCAAAAATCCCACTGAGAGGAAAATAAATATGTTTAAATGACCAACAATAAAATAATAATATAATAATATTTACTATTTTATTTATTTACAGGTTCTTTACAGACAGTGGTTTATAAAAATGTAGAATGTAAAATGTAGGGGGGGAAAAAGCAGAGTTCCATTGGAAAAAGGTGATGTTACATACTTCTGTGCACCAATCAGGATTTAGCAATATTTGAATTAAAATCTTATAAATAGTAAATCTGTTGTGTGGTTGTTGTTAAACACTTGATAATACCCAAGGATGTCTCTTTCAAAAATGTAACATTCTTCCTTATTTAGTCATGAATATTAATGTTATTGAGAAAATAAGATTTGAAACCAGGTTTTGAGAAATGCTGTTTGTGGCATCACAAGAGAGTAATGCCTTACTTTGTAATTTGACATAATATTTGTCTCTTTGGCATTCATTATGCGCTACTACAAAACATACATACTCTTAAACCTAATAAACATTTTTATAAGATCATTCCCAAAACGGTCCTGAGAAATCTGGTGCTTAATTGGCTCACAGAAAATACAGGGTTGAGAGCAGGACACACATGGATTTAGATTAAAAAAAGCTCTAACTTGAAGCAGTGTGAACCAGTGGTCAGGTTATCCGTCAGTAAGGGCCTCACTTGTCCCTGCTGGGTTCAAACTCCGAATGACCTGTCCATCACTCTTTGCCTTGGCCCTTTCCATTCTCATTGGAACTGCAGCAGATGGTGGAAGTTTGTAGTAGAGCTCCCGCCATAGGTGAGTGCGTGTGCCATGGTTTGGTGTTGCGATGCGTTGCCATTGAGTCCATGATGATGCATGGTCGGTGGCCCACGTTTGGGATACTCCTGCAGTCAATTACTCCTTGATGTAATCACTGATCTGGTTGTACATTTCCAGCCCTCAAACTCACCGGTGTCATCTGAGAGGTGAAGTGAAAGAGGCTCAAACTAAAGCTAATAGTGTAATGTGACCGAACAGCTGTAAGTGTGTTCCTCTGCACAGATGTCGTCCATGCAGAGTCGTATCCGATCAGAAATTACTTCAAGAAAGCAAGATTGCATTTGAGGAGTATTCAGAGGGAGGACTGAACAGGTTGCACCTTGTTGTCTTTTGTGAAATCGGATGCAGTGTGTGTCAGCATTTTAAGTTTGCATCTGCTGCTGTTCAAAGCCACAACATGAAGAGGGTAATGTCCTGTAGGTGATTGTTATTTTCATTTCCCCTTTCTTTTTTTCTTTTTTTAATGGCTGTCTATGCTGTGTTAAGTCCTTCTTAGGTTTGAGTGGGAACACGTGAAGACTGAGGGTACATTCCTCTGTAGACCTTTCACATGGCAGACATTTTGACTTGTAATAGCAGGAAAAGCACAGGAGCGACTAATAACATTAATGATGGCTTAATTCAATTTAGGTGTGACAGGAAGTCCTGCAAGTAAGACAGCATGTACGATATCAGGGCCCTTGTGCTCCTAAATGGACTGCAGCCATTATTAATATTAGTTACACCTCTGTTTGACACATGTCCACCATGAGAAATGTTTGTTTTACTCATTCCCTTTTTAAAGGGGGTACTGGGGATGATAATGGGATGGAGATAGCAGATTACTAAACTCTTCTTTTCTTTAAGTGTAATGGAAACAGCTTTAGGGTTTGAATAAACAATTTCATGATGTTAAAGTATGAAGATCAGGAGAATATCTGATGCAGAATTGAGTAAAAAGGGAATGGATCCCACCTCAGTCAGAGACAGTCAGCTTTGACGTGCTTCCGTCTCACATGTTGTTTTTGCTCTTCAGAGTCAAGAAATGTTGAGCAACCTCGAGTCAGCGTCCGTGCGCATCGTCAAGCCTCCTCAGCCTCCCTCCTCCTCCGCCGGCCGGACCGCGCCCTCCTCCCTGCCCCCGCAGCCTCAGCAGCTGAGCCAGGTCGGGGCCCCTCCCGCGGCCAGCAGCAGTACCCAGGCCCCCGGCCCGAGCTGCGGCCCCACCCCGGACAGCGCAGGGGGGCCACGGATGGCCACTATCCAGGAGGACACCAGCAGCGACTCTCACCTGGGAGAGGAGGCCCTGTCGGACGATTTCACAACCGCAGGAGCCTGCTCGTCGGCTACGAAATCCTCCTACGAGGATCTGACAGAACAGAACCCGCCAGCCAGGGACCGGCGGCGCCTCAAGAGGCAGGACTGCATTGACACTAAAGAGACAGAGTGCTGAGAGTAAACAACCAGTACTGATATGTGTTTTAGGGAACGTGCAAATACGTGCTGCATCATATGCATTTTTCTTATCGCAAATGCCAGACAGTAACTGTTGAAAGGTAAAATTATACATCTTTTTGTAGGTCAGATTTGGTGTTTAACCGAACTAAGGACAACATTTCAAGCTCTATCTGCTTTTGTAAAATTTAAAAAAAACAATAATTGCCCCCCCCAATGCTTGTGCACAAAGTAGTGTTCATAGCAATGCAACCAGTTTGTGCCACTAACAGTTTAACCGATGATGATGATGATTTTCCTGTAAAAGGAAACATTTCAGTGTGATATATTAAGCAGCAGAAGTTTGACTTCAAGGTTACAAGGTTTTGTTCTGAATCTTTGTGTCATAACTGCACTAGAAGTATTTTTCAAATCACTGGAGATTTGAAATAAGTTGTATATGTGCTGTGTCATCAGTGGTTTCTTTTTTGAAAATAGGGGCTTGTATAATATTTTGACCCCTTTGTACTTACAATGCAACATTTTAATACTGTGCAAGGATCGAGTGGTAGTCTTTCAGTGTTACATTAACTTCTGCTGAAACTTTAGGAGAACCTTATCTTGTAAGACTCCAATAGACAGATGGTTATTTGTCATGTATTCTTTCTGTGTGGTTGATCGCTGTATGAAACATGGTGCCTTTTCTGATTTTGTGCCTAACCGTTCCAAGCCGACTTTCTGTGCAAAAAGACAGGAAAGTTCCCAGTAGATTAACATGAATCTGGACAATCCTGCGCTTGGTTTTCTGTCTTTGTGCCAATGTGAGTTCTGCACCTCTTTCACTATTCAACGCTGTCTCACCACTGTTGCCTACTGTGTCACATGTTAAAATGGTAAAATATGTATTTAACAGCAGGTCAAGGAAAAACAGTAGAAAACTGACTACTAGATAGATGTGAACTGATGACAATAAGCAGATGTCCTGTGTCATATATTCTGATGATGTGTATATTCTTAATGTTTCTATGCTTAGAAATGTCCACCCGTGAGTTCCCTTTTTTCTTTTTTGCTTGTATTACCTACACACATCTCAAAATAAAAATCTTTATTGTGCATTTTAAACATGAATACATGGTCTTGCATTTGACAACTACAAATCATAACTGTTTCATTGTTTCATAGCAGGAATGCATTCCAGTGTCAGCCTCCCAGTTTAACAAGTGCAACGCATGAATGCTGGTGAGTGTTTTGTTCTCCACAGAATATTCTGCCCTGTAGGACCTTTTTAAAGGAAGATGTTTTCCAACCTCCTCTCCTTCACTGGTCACAGAGGAGGCTGCTCTCGGGGCTCTTGGCATCGATATCTCCCCAGTAGGGCAGGATGAACGGCAGGTCGGCCACACGACTCTCCAGCAGTCCCCACAGGTGCTGAGCCACAAACTTGTTTCCCTTCTCTGAGAGATGGAGCCCGTCAGACAGGTAGGCCATGTAGTCCTGGACAAAACAGGATGTATGAATTTAGAGAAAGATAATGGGGTGTAATGAAGAATCACAATAATGCGTCTGGTCACATTAAATCTGATGCTTTCAGTTTATCTGGAACTTTCATATATTTTAGATTCATTACACAAAGTGAAATATTTCAAGACATTTTTTGTTTTAATCTTGATAATTACGGCTTAAAGCTCATGGAAATCAAAAAAACAGTATCTAAAATTATTAGACTAAGTAATTTATAATACAGAAATGTCGACATAAGAAGAGCTCTAATCGAATTAAGTCAAAACACAGTCTGGTTCAGTACACACAACCACAATCATGGGGAAGACTGCTGACTTGACAGATGTCCAGAAGGAGGGTAAGCCACAGAAGGTCATTGCTGAAAGGGCTGGCTCTTTGCAGAGTGCTGCATCAAAGCATATTCATGGAAGATTGACTGGAAGGGAAAAGTGTGGTAGGAAAAGGTGCACAAGCAACAGGGATGATGAGGATTTGAGATACTGAATTATTTTTTCCCCCACTTGTATGTCCACATATGTGTATTGAATCTAGACTATATTAAAGTTACACTTTTTGAATTAAATCATGGAAACTAATGAACTTTTCCGTGATATTCAATTTTTTTAGATGCACCTGTAAATATGATGAAATGTGATGAAATGTGATAAAATATTTGAAACATAAGGACACCATATTGACAATATATACTATATTTATGTAGTAAAAATAAATAAATATAATAACCTTACATTTTTCCTTCCCATTAAGTTCATCAGATGATTCAGAAATCTGAAATGTAGATGAGGATCTAATGGACTGTTTCAGCAATGCTTTACTTTATGGGTCCTTGATTGTCTAATAATTTCTTTGGAGTTTTCCTGAAAAGAACTACGTAATTTGGTTGAAATAAGGGAAATAAAAGAGAAGAAAAGCTCAATATAAGGAAAGTAGTGATTTAAACTAAGTGCCAAATTACATAGTTCTTTCCAGGTAAGTTCCTGGGTATTATTTGGTCATTTTAAAAAAAGGTGTTTCCCTTGTGATGTGTGGGGATTGCATGTTACAGTGGCCTCTAACAACACGCAGCAGTGACCGTGACAACTATTACCCACCTGTCCATCTTTCTGCATGAGTGTCCAGAGGTCCAGGACATCCGTACCACACTGACCAGCAGCCTGGACGCACGCCTGAGCATACTGCCCCGCTACAGAGTTGAGGCGATTGAGGGAACATCCTGGAAAAGATATGATGGAAGCACTCTTGATCTTTGTAGGCCTGGAGCGTCAAAATGGTCTGTGTGTCGATACAAGAACAAGAGAGGAGAAACACTGTGAATGAGTGTTACCTTTCAAAATGCACTCCTTCTCCCAGGCTGGCTCATGAACAGGTGGAGGGGTGATGAAGATAACTCTGTCTGCTGACACTCCAGCTGACGCCAGGAGCCTGGTGATCTCCTTCAGGTTCTCTGAATACTCCTGCAGGGGGACGTGCTGCTGGGGGTTTTTATCTGCACGACAGGAACAGGCAAAATCATACACAAACATTAGGAAAGGGTGACTGATTATTAGTAACAGTACTTCTATGTCAAACATTGTTTTCAGTTTGTCATTTTGGATAATCCCAAGATGCAGTGAGGTGCAGAGTATGACATCTGAAAACATTTAAAGTGGTACTCCAGCGACTTAGTGTTGCACTTCTATAAATTTAAGCAGCAGAAGCAGACATCCTGACTTTTAGTCTCAAGTATGATCCAAGCTCCAAACACACTAGATCCTACATTTTCCAGTAGCATCTTGCCTGGAGTATTGAGAATTTTTTGAGTGTGTTCACACTGGAAAAGTGACAAAATTTAGTATACATTAAAAAAATAATAATAATAATTACGCATTCCAAAATGCTAGATTTGTTTAGTATGCTGTTGATGCACTGTATTGTCCCACAATTAAATACACAAAGGAAATGGAGGTGGTTCTCACAGTGCAAAGAATTAACAAAACAAAGATGAAATATTAAACATTTTGAAAAAAACATTTTACTTTTATAGGTCAAATGTAATTGCCACTGGTGTTTTAAAGTTGCAGTTATATTGATGTCCGACAGCACACATATTGTGTGATTTAATTTTATTGTAGTCCTAAACAACACAACTGTCCAAATATTCATAAACAATAGAGAAACAAAGTATAGCGCTCTATATTCAGAAACCAGATACAGAGAGTTTATCATTACTAAACTTCTTATATTGTTACTACAGGTTCTGTAAGCAGTTGTACCTTCCAGCGCGCAGTCGTTGGCTCCAAAGAAGACAGTGACAGCAGCTATTTTGTTGTCTGCTGAGTTTGGGCTGTTGATGAGGCGAGGAAGAACTATCTTTGCCCATCTGGAGTTGTAGCCAGACAGTCCTCTGTTTTCAACATCACACTTTCTGAAGGCAAAATATATGTCCGATTCAGATTGCTTAAATGACTTGCATTTAAAAAAAAATCACATTAGTACTATTTGTGTGCATAACTCTGGACGACTATTACTGAAATATGAGGTGTTACTTAGATGAAGGCAACAACAAATCAACAACCAATATATGAGAACTACTTACCTTGCTAGTTTGTTGGCAATTTCTGCACCCCAACCATTGGCTTGAAATGAAAACTGAAAGAATCAACAGCACTGTTTTATTAATGCCAAGCTAGCAGCTAATGGTAACTAACTCAGTAGCAGACAAAATGCAATATAATATTACAGTCTTTAAAATCGATTTTCATGCATGGGCTAACCTGTGTGATGGAGTCCCCAAATAAAATCACTTTAGGCCAAATTACTGTTTTGAACTTGGACATCACGAACTGAACTTAACGTAACTAGGAAGGAACTGGCTGCACAGGATAAACTCAACTTCCGGTTAGGGGAGGGGCGTAACCATACTTCACAATAAAAGTTTGTCATCATTATATTTTGCAAGCGTAGAAAAGGTTTCAGTCGTAGTCATCTGGACACTGTGTTACATAAGCCCTGCCCCTAATTGTTTCCAAGATGGCCCAGTAATCAGGCCTATTGTTTTCTGGCTGCAACTACCTCATCACTGTTAAGTACCTGATTAGCGTGACCAAGGTGATAATACACTCTGATAGACTTTGGGCAGATTGAATCTCAGACCACCATTTCAGTTCAAAGAGGGGTTCTCTTTTTTCACAAAAATGGCTTCTTTGACTCCTCTTTCAAACCAACTCTTCTCTCTACTTAGAATCTCCACCTCGCTGTCTTCAAATGTGTGGTTTGTAGCTTTTAGATGTGTGACACATTTGAAGACAGCGAGGTGGAGATTCTAAGTAGAGAGAAGAGAAAAGATTACTGATTACTGGGCCATCTTGGAAACTATTAGGTCAGTTTCAGGTGAAACTAGCTATTAACAGATACTCAGGCAGATTCCTTCCTGAGGGCAGGGCTTATGCAACACAGAGTAGCTTAAATTTCTAGTTCCCGTCCCCCATTTTTTCACAATTGAGAATGACTTCCGGATGGGAGCCGAAACGTCTTGATTCTGAAAACAGTGTCCAGATGACTACGACTGAAACCTTTTCCACGATAGAACACTCCTGGACAAATGAGGGACTACACCATCTATATTTTGCAAGCCCGTTTCCGCCAGGAAAGGGCAAAAATAGAAATGTTAGGAATGACAAAATTACGACTTATTGACTTACTATTGCATAACTTACTTAAAAAGAGAAAATGTGGACAAAGTCATTTTCTCGCATATTTTTCCCTTGAAAGTCAACATTTGGATTTAAATCAGTGAGTGTTGGCTAAATAACAGAAACGCCTTTCTGTATAATGCAATAAAGTTCAGCAGCACCACAAACTACATCCTCAAAAATGATCATACAATTGAATCAACACCTCCCTAAAACAGTTTCAACTGAACATTATAATCTTCATGAAGGTAGGATTTATTGCAGGACTGTTGAATTATAGAAGCAGAGTAGGGATTTCCGGCACAACTTCACCTACTTCCAAGGTGCACGGAGAAGGGAAACAGTCTGAGGAGGTTAAAACTCCAGCAACAATTGTAGTACATAGAAAAAGTGGCCCTGATGAAGGCCACAAGCCAAAACGTGTTGGTCTGACAATAAAGTTGTTCTATATACTAGGACTGTTGTACTAGACTGCAATAGTTTTGGCTAGGTGTTCCTAATAAACTGACAACTCAGTGTATGTTGCCTGCAGAAAAAATTCACGTCTAGTTCCCCTACAAGTAGCACCAAATTACATTCCAGGAAACTATTAGAAAATTGTGAGAAAAAATACAGACCTGTAAAATAAAGTGATTAGATAGATAGATTTTTGGTAATAGATTCTGCACACTTTTGTTAAGTGGCTGTACAAAACAGTAGAACTTTGATTTAACTGTTTCATGCCCACCACCAGGGGGCGCCAGACGCGCCTCCCTCGGCATCACTGATCAGCTATCTTCTTCTGCTCCCCTTAAACATGGCGGAGGTCAGGCATCGTGTTGGAAGGGGAGCGTACGACTTTGTACACAAATTATGTAAACGGTACCTCCTGGAAATTAAGAACAAGCAAGGTAAAATTGCAATACAGGCTTCGGCTCTATCACCTGGGTTTCTGTTGGGTGATATTCAAAATGGCGAACTGTATGGAGCCGAAAATGCTGCCGACAGAGTGACCGTTGGAGTTTCACAGGACAGTTACACAAGGGTAACACAACTGTTTAGTACTGTTGACGATGTTTGGGAAAACGGAAATGTCGCTGAATATTATTATTATTATCTTGGACTCAACAAAGAGTATTCACTTCCTAACAAGACCCTGGTTCAAAATATAGAAAGAAATCTCCCTCTGTATCGCAGTAATGCCAGGTTTCGGAGGACTTTCTGCACCTGCAGGTCTGCTCGTCGACAACAGAGCCTCGGTAGTCGGCGTTTGTGTTGGGGACATGGAGAGTTTGTGTTTACCAGAGCTTACAGCGGCAACGGAACCCGATCTGAGCCCCTTTACAAAACCAAAACAGGCTACTATGAAGTCCTGCAGGTGACACCTACCGCCACTCAAGCCCAGATAAAAACAGCCTACTACAAGCAGTCCTTCATCTACCACCCGGACAGAAACGCCAGTAGCGGGGAGGCCACTGTCCGCTTCTCTGAGATCAGCGAGGCCTACACCGTGCTGGGCAACAAGGCACTGAGGAAGAAATACGACAGGGGTCTGTTGAGCCAGTCAGACCTCATCGCAACAGCCAGACCCTCCGTCAAGGGCACCACAGGCAGCTCAAAGCAAACCGAGGGCCGCCGGTCTGTGGTGGGCGGAGACAGCCGAGGAGGCGTCTTTGATTTCGACAAGTTTTTCAAGGATCACTACAACGAACAGCTGCAGAGACAACGAGACATCAGAGTCCGCAAAGAGGAGATGCTGAGGAAGAAGCAGGAGACGATTGGGGAGAAGAAGCTGGGCAGGATGATGGAGATGGGAGTCGGGGCGCTGCTGGCGATGGCCGTGGCTATACTGATCAGCTTAAAACGGGGTTGAAGTTCATCCACATGGAGGAGATGGAGGGTGTAGTGAGGAGGAATGTGCACACCTTTTAATAGTATTGTGGGTTCCTTGAATCATCACCACCCTTCACACGACACAAAAACAACACTGAGTACAGGACTGCTGTTAAAAGCCCTATGTTTGTCCTCTGACCTCTCTATGCAGGCAGACATGAACAACTCAATGTCAGTGAAATACCATGGCTGACTCAACATCGTCCTTTGGTTTGTTGTGACACAGTGCAATGTGCAATTCTATAGGATTGCACTGAAAAGCTGCTAATCAAAGACTAGACTGTACATGTGTATATGTTTCACTTCCTCAGTCTGAAAGCTTGCATCTCAGCACACTTCTCATTCAACACAGTATTCATTAGTTGTTGAGATGACCCTATGCACTGGTGTTTGCTTGGTGTTGCCTTTGTCACTCAGTTTGTCAGTCACACACAGTCAATGTGAGTCCCTACAGCAGGGACGGGTATCTTTGAAATGTTTCAGTACTAGTGCTAATGCAACACTTAAGGTTACCAAGTCAACTCTTGTGAATATTTTCTCTGCAGATCTTCTTTGTTAAATGTAAAAAGAAATGATAAAAGGTTGTCTAAACACAAGCAGCCATTCAAGAACAAAATAAAATAGTTTAAAAATTGACAAATTATTTAAATTAGTAAACATCTTATTAAAGAATAAGTAAGAAGATTATGAATATGACCAGGCATTCACAACTTTCAGCACTTTACAGTTCTGATACAGAAACATTTGAGTCAAAAAAAAAGGATTGAGGGTTCAGCACTCGGCTCTACCCAGGAGTCATTAATCCCTCACTGTGCCATGAATGCGGTCTTTGAATGTAGTCCACAATACTGAGTGAACACGCTGACAGAGGAAGATCCAGTGGTTGATTTGCAACCTGGTAGTGCTGCAGTTCAGCTCATTTGGCTTTTATAAAGTTATCTGTCAAACAGATTTCTTTATTTTTAATGGTGAAGCAAGTTTTGATTATGTTTTAATGTATTGCTATTTATGAAATATTTATAGCAATATAAGGCAGTAAGGGATGTGTGGATCAGTTATATCTTGAGAGCACATTAAACAGGTGCTTTGCTTATTATAGCTCAGATAATTGAATTAAAGAATGTGCCTTGGATTATATTTATTGTAAAAATCAATGGTTATATTGTCCTGATATTTAACTAATAAATGACTTATGAGCAGTGCCTGTCAGAGCACAATGAAACAAATGTTGCTTGGGTCCTTTGTTGGCACTAATGTTAGTCAACAACACCAACACTGGTTAACTGTGAACCTAATTTAATAAACATTTCTGATGAAATAACTGACCAAAGTAACTTAACTGCTCACTGATTCAAGACACATCATTCAAACATTATGTAATGAACACAAACATTTAGTGCATTTAGAAATTCACAGTTAAAAGTAAACAAGTCCATCATATCAGTGCACATTAGTAACAAACTCGGGTCAAACAAAACCTACAGCGCATCTATACAAATACAGTAAAAACATTAAATATAATTTAAAAGTGCTTGCATAACAAAAACAACAACACTAAAATCTCACAAACAAATCCTGTCTACACAGCTTATTCATTTCCTTTTCGTACATAGTAGCTCTATGGTCACAGGTCATAAACTTTCCTTCATGTTCAATGAATTAGTAAAAGGTCGATCTAATCTTTCCACATTGCGTCCACAAAGTGGGACTGGGATTGGTTGTTGAGGCAGTCAATTACACCAAACCAAACAGGGCAAGTGCCTAAAGTATGTATGTGTAATGTATTTGGGATAAAACGAGCTAAAACACTGGATCCTGGTAGTGTAGCAATATGGATGTCAAACTAATCTATCCGATGGACAAGTCACTATGATTCTTGGGAACACGTGTTATCCAGTTTTTGGCACACAAATACAAACTGCTTGTTAAACTTTCAACACAGAATTTGTAGAAGTATTCTTTGTTTTTATATCTGTGATGTCTGAGCTTGAGAGACTCTGTCCCTCGTTAGTTCAAAGGTGAAGTCCAACTGGTTACGAACTCGTCTGCAGTCCCGTCTCCGCTCTCAGATGGCCGGGTTGAGGGCATCATAGAGCCGCTGCACTGCCAGCTCCACCATCTCTCTCAGAGAGTCGTCCTCTGTGCATTCATCCTCATAGCACACCGACTGATCAGGGGAGAGGAAGTCAGTGAGAACGATTTAAAAAAACAAAACAATAACAATCCTACACCACATACATTGTTTTGTTCTGCTTCTCACCCTCGTTTCCAAGCAAATGTGAACCGTCTTCCCATCTACTGTCACCGAGACATTTTTACCATCACTGAAATCCACACATTCCTCTCCAAACATGTCCCTAAAGACAAAGAGAGAACCAAGATATTATACAATATAACTAAAGATCAACTGACAAATTATTTCTGGTGACATTTTATATTACAGTATACCTTTCAAACGCACTGATTTATGTATACAATGTTATAAACACATTAGTATGGATTTAGATTTAGACATTTAGCTTGTGTGCCACTCACTGCAACATGACTCCTAGTCGGGTTTGGAAGACGTCCATGTCCATACTGGCGCTCTGGGTCTCCATGACTGTGAATAAAACACAAATTGAATCACATTAAGAAGAAGAAGAATTCATAAAAACAAAGTCTGTGGCAATAATGAGACACAATGCATTAAGCTTTTTTTTTAGTAAATGGGTTTAAATAAAACATGTCGAATTTGTTGTATTCTTTCTACAGTTTATAAAGCATTCAAAACTAAAGATCTGGATAAACAACAGACATAGCTGATTGCCAAACCGACCTTTCTGAGCCTTTGGGTTTGACTGGACTTCCAGCACTACAGTGGTGACAGCATCGGCATACATGTCATTGAGAGGGTTAGCTATCCACTGAAACAGGAGATAAAGAGAAAAGGTGGTTGGGTGAATGGCAGCCATTAATAAAACACAGAAGTCCCAGCCCACCTCTGAGCTCCACAATATAAACTTCCCATTAAAATCTGAGACATTATATTAGGCCATATTCTAAACCTGGGATCTGTAACCTGCTAGTAAAATCACACAAACTCATTTTTAACAAGGATCTGGCAGAGATGAATTTCTAGCACCTCCCATTGCATTTTGACAATGTGCTTCAGTGTCCAAGTAGGTGTGAGGCTCCATACACAGCAGCTGCATCAAGTAAGTCACTCAATGAACACAAGTGGCCGACAGCTCATGAAGTTACCACATTAATGCGTGCGATTAGACATAAGACAGGACAAAAAGGAGACTGAGCCGGTCAAAGTCTTTTTTCCCCTCCTGCATCAGGACCACAGCTGGTTGAACTGGCCTGGCCGCTCACCTCCAGCAGCACCATGCCGACCTCGTGGATCAGAGTGATATTTTTAAAGATCTTCAAAGTGTTCTTCTCGGTTCCATCCAGCTCTTCCACGTCGCCTGAGAAAAGACAGCCACAGTCAGTGTGGCGTGAACTCCAAATCAGTGAAAACATTAATGAATGAACCAAAAACGAATATATTTTGAATAAGTTTTCATGTATACACACATCAAACTGTAAAGTGATTGGTCACTCAGCGCACATACACAAATATGGCAGTCTTACCCGTGAGGTTCCTCAGATGGCAGACAAGCAGTGAGTAAGGTCCGGTGAAGGGGATGGCCTGGGACTGTTTCACTGTGCTCATGGCCAGCTCTGTATACGCTGCAAAACAGACACATCAGGTCACTTCAATATTTAAAGAAGGGGCGGCAGTGTGCACAACTGAGTAGGGAAACCGTTGTATTCTGTGCCATGGAGCAACAGAACAAATGTGCAACATACAGTATATCTCTAGGGGCAGTTTGGAGAACTAAAAAATACTTACTAGAAAGGTCAGAGGGATTGAGGATGTGGTAGTTGAAGTTCTTTTTCACCAGTATGCCTGACACCCTCTGGCCCTGAATACACTTCTTATCAGCCAGAGAGCCCATCACCTGAGAGCAGGAGTCGTGTTCAGTAACTTCATTCAAGTTTCAGAGTGGATTTATGTGTTTAACATTTATAGTTTCATCTAATACAAGCAATAATCATGACTTAGCATTGTTAAGGAGCCCATTATGGCTTTGGACCATATAAATCTAATATAAAAGTCAAGAGAAGAAAAAAGGCAGTTTATTGACCTTGGCCAGCTTCTCTCCTCTGAAGTTGAGGGTGACAGCTTCTGTGTTGCGAGGGTTGTGGACTTCGATGTGAACCTGGTCATTGTCCTCATACTCCCTGATCAGTGCAGCCTTCAAACGGGCCATCTCATTCTGCTCCCCGTGGACCAGGATCTGAAGATGACATGCAGACGGGAGAGTCGAGCCGATTTTCATTTACAACTGATATAACTGAAGGGTACAGACGACTGAGAATTTAAAAACACAAATCAATCAGTCAGTGTTGTCATTTTTTTTTTTCCTCTTACCACATGTGGGGGTTTGAGAGCCCTGATGAACTCGCTGGTCTGCTGGTAGTCAGTGTGGGCAGAGAAGGAGATGTAGTCCACTGACATCTTCAGCTGCAGCTTCTGTCCTGACATGGTGGTAATCTCCTCCGGCTCAGACATGATGTGCTGCAGAGAGAACACACCACAGTAAGCTGCCGTGGTTATACGTTCACTGTTTCAATAAACACATCCGAGTTTAGAGACAACACTTTTATCCAAGAAACTAGATCTATTAACCCAAAATAACACTTCACACTTTTGTCTACTGTCCTGTTGGAGTCTGACCTTGGCCAGTGTGCCCTCTACACAGTATCCAGCAATGATGACTCCGTTCCTCTTATCAGTGCACCAGCTCTCAAAGAGCTCTCTGGAGAGCCCGCTCTGCATCATACCCGGAGACGCCATCACCACGCTGGGGCCGATGTCATCAAAGTGATCCATGCTCTGGAAATAACCAACATCACAGTTATAGATACTCAGCGGCTTTTTTTCAGATAATGAGCCAAAGATATAACAGCCTGGGTGTCTTTATCTGCAGCACTCTCCACCTTGAGGTTGCTGATGTGCTTGAAGACAAAAGGGTTGTTGATATTGATGGCCTTGCGGATCTTGTCGTTCATTGCGTTGACGTAGGTCTGGTACACGGCCATGCACTTCTTGGCCAGGGATGAAGCATAGTAGATGGGGATGTCATGGAGCTCTGGGTGGTTCTGCCAGTACTCATCTACAGGAGAACATGAAACACAATCTTACAGACTCCTCTGAGTAATACATAATAGAATACAGATGCAACAGACAAAACTAACTTTTAAAGAAGTGTAATACAATGCAAATATTAAGCATCTCATGATAAAGGGTCCGAAATGATATAGATCCAACATGTTGGATTTGCCAAATCAGGGAGTCACACATGATTTCTCACCCAGGATGAGCAGCAGTTCCTGGGCCCGCCCCAGGGCGAACACAGGGATTAAACAGCGGCCTTCTCTGTTGACAATGTCATGGACTGTGTTACAGAACCGAGCTTCACGCTCCTCCCTCTTTTCATGGATGTGGGTGCCATAGGTCGACTCCTGCAGAATTAAAAAGAATTAACAGGATTTACCATGTTGTAATCACCTAAAGATCCATTAAAAGTAGTATTCGATGTGAATCGTTATTCGGCCTACTATGATTAAGATGTCAGGTTTGACACTGGGGATCTCGGCTGCCATCAGATGCCTGTCTTCTTGCCGGGAGAAGTCTCCTGTGTACAGCAGCTTTCGGAGGGGGGAAAAAGGCAGTCAAGTAAACAACAGGACTCTCTGAAACAAAACAAAATAAATCATACATAAAAAAACAGGAGTCATTACCTTGACTCCAGCTATTTCGATCATGAACATGGCAGCTCCCAGCACATGACCCGCGTGGTAGCACCAGAACTTGATTCCAGCCACCTCCTTGACCTCGTGGAAGTTGATGGTCTCAATCTTATCCATGCTCTCCTCCAGGTCAGTCTCAGTGTACAGCATGTCATCTGCAGAAATGTTGCTGCAATAAATCAAAGACACAATTACTGCAAGTACCACAAGTATTAATTTGGAAGAGTGTTCCATAATGATGACTGGCCCTGCTCCTACCTGACTTTGACATAGTCTGACAGTAGCCAGCGGTAGATGGCCTTAGTGGCGTGGGTCATGAAGGTCCTGCCTTTAAAGCTGGTCTTCTGGAGGAACCAGGGCAGAGCTCCACAGTGATCCAAGTGGAAACTGGTGAGAGGACACATACATCAAATGACGTATCCTTAGTTGTGTTTTAGAATATAATCAAAAGAGAATACAAGCAGAAGAACATTTCATAAGGAAATTACCAATACAGATAAGGTTGAGCATGTGTAATTGATCAAAAATAGACAGTTCAACACATAAAAGAAAGAAGGGAAGACTCACTGGCTGATGAGCAGCAGGTCTATCTCGGCTGGGTCGATCAAGTCTATGTAGGGGAGAGCATCCATTCCCTCCAAGCCAGGGTGGATACCACAGTCCAGCTGCCAAACACAATATTACTTTATTTATTTCACTCAGTATCAATACTGCTTACCAGGGAGTCCTGGGTACATAAAATCAACACAGGACACAATAAAACAACAATAATTAAGAAAATATAAAATAATAACGACAGCCTGCACAAAGTATAAACATAGAACTACATGTTGTACTCCTATAGCTGTTGTTCCTTAACTTAATTGAATAATACTCGCAGATAGGTTATTGGGTTAAGGAATATTGTTAGCAATTTTAATCTAGAATGAGATACATATAAATTGTGTCTGTTTGAAGTCACACAGCAGCATACTGTACAGTTACAACTGAATCATATAGAGTCAAGACCAGATATTTACCATAATTTTCCTTCCTTTGAACTCCAGGATGATGCATGACCTCCCAACTTCCTGACCAGCACCCCTGTAGTTACATGAGAAAACAGCATTTAAGCTAACGTTACATTTATTTGGTTGTTATTATGGGTACATATAGAAGCAGTCATTCAAAACCTTCATTCATAAAGAAATACTAACTAACTCACAGTGGACGAATTAGGAGCTGGTCACTTTCCTCTGCGGGGACAATCACCTCTACTTTGCGTTTTGTCGCCATATGCGTTAAATTTTGCAGGTAAATTTGAAAACAGAAAACATAAATCCGGTCATACTGTATTGTGTTTGTAGAATGAATGAGGGTTCAGCCAATGGGAACGTTACACTTCCGGTGTTGTGCCAAAATACCGCCGATGGGAATCAAACGCGTTGATAAACGTTCCGGGACAGACGTTGGTCGTTTTTTGCGGCAACGATATTCACATGAATAAAATAAGTAAATGTTACAAAGGACACGTTAATCATATATATGTTTTTTGAACCCATCACGCTTTGTACACACTTAACAATATATATTATTGACAGGCCTCTCGGCTCAATATTCAACTTGAGAGATACTTTTTTGTACTTCGCTGCGTCCCCTTTAAGTGGTGTTGGGTGTAGGCTGTGAAACTCAAAGTGAAGCTAAAGAGTCAAACTGTAGGTAAACAGAAAGCTTCTTTGAAGAAAAGTAGCCCTGAACGGTGAATTGAGACGGTTACGGTACAAACAGGTATGTCATGTGCAGCTAACTCTGTTGAATACATTGCATACAAGTCTACGCTTTTCAACTTCAGCGTGAAAATAAATGCGGTGGGGGCCATTTAAGGTGGAGTAGGATGAGTTTCATCCACACATTTGCTTTTCTTTTAGGATGTACAATATAGCTAACGGGTTTTGGGCTGAGCATGCGGGTTAATGTTAGCTAGATAAATGATGAGTTCAAGTCAAACGTCCCCTGTTGATTCTGGTGGCTGGTGTATCATTTGTGTTGTAAATTATTTATGCCCCCCCCCTCCATCCTCACCCCAGCACAGATACGCCCTCCGACTCCATCACAAAGACCTGCAGTTATATTTTTGCTCTGACATGATGGAGGTAGAAGATACTGTTACAGTAGCAGGTGTAACAGATAAACTGGTTTCCGATTTAATTGGAATATTTATTACAGTGTTATATTAGCATATTATTGTTATAATAATTATTGTTATAATGTGCATACGCAGCACATTCTCTATTTAAAAAGTCAACCCTACTCTTACAAAATTAATGTATGGCAAATTGAAATTAAAAGTGAAACGTGAATTTCCGGTTTTGGAGTCAATTTATACTCATACATATATACATATGTAATGTTTACAAAGCATTCGTATTAAGAGGACAGTGCTGTTTTTGTTGACATGTTGACATCACATTTCACACTTTTATTTTGCAAGGCCTTGCAAACTAAATTAAGCTGCAGTGATTTTGAACATCTTTAGGAGACATTACAGGATAGATTAGCTTTCTCATACCAACTCTGAACCGGGGAAAACTTTACTACTGTAATGAACTGCAGAACAACCTGAAGTTAGAGACTCTCATTTCTTAGTGGGACTTTTAAGTTCTACTCGCTGATATTTTTAACCATATTTGTGGTTATTTGAATTGGGATTTCTGTGTGTGTGTGTGTGTGTGTGTGTGTGTGTGTGTGTGTGTGTGTGTGTGATGAATGCTTTGTGTGACTGAACTGTCTTGTGTTCTCAGGTTTCTCTTGCAAAAGGGATCTTGATCTTATTGAAACCTCCTGAATAAATAAATCTTAACCAACTAACACTCCTATAATGTGAATGCCTGTGCAGCTGTTAAAGCAGTCCTGTTGTGTGTTTAACACTGTGGTCTGCGACGATTCAGGTTCGCGAGGCTGGAGGGCTGGATGTGGTCGTCATGGTGAAGGATGTTCCGGAAAGTCAAAAAGCGCCACAGCAGCAGCAGCTCGCAAAGCAGTGAGATCAGCACCAAAAGCAAAGTACGAGAACGTGTACACACACATAAATGTTATGACAGAGACACTTTTTCCCTTGTTGAATTTAGCCAGCACCCTCTTGTGTTTCTGTCTCTTTGTAGTCTGTGGACTCAAGTTTGGGAGGGCTCTCCAGATCCAGCACCGTCGCCAGCCTTGACACAGACTCCACCAAGAGCTCAGGTAAGTCTCTCTCTCCTCTTCTTCCATTCCTCCCCTTTTCTTTTCTAACTGATTATTCGATGTATGCCCTCCGTAGGTAACAGCACGTCTGAAACATGTGCTGAGTTCCGGGTGAAGTATGTGGGAGCCATTGAGAAGTTACAGTTTGACATGAGCAAGACCCTCCAGGAGCCTCTGGACCTCATCAACTATATTGATGCTGCTCAGGTAAGAAGCTGGAGAAAGATAGGGACCCGCTTCAAGCAGCAATGATTGCTTTGCCAGTCACCCCGGGCTCACAGTAATCAATAACACAATCGATATCATAGAGAAGATGCTGTAAATATTCTGTTCCTTTTCACAGCAAGATGGAAAGCTGCCCTTCGTGCCTGGAGACGAAGAGATGATTCTGGGAGTGTCAAAGCACGGAGTCAAAGTGGCCTCAATGGACCAGTGTGTGAGTAGAAAAGCAATAGAAAAGTGATATACTGTACTTCAGATTGAATGGTCATTGATTAGACTGTGCGGCATCAGTGTGTCATAAATACAGCCAACAGCATGGTTATGAATTCAGCATCAGTTTATATTTTTGACATGGTCCTGCGCAAAGCTGCTGACGTTAATATTTCAGCAATTCCCTTGTTTCCTCCACATTGCCCATTTTAGATGCAGAATGTGAATTTAGGGTGTAGTGCTACACTCAGATTTACCTCTGAAACCACATTGATCCATGATGATTTATCTTTCCTAACCACCAATACAAGTGAAGAAATGTATGCTTGATGTAATGAGTCAATAAGTCCCTTTTAATTACCTCTGGCCAGGATGTACTGCATCGCCACCCGCTGTACCTAATAGTGCGTATGCTGTGTTACGATGACGGCCTGGGCGCAGGGAAGAATCTCCTGGCTCTCAAAACCACCGATGCAAAGCAAAAGGAGTGCAGCATCTGGGTGTACCAGTGCAGCAGCTCAGTGAGTGTGACAAAGTATAAAATGAAACAGTTTGCTTCATTTGAGGTTAAGATTTGGGGTAGTAAAACAAATGTATATCACCGTCTACCCTGTTAATAAATGCTGCTTCTTTTTTTCCCTTTCCCTGTGTGAAATCCATCATCTGTCTGAACAGGAGCAGGCTCAGTCCATCTGCAAGGTGCTGTCGGCTTCTTTTGACTGCGCTCTGACATCAGACAAGTCCTGAAGCCGGAGAGATGGGATGGGAGCTGAGATCTGTCTAGAAGAGAAATTAAACAACTGCACAACCGGCAACAGTAAATCAGGAGACAACCATGACTGCATTGCGATTGCCAAAAAATTGCAACCATTTCCTTGTTTTTGCCCCAACTTTGCTTTGTTTCTTTTAAGAGAGATTAACTGGAGGACAAATCCTGTGTGTTTTCCATGTTAGTTTGCAGGAAAACATGATTCCCAGTTTGTGATACCTACTATCACCTTCCCATCATTCTCCAGTTGAGACAGAACTACTGTGAATTTGTCTGAATCATTTCCTTGGAATTTATTTCCTTTACCTCACATGTTCATTTGACCTTTCAGTTTCAGTTTGAAGTCAAAGAAGAAAGTTAAGAAAAAAGAGAAATGGTTGCATTTGGAATACAGTGTACAGTTGTCATATAAATTAATCATATTTAAATGTAAATTATGGTACAAAATGGTACATAATGTTGTAACCCAGCTGTGTCAGCATGTGGTTATTCATGGGAGACATTCATCAGTGGAGAAACAACACGGTACACAGATTTGACGAAATGCACATGGTCCGGTTCTCTTCATGTGGAAATCACTCAGATCTCCCTTTTTAAGTTTAGATATCCTTTTGTGTGCTCTGTTGTGTTTTTCTGAGACAAACTTACTTATTCATTGAGACAAACAGTATTGGTACAATAGCAGTCACTTTTTGAAGGTTACATTATACAAAAGTTTTAACTTTGGCCCACATCCTATACTTTGTCACCTGTGTGAGTCTCACTTTTTTCTTAATTTGTGGGATTTACTCATTTTTAATGAGTTTCTTGGTACTAAAAGCTTGATGTGTTGTCTGATTTGTTGTCCTTGTTTTTATGTAGTGATTCAAAATGCATTGAATCCATTAGACTTGCTGAAACCACATACATCCTGTTAGAAGCATATGAACATGTTTACAGTTGTGGTACTAACTTGACTTCACCTTGTACATAATAATAGCCTTTAACCCTTTTTACTGTCCTCCTTGTCAACATGGTCCAGTTAAGATTGGGTTGAAAATGTGTGACAATAAGGAAATGAAAGAATTTGATCTGGCACAGTAAAGGAGTGGAAGGCTTTTGTTTTTTGTTTTTGATAATTAGTTTACTGATTAAAGTGTCATTTCTCTTTTTCTTTCAGTGTCATCTTTACTTTTGAATGTCTGACATTTTTTGTATTTTAATTGTGGCATTTCTTCCCCAAAACACAGCACAATGAATGTTTTTACACTGAAGTGGATTCTGAAACTTGGATGCAGACATGCTCAAATGTTCCCCATCAGAGGGAGCTCTTGATACATCAGCTGACTTTTACTTTGACAAGAATCACACCAGTGAAATGATTTTATATTTTTAAAATGCAGGTCATTAGCTTTAACAGTTGTTTTGTGCACAAAGGACTTAAGACTGAAATATCCCCAAAAACATGATGTGCTGCCAGCAATAATTTAGTAGTAGGCATTATTATTTTCACAAATGGCTCATAAAGCCATTTATACTCTAAAGAAACAGACCAAAGCCTTGTATTATTTCAGATTTTATTATTCCAGTTTCATTTTCCCATTTACTTGCACAATAGAGTTAAGAGTTGATGCAGTGATCCACAGACAGTTAATGAGAATGGATTAAGTTTATTTTCCTAGTTGTGTGTGTGTGTGTGTGTCTGTATTTGTGTTTTCAGCACAAACACACAGGTCCAGCTGAGGTCGTATCTGTAACTGCTCACCACCACACACAGCGCATTAAAAGACATTTACTGCCCAGGTTAACGCTCTTTTGTTTACATTTAAATATCAACAAAACAAAAACCAAATCTATTTACATGAATAGATTATTAAATCTTCCTGTTTCCAGTGAATTAATATTAAACATGATGAAGAGAGTGTATCAGATACGATTCACATGCTTCTCTTCTTGTCATTCACAAATCCATGGAAGGCTCTGGTTTCAGTTTGAATGCCTAAATATCAACAATATGAACAGAAAGAAAGTTGCTCTGCAACCAAAATGAATTTAATTACATTGAATGCTTTATATTTATTTCATAACACTATTGATAAACTCATCTTTGAACATTATAGGACCCCAGAGATGAGAGGCTTAAGCTGCAGGAAGGATATTCCTTTGTCTCTCTGTGTCTGGGTGTATAGAGAGTGTCAAAGACAAGAGACCATTTCAGCTCTTTTGTGAACAAAAAACTTGTCAGAGTCTGAGTTCAAGAGGAAGCAACAAAAGTCACAGAGCTATGTCTCGCTTTTCATCACATTCCCACACTCTTATTTCCTCTTACTTTGATATTATTTCATTCTCAGCTTATTCTGTGCAGACGAGACGTTCACACACACACACACACAAACGCTTCCTGTTCCTCTAATAAGGCAGGTGTCAGGCAAAGACGGCCTGAGGTGTCAGACTCGACGTAAAAGGTAATTACTGGCTGCTGTGGCTCCAGTCAGTCTCATCATTTCACCTAAAACAGTACAGGAGGAAGAACTGGAGTGTTGCTGTTCAATATTATCCTCCATGGTGAAATAACAGGCAGTGTGTGTGGGGGGGAAGCATTCGTAGAAGGTGGATGCAGCTCTATCACTTTTTACACTTGTGAGTGTAAAGTGGTTTCTCCTAGGTGTGATGAGCTGGAGGCTATTTTTACATTATTTTTGCATCCCCTCTTTCCACAAAAGTGTGTCTTTGAATCAGGGACAGGGAAGCGCTCCCTCGGGTGCAGCTTCTAGCATATTTCGGGGTTAACTTAGCACCATTAGGAAAACCTCCACACAGGAGGTCTACTACAGAGTTAAAAAGTCGCACCTATAAGCCAGTAGGCATTTAAAATTGCTCATGCATGGAGGTGGAATGTAAGCATGTTGACTATGTTCACATTTACAGTTGTTAGTAAGATGAAATACATTGATGTAGTCTTCTCAGTACTATCGCTTTCAGGACTGTCTGTACAATGCGGCTGAGCAGAAAGCGGAACAAATGAATACTGTACATATAACCTTCATTATGTCACATGTCGTCTCATGTTGTAACAAGGATAAAGACAAGGAAAGTGCATTTATTGCCAGAGGTCATTCACTACAATCATCCTGTTTAAATCTTAAAGATTTTTTGTCGGAAACATTAACAGCAAGCATTAAAACCACATACAGTCCCATGAGTCCACGCAGGGAGTGACACCCAGACTTTCAGGTTGCCACGATGACACCCGTGCAAAGTTGCAGCTGAGGTGATGATACAGCAGTGACACTTGAACAAGCACGTCAATGATGCCAGTGAAGATGATGATGTCGACCACAAACAATGGGACGATGGTGGAGGTTTGGCTGGCCGGTGGACAGAGACGGGTGAAGGAGAGACGGCGCGTCCCGTGACACTTCCTGAGACCCAGAGAGCAACCGTTCAGTCAGCGATGAAGTGTACAAATGTAACCGGGAAGGCTCCTTTTCTCATCGGATCGCCTTCGATGTGGCCCAGCTGTGCAGAAGGAAGATAGAGGCGACATCAGAGGATGATGAAAGGAAGCTATGACTCCGAATGTTTTCAGAGTTTCAGAGCATAATTTCACTGAAACACTAAATCATTTGACTACTTTCAACAAAATAAGTCACCTAGAGCACACACAGAATACTACAACACCACTAAACACTAGGGCTGCGATTAATGGCTAATGAATGATTCAATATGGATTCTTAAAATCACAAGATTGATCTGCCATTTCTCAGTGAATGTGTGTACATTTGTACTAAATATTATGTGTAGACTTGTTACTTGTGCAAAAATATAAAAGCAGTTCTCAGATTTTATCCTGAAAACTTAAATTGTTTTTTGTTTTATTATTTTTATCCCACAAATAAACAGCTATCATATGTCTTTCTGACTAACTAAACTGAACCTTTTGTATGTTGTAATAACTTTATTTCCAGTATGTAGACATTTTAAACATCATGCATCCCTAACTGTACAATCTGGACTTTCTGAATCAAAATTGAATCAAATCGGGAGATCAGTGCCAACATCCAGCCCTGCTAGACACCACCTAATGGAGCACACAGAGTGGACTAAGAGAGGCTAAAACACAATAAACACCTAAACAATATTGAAAATGAGATTCCTTCATTATATTACCTTGGGCGATAAAGAAGACAGTACTTATTATGTCCATTTAAGTCATTTTAAACGTCTTCTATACCTGAAAATAAAAAAGCTAGGACATGTTTCTGCTCCAACAATGTCTAGACAAGGCTAAAAGTGAAACATGATGAGCCATTGAGGAAATAAGTACAGAATAAGATAGTCTGAACTGAAAACTCGAGTTATAAACACTACTTCTACAAAACTTCCTTCTGTCATTTATTTTACTTCTTTTATGAAATGAGTTAAAAAATTTAACTTGGTAGCTTGAGTCATATAATAGGCCTGAATTCCAGTTAAGAGACCAAGTTAACTGCCAACTAAACCCCCACAGTGACACTCACTACAGAGGACTTCATCCTTTCTGTGCCGCCTCATTACTGTGCTTTCATTTTGATATTTCAGACACACAAAGAGTGATAACGCTGCTGAATGCAGGACAGAGAGGAAGCATGGCGAGGACCTTGGGGGACTTTAGGGTCCACGCAGGGACACGGAGAGAGAGTGACTAAATACGGTCATATCTGCAGAGGTGGCTCAGAGGAAAACAAGTTGCAGCTGGTTGATGTTCACACAAGGGGCTCCGCAAAGGAAGCAACAACAGGCGGAAAAAGAGGAGGAGGGGGAATATCAGCCAGAGTGAGATCATAGCTTTTTGCTTTAGGCACCATGGTTACAGAGTGCGCTGGCATCCACATGGTAAAAATGGGACCAGAGTGGGACACGAGTTGAACTGGGAGCGCTTTGTGCTTTAATCTGAGAACATATGCGAGTATCCAAAATGCAAAAACACACACACCGAAACACTGAATTTGCAGCGTGAGCGATACTGACCCACCACTCCTGGTCCTCCTCTCCATCCACCACGATCACCTCGCCCTCAGAGAAGGTCAGCTCGTCTGGGTTGTCGGCTACGCAGTTGTAGATGGCTTTCACTCGCTTCGGGCGCTGCTTCTGAGAGACCAAACAAAGCGCACAAACAGGTTTGCTCAGGTTTGTGCAGAAGAGAAGGAAAACGTTAGAATCGTGTGTGGCGGATGCAGCGACACGGTCATGGTGCATTCTGTCAAATTTCTGTTTGTGTTATTCTATTGGGATGGTTTTTATTATTATTGGGAACTAAGGGCGAGTTACACTGAGAGAAGATGAAGTCTTCACTGTACTGTGTCCGATCATATTACAGGACAAAGCTCCTTGGGACGACTATGTACAGCGTCTTCTGGTATTGTTTCGTTTTTAACCCCCATTAAAAGTTTTTTTTGGGAGTTTTTCCTTTTTCTTAATTTAGGGTCTAAGGACAGATGGTGTTGCATGCTGTATAGATTGTAAAGCCCATTGAGGCACTTTGTGATTTTGAGCTATGAAGGCTGAACGGCCAAAAGCTTTTTTTAAATAAAGCGACTTCTTGTCACTGAGTGTGACCCTCCTCTGTAATCATTAGTCAACATAATAAAGATAATGCACTGGAAACTCTGTATGTACGTTTATTTTGACTTGATTATGGTTCGTCTCTACTGTTTTACTTTGCGTATTTTGTACTGCTTCTGTGTATTTCTTGCACCTCGGACCAATTGAATTTATTTCTTTGCACAATAAAGTTAAAAGTGATGTGATTAGAATTTTTACAAAAGGACTAATGTTTGAAAAGTAGCAGATATAAGACCTTTAAAACCACAGATAACATGTAAGTGGTGCAGCACAGGCTCTGACAGAAAGGCATAAAATGAAAAAGAAAAAGTTGTTATAATCCTGGGATTGTCCACTGACTGACAAACTAAAAGAAATGTCACTGTTATTCATAATTGTAGGCTAGAAAGTTGTAAATTAAACCCTCCTCTTCCACCTTAAAAACCCTAAAAGAGAGCTAAACAGCTTCTCTACATAAACTGAGAAAGACACTCTTTGCCTGTATAGGAAAGAAATTTACTGCAAGAAGACACCGGTAACACTGAGACAATAGGTCGACATGCAGCGTACTGAAGGGAATTGCGCAACACTAATAATAGAATAAACCATGACGTGGAAAATCACCAGCCAGTGAATCGGTACAACAGTATGAATGAATAAGAACTTTACAATCAACAATATCTGGATGATAATGAGAGGAAGAATGAGGGACTCACTGGGTAGTTCTTCCTTGGCATGGGGGCTGGAGGCAGAGACTGACCTATGGAGTTCTGGGGGCATCCTGGCACTTCCTTAGCTGGAACAGGAAGAGGAAATTATATCACAACAAAACTTTCCACGTTCCACAGAAGACACAGGACCTGACTGATTGACTTGAATGTAACTCTCTGTACACTGTACACACACAGATTTAACAGAATTGATATTTTGTGTCTCTTATCTGTGTACTCACCTGGTCTTTCGATAGATTGTGTTCGATTTAGAGGTCCTCTGTTGAAGCTTTTATCATTGCTGTAAAACAAAAAAATAATGTCAAAAATATGCTCAAAGTAATAGTCATGTAAAGAAAAAAAAACTAACTGTCCAGCTCTCCAAGACTCTCAACAGCTCTGGTTCAGATATATTACAGCACTATCAGCCCTGTGGGAGATAAAAAGACGAAAGGGCGACTGTGGAGGAGAGTTACTGCTCGTCTGGCTCGGTGCAGAGCTTAGCCTGGAAGCTAATGAAGCGGCTAAACAGCGGCCATGTAGGCTCATTCGTCTTGAGAAACAAACACGACATTACAAGACAAGCATTCACAACAGCAAGATACACAACCCTGGGGTAATGCACCATGTTCCTGCATATGTGTAGTGAATTATATGAATCTATTGTTTTCCTGTGTCGCTAATGAAGCTGCAAAAACGCCACTGAACACTGAATGCAGACCTAAACACCTATATATGTTTACATTGAATTTATAGTTGCAGACACCTTGAAAAATTGTTAATGTTCTTACCCTGCAGGAGATTTAGGTGGCACTGCTCTGGACCCCAGTGGTCCCTGGCCTGACTTGGACTGTATGCTCATGGCCTCCATCTTCGCCACAGGAGCACCCAGACCTGGGACACATAGTAGTAACACACTTTCATTGCCTTTAGTTTCACACCTTTGCAAACTGAACACACCACTGGACCTTTGGATTTTCTAGACGGTTTGGTCAGACAAAGTAAAATAAATAAATTTAAAGACATCACACTGGGTTTTAGTGACGTATATTTTTTTGCACGCTAAATGATTTATCATTTAATCAGTTAAATTTAACAGTGTGAATTTGTTTTTACATTGTTTAGGCAGATGTAGTCAATAAGGCCTTATAGGCTTTTTTTGTTCTTTTTTTATGTCATGTTTGATTTTAACTGCAAAGAATCCACAGCGTCTGCCCCTTGGTGACTGTAAGATTTGGGACAGTCGAGTATGAAAATGAAACATTTAAATGCCTCTTTACAGTAACATATTTAGTACACACTGAACTATGCTCCACAGACATAAACAGACTTTGAATCTAAAACACTATACTAAAGGAATAAGCCTTCACTGTAGCAGTGGTCTTGTTTAAGAAGGAGGAATGGGTCTTTTGGGGTCCATACCTCCGGTTGAAGTGAGTCTCATGGGGGGGACAGGAGGGTGCATGTTGGGGGGGTCTGAGGACGACCTCTGTCGGCCAACCAGGTCTAAAGAACTGGGCTTCCAGCTGCTGGACGCTGAAGACTGACCGATCCCCCCCAGACCGGATAACTGGCCTGAGAAAGAGACACAGAGAAAGAAAACGGTTACTGAGATGAAAAAAAGAGAGACAGAGAGAGAGTGCACTGCCAGAACCAGCGCCCACTTTAAAAGTCAAGCCATTTCCATTTGAGTGTAATTGAGAGTGACAGTTAATGGGGAGAGGGAATGTGCAGAATGCTGGGTTTGGGGGGCTGCGGTGAGGCGAGGTGGGCAACACAGCTGGCTGTTTTTCCTCCGCTCTGTTGGCAGCACTCCAGACTGCCACTAATGTTATTAAAGACAGACTGTGGTGGACGAGTGAGAAATCGGTTGGCCTGTAAAGCTATGATGAAGTTTTTAAGCACCTTTTTCATGAAGCTGAATTTGGTATCCCAAAACACTTATTTTCAACAGAAAAAGAAATCCTGCCCTTTAGATTTGAGATCATTTAGACTTCACATAGTAAAGAGGTCAACAACTTTCTGGCAAAGCTGCCCATCCATCTGTCTCCAATGTGACTCTTCTCTGCTCCAGTACCCAGAGACATCTGTGGTGTTGAAACGGGTCAAAAAGTCATTAAGACCTGCATAGTAATTAACATCGAGGCCTTAGAAACCAGTGACACAGGGCCAAATGAGACCAGGCCATCACAGATACTGTAGATCTAAATGAGGTGGTTCCTCCAGGGCACATTTTATAAATATCGCTTCCCTGAGGCAGGCAAAGAGGTCAGATTCAGGTCAGAAAGGTTATCAGGTTTAGCTGGATGGTGATTAACATCTTTTTCATCTATTCATCCATATAAACTTAATCATATTCATAAAACGTGATTAGCTATACTCAATTTTGCCTACAAATGCTACGATCTACATTTGCCTTTCATTCTTTTTCTAGTTCTGAGCTTACCCAGGTTCCTCGGGGGCAGGGGCGGAGCAGAGGTGGTGGCGGGCTGAGGCGGGTTGGCGTTGAGGATGGTGCCATAGGTCTCGTTGTTGACCAGGTTGGGCATGAAGGTACGCTGCTTGTCCTTGGCGAGGCTGGCAGCGTCGCGGCCCGCAGAGCCCAGACTGGCCTGGAGGTGGGAGTTACTGCTCGGGGTGTAACAGCTGACCGGACGCTCGTCTCTGCGATGAGGGCTGGGCTGGAGGGGCAGCAAGAGGTCAGGCAGTCAGTGTGGGCCAAAGGTAGGGTATGCATGCAAGGATGTGACGTTACACAATGTGAGAATGTTACGGGTCAGATATGGTTCATCAGATTTTATCTCTTCACTGTATGTGTTTAATATGTACAGTGTACATGGACGAAAAACACAAACTTTTGCCTGTTTTCTTCTCAGACTTGTTTTCATGTTTTCCCACTTTTGAATGTAATATTTTGTCTGTTGAAATGAAAACATTTTGTCTTCACTTGTTAACAGTTGCTATTGTAATTATTTTCCAATCCCCTAGAAAACACTAATTCAGCACAATTAGTCCAAAAAATAAATAAATAAATAAAAATGTAGCCAGTCACCGCTCTTTTGCAAATAAAAATGATCTGCTCCAGAACTAATGCTATGAGCTCAGGTTTAATCAAACCAAACTTTAACACACCAACTTTACTTTATTAGTAACAAAATAAAAAGAAAATATCACTTTGTAGAAATTCTTCAGGATTCTGCATTCTTCACACTTTTTGTGTATTTTATATATTTGATTGTTTTTACACCTAACTATAAAGCTCTTTGTATTCTCTGGTTTTTGATGACCCCTACAGTACACACTGTAAAGACTCGGCTTGTGAGATTTGAATCACTTCATTGTATATGTTTACTATGTACAGTGTACATTTTCAGAGAAGACAGAAGAGAAACTGGGCATGAGTCTTATCATGGGGACAACAAGACCTCACCTGAGGAACTTTGTCATCTTTACCACCATTTTTAAAGTCTGGCTTTGATGTAATGTTTTTTTGCCCATTTTGTGCACTACTAAATTATTCAACTTAACGTGCAAATTTGTTACATTTCATTGCCAATCAATCACCACACTTTCCACATAAAGCTATCTACTCCAGAGCCAACGCTATTAGCTCAGGTCAAACCACATATAAACAAACCAACTTCGCTGCAAATACTGAACAATCAATGTTTAAGGTACTTTCTTGACTTCAACTGAGACTCTCAGGGAATGCTTACTCCCCCTTTCATTACACTTTTCTAAAAAAATATGTTTAATGTGTGCTTTTTATTTACTTTATTATTCTTGTTTCCTCGCATGGCTGTATAGCACTTTGTAAACTCTTCTTCTACATACAAAAGTGTCTCTCACCTTCTCATCCAGATCTTCGTCACTTTCATCCATGTCTTCATGCTGCAAGCACCATTCATACTCAACATGGGCATGACCGTTGAATTTCCCTGCCAGCGCTTGGTTCAACTATACACACAAACAAATCCACACACATACAAACACAAATGAGTGACAGCTCTTGTGTGATCTGTATGCAGGCATAAGCCAAGTCTAAACATTGTAAGCTCACCAGCTCCTCACACTGTAGGTGTTTGAGCCTCCGAGCGATATCCAGCGGTGTCTCCCCGGCCTCATTAGCTGGAAGGGAAAACAACACAAACATATAATCACTGTTGCATCCACATGGCGCATGAACGCAAACACACAGCCTATTTTCTTTCCTCCCATTTCAATTTGACATGAGAAATGTGTAATTAGACTGTATCCCACACTAAACAACTCTCTGGTTTCTCCCTGTCCTCCTTCTCTCTATATCTATTATCTGGCTGTTTTGTTGATGTCACAGTGGAGCAGAAACTTTAGTGTCATGAGAAAGAGTTACCATGGTCTGTTGTCAAAGCCTGCACCTCGGAGAACTAAACCTGAAAGACTTGAACCAAGGCGCGCGTGTGCGTGTGTGTGTGCGTGTGTGTGTGTGTGTGCGTGTGTGTGTGTGTGTGTGAGAGAGGATGAGAGGCAGCAAGAGAAAACATTTATGAGAGACAGTGGTGCAAGAAGTATGCAGATAATTTTCTAAGTAAATTTAATACTTACTATGTAAAAGTAATACTACAACAATGTAAAAATGCTCTTTTACAAGTTAAAGTCCTGCATTCAAAATCTTACTTAAGTAAAGTACATTATAAAAGACATTTCTGTCTATAACTGAAACTGAAACCTAAAAACCTTGTTTTGGAGTGCCATTGGTAATTATTCAACCTGTTTTGAATTTAATGTTCTACAAATTAGTGTCTGTAGCTTAAAACAAGACAAAATAAGGCAGGTGGTGGCACTAGAATTATTTTTTCTGATCTAAAAAATTGTGAAATTAGTTAATCTGCATTAAAATTGGCTGAAATATTCCTACTAGATAATTTTCACTTTTTATGAGAAAAAAAACCTAATTTAAATTCCAGATTAAAATGATTTTTTTCACTGAACAATCTTGTTTTAAAAGCTGCATGTTTTGTATGAAAAATAATCTGCAAATTATGCAAAGTAAGTAAAAGAGGCAATATGGTCGACATATCTGAGCTGACAGTTGATCAAAATGCTGTTTAATCGTAACTAAATTATATTTTACAAAACAACACGATATACATACTAATAATGTTAGACCAAGCCAACTATGCTAAATGACCAATTAGCTATAGTTAGGTTAAAACAAAGTCTAAAGCTAAATCACTTGTTTGAAACTAGCTAGTAGCTAATAAGATCTTAGGAAGGACTTTAAACATGAACTTGTGATGGATTGGAGAAGGTGCGACTGAATCCAGATGTGAGAAAAAGAAAGAGAGAAAAGGAGAAGGAAAGAGATGGACAGTAATGCACCACGGCCGCCCTTTTCGCTGCTGGTATGTTTGCTTACCAATCTCTATGGAGGCCTTCCCCCGCAGCAGCAGTTTCAGACACTCGCTGTTGTCGGTCAGGCAGCAGTAGTGCAGCGCTGTGCTGCCTTTGGCCGTCTGCTTATCCAAATTCAAACTGCCGAAGGACACAGACAGAGAGGGGAAAAACTTTAAATAGCAACATTGGAGGCATAAAATGAAGCCTTGGTTTCTCCTGTCCAGCCCCAACGCTCCTCTGGATATCTAACATCCTCTAACCAAAGACAAAAATTGGAAAATAATTTCTGTCCAGACTGTTATTTTGCAGTTGTGTAATATGTAAAATATTTAAAAACTATTGTTATTGTGTTTTTAAAATAGAACACAGAAAGCACGGCTCTTTAAGAGTGCAACAACACGGAAAAATAAAAAAGATAATTCAGCAAATATCTTCAATCTAAAGAGAGGAAAAAAAAAGAAAAAGAGAAATAAGTGGAGGTCGATAACCCCTATCAATAAGAAAACTGGTCTTATAAAATATTTGATTTTGAATAGCAGGTGTAAAGAGACATTCCTGCAGTTTGTCAAAATCAGACAAGTGGTGTCTTTTTATGGTGGTGTATTCAATGTTTGCTGCACACTCAAAACCCATTCCAGCATATTGCATTCTGTAAGTGACATATAACTAAAGTGAAGTACAAATGTATTGTGGTCCTCTGTTGTTTTTTGCTTTGTTTACCTGTTCTGAGTGAGGAAGTCGACGATGTGAAGAGACGTTCTATCCACCAGTCTGACTGCAAGATGAAGGGCTGTCTCCCCTTGTTCCTGTAATAAAAAGAAACAAAAAACATTTGCATAATGTTTTCATAACACCCCTGGGAATGTGAGGTGTTTGTGGAGAATAATGGAAGCAGGTCAAGAGCAAGAAGAATGCAACAGATTATTATGAGTTTCAAAATCACCATTGAAGGACAGACAGTTTCAAACATCATGCAGGTTAAATATTTTGTGTACTGACGTGTCCGTTGGCCAGAGGTATGGGCTCCATGAGGTCGACTCCCTCAGCATAGACCTGGATGAGGGAGAAGATGTCCCGGGCCTTCACTGCGTCACACAACGTGTGGAGCCGCGACGTCGCATCAGGACACTTCTTCCTAGCGAAACGTTTCTCTGTGTATTTGGCTGTGATGAAGTCTTTCCTCGCCTGCCTGGTGGAGGATGTGAAGAGGCAGCTGCTCAGTTACAGCTGTATCATTTATGTGAATGGGTGTGATTATTTTTTAATGGGCATTAAAACTGGGGATGCACCAATGAAAAGCCACTGAACATAACTAGTCAATAAACACGCTAAATTAGATTTTTGTGATCAACTGATTACCATTTCAGTGCTTGATCGAGTTTCATAATTAGGTTTAAATTGCAAGGAAAAGTCCCATACAAGTCCTAAAAAGTATGATACAAAAGTCTCATACTGTTGCCTCTAATCCATTTGGTTACTGTACCTCTTCTTTTTTTTGCCGCAATAACATATCTTGCAGTAGATAGACCATTTCAAATTGTGAGAAATTGTTCTGTGACAACATCAACTGGTCAACTGTGTATATGCTACTACTAAACCTAAGAAACCTCCCTATAAAATGCACTTTGTTTGAGAAAAAATAAATAGCTGTTCTGTTAAAAGAGGAACGTGTCAAGCAGGTGCAGAAAAGCAAAATGTTCCTCCATGTTATGTCTGCAACTCATTCGTGATTTCCAACACTTTAAGAGATATGACACAGAGCATGAATTTGATTTGAACAGCTGTGTAAAGAATATTAGTAGTAAAGTCATGTGATCAATCTGCAAATTTGTAAAAATATTATACCTAAAATGTTACGTGTAAAAATATGAGATAGGTGAGTAAGTACATCAGCATTCAAGCACACACTAACTCTACTAAATTACTATGTTTTAACCCTGAAAACACATTGATAGGCCTTTTCCCTGCAGGTATAAGAGTCATGTATTTTTAAAGATAATCATGTCATATAATAATGCTCATAAACATGTCACTATTACCAGAAGGTTATGTGAAATGTATAATTCGAAGTGCAGATCAGATCTGTGATTTGCCAATCATACTGAATCAAGCACATTCAGAAAACCTGATCAGTACATCGCTGATTAAGAAGTGTGTGTTACAGTGATGGTGTCACCAGTTGTTCATCTGCTGTGGCAGAGTGTAATGCGATACAAGTGAGAAGAGAGAGAGAGAGTCAAGGGGGAGAGAGGAGGGGATGAGGAGAGATGAAGTGTGGAGGAGAGAAGTTGGAGGGGTGACTTACATGTCACTAGCTGGGTTGGGTTTCACATTTTCAGCACTTAAACAAGCCTCCATGATTTCATTAAAGCCTGCATTCCCCACATTCTTGGCCAGCTGTGGAGCACACACACGGACATCGACACACACATTAAAACTGGTTATACCATATGCATTCATTTATAAGTCATCGTTTTTGCCAGTTCAAGTCACACCTCCATCAGGATGCCGTACACATCCTAAACTGTGTGTGTGGAGCCATATAAACTGCACAACACCCGTCTGATTGTGGCTAACACGACTGGCGTCTTAACACCGAGGAAAGCAATCATGACTGAAAGCATTTAATGCCGACCGTCCCACAGGCTGTAAATCTCTACACCAAACAGTGATTAGAAAAGCCCCCAAAAAATCTGAGCTATTCCGAGTGTGGAGACTTCCAGAGGTCTTGGAGGCCTGGGATGATGCTACTCTCGATTTACTGTCCCCTCTTGTCCTCATTTCCCTTTCCTCCCTATCCTTCCTTGCTTTATCTACTCCCACCCGTCCTCTCCTCCAGTTTTCATCCTGCCTAAAAGTCTCCAGAGAGATTTGTGTGGAAAATCAATACAATGGGATGACTCAAACTGCAAAAACAGGGGACGTGAGGTGATTCAGCGAGAAGATGGACGCCAACGGCGATTTACCAAGAGCTCTGAGGTGCTGAGTACGTCCAGAGTAAGGGACTGGATCCTGGAGTAGTGGACTCCCAGCTCCCTGTGGATCCCCGAACATTCAATACAGGTGAGGATGCCCAGGTTGGTGGATAGCCATGTTGGGTCTGAGAAAGAGAAAACGGAGAGAAGAGGTAGTAAACGACACAAGGGAAAAAGAGAGAGAAATGAAAATGGGTGACACGCTGTCCTTGGGCAAAAACCACTACAGCAGAAGTAATTTCTGCAGCACGTCAGCCAACTTTGATGTGTCCTTGTGGAAAGCTGGTGGGCTCTGGAAATTTAATAGCTGCCTGAAGGACTTTTTACTATCTCACAGCACACGATATCAGAGGAAAGTGACATAGCTGAACTGTAGCTAAGTCAGGCCTACACACTGTGTATGTGTGGATGCATTATATGTGTGTGCCATGTACAGTATATAAAAGTATATACATGTCTGCAGGAGGAAATTTCATGGGATTTGAGAAAAATGATTGGGGGACTCCATGTATTTGAGGAAAAACTGATTTTAAAGTTGTGGCGTAATATCTTCGCAAATGCAGAGGATCCAGTCTGCAAGAGTTTCAGCATTTTCTGACCCAAGGACTTACCATACCAAGACCTTATACCAGTGGTTCTGCATGCTTTAGCTCATAACTATGCATATACATCACTGCTAACACTTTGCAAAAGCATACCACACATTTTTAGACCAATTTCCTACCTTCTAGGCAGCAAATAATTTCTGTTCATTTATTTCAGAGTCTTAAAACATGTTTCAAATAATCCACTGCAGTGTACATGTTGCTGGCTTTAGTTTTTGACAAAGTCAGGTAGCCAAGAGTAGGTAGGGTTGAAGGATTTCCAGTGATTTTAAAGTCCTGAAAATATATCACTCAGCATAAATGAAATTTGATTTTAACCACAGAACCGTGGATAATCACTGTAAGTGATTATCAGCTGATCCTGTCCCCGTGTCAGGAGATATAAATAGTTAATGAAGTTACCGCTGCTGTGAGTAAAATGCACACAACACCTCTCTCAATTTGGAAACACACCTATCTCTCCAGCTGCTGTACGATGGCTACAGGTATTTAATTAACTCAAGGGACAGAATCCAAAATAAAGACCACCAGTACTGACATCTCTACAAAACCTCAGGTTACATACAGTGACATGTGAACGACATTGGTAAGACATTACTCCTCTGTCTTAATCACATTAAAAGTTGTTTTTTTCACGGACAATTAAATCTGTAATGCACACAAAATTGTTGAGAAAAATGAAAGAGGCTAAACTCAACATATATGAAAGCTTTTGTCATTTTGGAGAGGACTGTGGGTCTAAAGCCACACAAATTGTGGCAGTAGTACTGTGACAATTACTGTATCTTAAGGTTAGAATATAGCTACAACAGTTATATGATAGTGTTAATGAGGTTTGGAGAAGTACATCATCTTTAGTATGTGAACACACAGGCGTACACACATGCTAAAAAACCCGGGTTCCCACAGGTATTTCTCCAGATTTTGTCAAGAAATGCCGGGAAGTCTAGGGATGTCAACTCTGGCCAGGACCATTTTCTAAAGTATGTTTTGTGGTGTTTTCAAGAATGATCTGGCTTTTTAAATGTATGAGTTGGCTTCCAACAACATTACTATGTTGTCAGTACTCAAATTCAAAAAACAAACAAGTAAACATGGTTGTCATGAGAAAACATTTTGGATTTGGTTATTTCCTTGCATTACAAAGGTTACGACTCAGGAATTTGTGATGGATTACTTATCTCAAAGAAGTATCATGTCTATGCGAGTTCAAACCACAGTGAAATAAAATGATAACTAAATGTTGCCTGGAAGGTAGAAAATCTGTTTAAAACGTATGGTATCCTGTGGAAAAATAATAAAATAAAGTACACCTGATTTCAGCAATAATCATTTAAAGGTTCTATATGTAACTATCAGAAAACCTTTGTTAATAATGACACCTTTGGCCATTAAAGTGAACTGCAGTCAGCATCCTGTTGCTCGCACTCGCCGCTGAAATAAACACTGAATGCTGGGAAATAAATTACATTCATATTTAGAATAACGTTACTATCTGTAATGTTCCTATATTTTATTTGGCCATTGGCTCCATGATACTAACTAGCTTGACATTTGCAAATCACTCTATCAGCCAACACCATGAAGCAACCAACACCAGACCATGCGCCACCCACACCACACAGCCAAGCCACATCCAACCAGCCAAGCCCAGTTAGCTTAGGTTATAGTTAGCTAGTTGGTGGCCCCTGCCTTGCATCGCTCTTGGCTAGTACAATATACACCTTTGGTTTGTACCGTTACATGATTTATTATTGGCTAAAATCAACACTGTTTGTCTTAATACATAAGTTAATATCATGGTTCACATTAGCTGGTGAAGTAATTTGGCAAGCTAGCCAAATAACATAACCACTCAGATAGCATTCTACTAGCGATAATGTTAGCATGCAAGCAAGCTAACGTTAGCCAGCCAGCTACCACTCAGCCACACTGCATGTATCCGGCCGCCCCACAATGCCAGCCAACAAAGTAACCTGCAAACAGCAAGCCAACCGATTTACCAGCCAGATCAGCCCCGGGAGTCTGGATGAATTAACTGACATTATCTACTCAAGAGAGTATTTTGCAATATCACAATATATTTCACGCTTTGCAGTAATGTTAGCTTTGACTTTGGACTTGTTGTGTTGGACTCTGTGTTGTAGTGGGTGCCGGTCATTTGTGTCATCCATTTAGCTAATGTTAGCTAGTGTCACAGTAACACACTGCTGACACTGTGGGGAAGCGGAGAGAGAAGGCACTCGGGAGCGCGCATAAACGTCACATCCTTTGGATTTTCCCGGAAAAACCAAACCTTTACATTGAAATCAGTCCACAGGCTGTTATAGGCAACAGAGTCAGTCGGGGAATGTCTAATTTTTTTAAGTTACGTTACAACTTGTTGACAAATTGGCAATAAAAAGTAATTAATACATAAAATGAATACATAAAATGCTTCAGAATCCTACATATGGCAGCTTTTAAGATCATAAAATGTGTTTTGATTCTGTGCTGTCAATCATTTGTGAGATCCTTGCCACTCACTGGGCGCTCCACAGTCACAGCACACGTCATTTCCCGTCATCCTCTTGACTTCTCCGAGGATTGCTTTGGTCAGCTCCTGCACGATGTTGTTCTCGCCGACATGCTGGTCCCCTTTAAAGGCCTGATTCAGCGCTTCCTCCTTACTGTTCTGTAGCACCGAGATCCAGCTGGAGGAGGGAGCAGAGGAGAGCAGATAGAAGGAGCGCATGGGACAAGTGAATCAGGCAGATGAAAACGAGAATAATGACAATGAAAAGGAGAAGGAGCGGGAGGAGAAGGAGAAAGAAGGTTGAGAGGTGGGGATGGGAGCAGCCGAAGCAGAAAGTTATGTGAAGAAAAAGGGAGGGAGTTAGAAAGGGAGAGAAGACTACTAAAGTAAAAGGCAGGAGGTGGGAGGTAAAGACAAGGCCAAGCGTCTGACTGGGTGTGAGGTAGGAAGTGTGTGGAAAGTGGAACAGGCACTTACATCTGACAGTCCTGGTCGTCCTCGGCCTGAAAGTGATAGGTTCTGTCATCTGAAAGAAAAAAGAAATTAGTGACACAACAGAAGAGAGAAGTGGGAGAGCAAAGAAAGGAGAACATGAATCAAAGAGCAGTGGAGAGGAATTAAAAAAGCTGTGAGCGATTCCCTGCCTGACAGGTCAGATTGAGGGTGAACTGCTGAACAGAAAACAAAAAAGCTCTTTTAGCTCTTATTTCTGTCTTCAGATGTGAATCATTTGCTAATAACCAGGGAGACTGAGAACTATTCTTACACCACTGTATCCAAAGCACCTTAAACTACAGTATGTGGTTTCTCCAGTGGCTGAAGCTTAGCCTCTCCAGCTCAATGCCAGTATCTCTTATGTGTGGAAAAACTGGCCAAACCTTAAATGACCGTGAACCGCAACGTCTGTTGCATTTCATTCCTCATCTCTCTCTCCCCGCATCATTTCTTGACATCTCTCTACTGTCGACTTGGTAATAAAAAAGGCTTAAAATACCCCAGAAAAATGCTTTTAAAAAAGGTGTTAGCTACATCTCACAGTCTGATAGACACAGACACAGATGTTTTTCTCAATAAAATGTCAATAGTAAAAAACACCCATCACAATTTGACTGAAAAATGACTGAAACTGTTTGATTAGCAAAATAGTTCAGCTGTAAAGTTGTTTTGTTTGTCTTTATTTAATTGGCATTTGAGGGCAACATACAGACTGGGGAAAGGAGGAAAAAAAAGGGAAAAAGAGGTGGCTTACAGTGAGCACAGACAAAAAGATAAGGAAGGCGACAGATAAAATGAGAAGGAAGGCTAAGAGAGAGGGCTGAACTTACGGGATATGAGGTCAAAGCTTCTCTTCTCCTCAGGATTGTGTTTCACCTGGCAGGTGAGCAGGTTGAGTTTAGCTGGCGGCCGGTTAGCCTGCCAGAAAGAGACGCGAAAAACAGAGAGGGAGCGAGGGAGGGAGGGTAATAACAACAACATTAATGGGCGTGAGCGTTGTGTTTAACTATATCTGACTGCTGCTGGAGCCAAATGAAACATCTGATAAGCTGCTACATGTGAGATGAACTGTGTTAGTGAGACGAGTTGACCGGGCCGGAGCTAAATCTTTATATGGGAACAAACAGAGTTCAAATTTAAAGAGACTCAGCTGAGGCAGCGATGTGAGACAAATGTTAAATTGTGAACTTGGCCTGTGCTCTCTGCTGCTGTCTGTTAATATATTCATGGCCTGCAGCCAGGACACTGAAACTGTATTGTGTGTGATGACTGTGAGACTAAAGAAGTATGTGTGGGAGGTCTGTTCACTTATGTGTGCATCTAAGTGTGAGTTTGTTTTGAATCAGAACAAACGCATCAATCCTGTCTTGTGCTGATTTTTTGGAGCTCAGAGACAAAAAAAAAAAAAGTTATTGAGAGTTATTGTTTACTTACTGTGCCGTGTGAGATGGTGAGGTATCCGTTCTTTGCTGTGCATTTTCTCTTCTGCCACACTTTCCTCAACCTATGACACACAGAAGACAGTGACTAGTACGTCACATACACAGTGGCAACAGACATAAAATATTTAATATGATCACATGTTACAATACAGAACACATGCATTAGTTATGAGACACAGGCTAAGCAGTGTATTCATATCTATTATAAAAAAAAGTTGCATCATTAGTTCTGGAGCTGAAACAGTTAATTAATTGATGAGTTGATCAACAGAAAATTAATCTGCAACAATTTTGATAATTGATTAAATATTTAAGTCATTTTTTAATTAAAAACACCAAATATTATCTGGTTCCAGCTTCTCCAGCATGAGGATTTCCTGCTTTTCTCTGTTTTGTATCACTTGAAAATCTTTTGGAAAAGGATTTTGAAAAATAAGTTAAAACAAAAAATTTAAAAATATCACCTTGGGCTCTGGGAAATAACGATGGGCAAAATCGCTATTTTGTGACATTTTATAGACTAAACAATTAATCGATTAAATGAAAAAGTAGTCAGCAGGTTAGTCTGTAATGAATCGTTTCACTTTCTAATATGAAAAATCTTATTTCAATGTATTTATAACAACTTAGCAATCCACAGTAATTTTGGAGGGAAATACATAAACTGGGTCCAAAAAAAGAGCAAGTGGATCCCAATGGAGATTCTAATGGAAAATGGTGAATCTTCATTTGAGACTAACCAGATATAAAAAAAAAAAAAGTGGGAAACAGAGTATAGTAATTTGTATGCATGCATTAGCCCTCCTCTATTTAATGATCAATTTTTAAATGAAACCCGTACATTAAAACATGATCTTGAAAATGGGATGAGTAATACAGCATATTGCTCAAACCATATACTGAATAGTGAGATTACACTGGAGGAGGTGCAGAGGATAATAGTTAAAGCTAAATGAAATAAAGCTGTGGGTGTGGAGGACATCCCCAATGAGGTCCTTAAACCCCCTAATAAGTTGAATATTTCACATTGTCTATGTCAAACGTGCTTTCAGAATGGTATTATTCCATCTGTGTGGAACAAATCTATAATCAAACCCAAACATCCCTAAATCTGCAAAATCTGACCCTAGAGTTTCATTAAATTACAGAGGTTGGTAGATGAGCAGAATGGTTTCATGAAAAACAGGGCATGTTATTGATCATATTTATGCCATATCCTCTGAGGTGAGAGCTAGACTACAAGAGGGCAAAAATACTTTTGCTTGTTTTGTGGATTTCAAGAAAGCCTTTGATTGGATCAATAGAGATAGAATAGAGAGTATAAGTTAATTTGCTCTGGTATTGATGGTAAATTTTACAATGCTATCAAAACCTTGTACAAAGCCCCAGTTGCATGTTTACAGTTAAATAATTACAGGACTGGCTGGTTTCCTACTCCATTTGGGGTGAAGCAGGGAGATGTGCTCTCCCCCACTTTATGTAAATGATTTAGCTCAAGAAATCAAGCAGGCCGATCTAAGTATACCAGTTGACAATATGAACTTTAGTATTCTGTTATATGCTGATGACATTGTGTTGGTTGCAGGGAAAGAGATTAATTTACAAAAAAATCTGGATATTATGAGTTCATGGTGTAGTAAATGGAGACTTGCTATTAACAGTGAGAGCAGGAAGAGCGTTAGGGTTTTCGATGAATAAAATTAAACTGTGTCCTGACCTTGGTTTTTCAACATTTTCAAAACTTGATTTGAATATGATTTAATAGTTGGCTCAATGTCATTTTATGCTGCAGGACTGTGGAGTTTTAAGGATACCCCTGACAGTAATGTTATTCAGTCGAGCCATGAGGTGTTTTCTGAGGGTGCATAAATATATGGCTAAGCGGGCTACTGAAGAGGACATGGGATGGGTCTCATGTCCTGTAAAGCAGAGATGTGAAATAGTTTGGCTGTGGAACCGCCTGGTCCAAAGGCAGACCAAAAAGATTTTTAACTGGGACACAGCACACGGTTACCCTTGGTCAAGAGAAGTCACTGCAATATTTTCTCTCTCTGATTTACATTTTATTTTCAGCAATAATTAGCACTGTAACATAAATAAAAAGAAAAACCACTAAAGATCCATAAGGAACAATGGAAGGATGCGATTTGGAATAAGCCAAAGTTCAGAAACTTTGTTCAAATCAAAGAGGATTACTACACTGAGCTTTATATACAATTAAATTTACAGAGAGGACAGAGGTCCCTGTGTGCTCAGTTAAGAACTGGCACCTTGCCTCTGGCAATTGAGGTAGGCAGATAAAAAGGTATTCCTGAAGAGCAGTGTTTATGCAGTTTTTGTGATCTTAGTGTTGTTGAGGATGAATTTCATTTTGTATTCCATTGCCCCATTAAGGAATCATTTGTATGAGAAAATGCAGTTGAGGAACTCTGATTTGTTTTGGTTGTCTGAAGGTAATATGTTGAGTTGGCTCCTTAATGAGGTGGTTTTTGCTTTAGCGAGATTTATAGAAAATGCATGGAAACTAAGACAGAGAACACTATGTCCATCATAATAAGACCATATTTGTTATGGAAAGTGAACGTTATGACATGTTGAATTTGTGGAACTGTATGCTGTGATTGGTCATGTGGCCATCCTGGTTGTTGTCCAGTGTTATGCAAGCCCATATGGGCTGGGCACCATAAGGTGCAGGACACTCAAATAAACAAATCAAATCAAAAAAGAAAAAAATCACTTACTTCTACAACCATCATGTGCAGTAACCTAGTACTGTCTTTACCTACAGTACCACAACTGATCTTTTTATTATGTTATTTTAAAAACTCACCCGTCACTTTTCTTGTACAAGTACCCGCTGCGTTCTGTGCCGTGCTCCTTGTTACCCTGCGGCTGGTGCAGACTGTAGGTGGTGCTCTGCCGCACCTGTGAATCCTGGGAAACACATACAAATAAATAAAGAGGACAAATCAGAGCCTTAATACAAATAAGAAACAAAATAAGAAAGCAGGCGCTGCACATAGGATTTTCAAATGCAGTCAAGTGGGTGCCATTGAAGCATTAAATGGCTCTGATTTACGCTCTGCTTCTGGGTCTCCTGCTCTTCTGAGAATTTTGCAAGTATGGACAACAATAGGGAGACTGCTGCTGTGAGTCTGAATAATTTTGTTCACATTGTGATAAGAAAATAAGAGGAGCTTTTACGCCTCTGAATCAGAATCTGCAACAGCAGGTGGCCGACAGCTGTCATTAGCTAAGTCAAAAGACTTAAGTTTAACAGATAAAACCTTAACTAGATTAAATTTAACTTGATTTATCTTTTGGATATTCAGGTTTGAGTGCAATGTAACAACAAGAAGGACCAAACAAAGGCCAGATTTTTGTAATTTCCTTTCTGGAAGCACTACGGGAAACAGAGAGGACGACTTCTTGAGGCAGGCTTTAATGATTTTGTGGTGTGTGCTGACACACTCACACAGCCAACAGGATAATCTTGGAAGAGCAGGAACGCAGCTCCAGCTCCAGCTTTTCTCATTGAAAAGTCATTTAAAATAAAAAGCACAACTTAAATGAACCAAAGCACTGAAACATGACCATGTCATATTTGAACAAAAACATGGATTATCTGCTGCTGTAAAAGCACAGAAAACAAACCATTGATCTAGCACTACAACTGAAGCAACACCACAATGGAAACACAATGCAAACAACCACAGAACTGTTTTTTTTTTTTTTTCAAGAAATCGACTTACTCTCCTAGACTTGTTTCACAAAAGACGGAGGCAGAGAAGGAAAGAAGAAAACAAGAAAACAATCTTCAGATGAGACCGGGAGTTAATAGTTCACTGAAAAATCACATCCACTCATTCGGGTGTTGGAGAAAATAGAAATTGACAATGCATGTATGAAACAAATAGGAAACACCTCAGCCTTTTTAAGACAGATTGAAGGTGCTCTTGAATCAGCTGATACATGGTTGTGTGGACCCCAACTATGATAGAGTCCCACATCAATACCAACCATGTTCAATTTAAGACGTTAAAGTATTGTGAGGTTCAGGATTGTTTATATCAAATATAATCTGATTTTAGAGCCGATTTATAGGACCTTCAGCGCCATGTGTGTGCATACGTGTTTGTGTGTTACCTCCTTCTGCTCCACCTGTAGTGCAGACTTGAGGACGTCTCTTAACTGAGTCAGCTGTTTCCTCTCCTCATCCTGCACCTGCTTTATCTGTCATAAAGGAAAGATCGAGAAAACAGGAGAGAAAGAACAGCGAAGAAACACATATGACGCACATGTGATATAAATATCAGAGTCGAGTGAAGGAGGAAAGATAACAGAGCTGCTAGTTTTCTCACCGTGTGCAGATCTGTGGCCAGTTTTTCTATGGAAGGTTTCAGGTTGTCCACGGCTTTCAGCCCGTCCTGAAAGAAACTGAACAGGGAGCACATGAATTTAACATAGCATGAGCACATTAGCATCACAGAACTGCCACAAAATGGGTCCGCATTTATGTGTGAGTGACTTAAATTGTATAAACTGACACTTTTCCGGTCACATGACACCATTGGGTAATCACAAATCGAAAGCAAAACACTGCTCTCGACACATTTCCCTACAACTATAATAAGCTGTAACTAAACATGTTTTTCTGGTTCACTGGAAACCACAGCAGTTTAAATGGGTATAGGATTTGTGTGTCTTACTTGCACTGTGCGTGGAAGTACTTAATGAGGTTCTGCAGCAGGTCCACACCCTTCTTGATTTTGATCTCATTGACTTTGAGGAGATACTGTAAACATATTGAATACAGATTTAGTCCGACAGAGTGAGGCCGGGTTCAGTCAGAGGGAACGGAAACTCGGCTCCATCTCAAACATGTAAATCCCTTTCATCTCATATCTACACACTTCAAAGTAAGACATCTTCATCTTTCAAGTAAAGTTTTATTAAAGTTAAACATCAAAGAGGAACAGACCACACAAACATACTAAATGTAATTTAAGATTTGTATTCCAAAAGGCCTAACCTCACACATCTGCAGCTGGAAGAATCTCCTCTCCTTCTCCATCTCTTCAGCGATTTCTGCCCCACTGATTTCCGTCCTGATCATCCCGTGCTGCCTGGCGTGCTCTTTTTTCTCCTTCTCTATCTTGGTGCTGGCAGAAAGTGACATCACAGGGGTCAAAGAGCACATGGCACAGCCATGACAGCACCACAAACGCACAAAAAGTGTGGTATTGTGTAAAATCAGCCCTGTTGCTGTCTGGCAGATAAAGGAGTGGCTGCCCGAGAAGTCCGTGGTTTCTTCTAATTAAATGGTTATGGGTTTGAGATGGTTAGTTTTAGCTATAAGGTTGGAAATGACTGGGATTTGGGGGGTTTATGGTGCAACAGTAATGTCAGTGTGTCTGTGTACTGAAGGTTCATATAAACCATCCAGGTAGTATGCAGTCTTTAAACATTAAAATTAAGGCGTATGATGTGTTTTTAAGTTCTGTTGTCGGGCGAGGTAACCTTGGCATTTAACCCAGTAGGGATGCATCTGCTTATGACGGAACACAAGCACAATCACTTGTTTTTCTCTTACAACACTGCCATAACAACACCTATAACACCACCACTTCAACCCTGATGTAGAAATAAAGCCATTCCTGGAGAAAGTGATGTTAATGGAGGTGTCCTGAAGGCATTGCATACTCCACAGAGTTTAACACTGAGGTTTCCCTACCCGACAACCGAACTAAAGAAGCCATTCAGATACACAGCAAACAGTTATCCCCGATTTTATAGTATTGCATTTCCAGATGTTCAATGTACTGAAGTAAACACAAAATTTGCGGAAGAGAAACAGCTGGCTAATTGCACTGACGCTGCACTGATTCCACTAAAACATGTCTGTGTTGTTTGAACATTTTAAATCAGAATTCCCAAGAGAGGGGTTAAACTGCTCATCAGTGCTTTTGGAGGGTATAAAACCTTTCCATCATTATTATAAAGCTTGTTAGCAAAATCAAACACTTGTTCTTTCTCACTGATGATGGCAATTGAAACCGGTACATAAATCAGAAGAAATTAGTAAATTCCTCTGGCTGACATCTGCTTTCTAAACTCAGCAGTCCTCATTCACTGAGTCAGACTGTCTGTTATAATTCTTCAAATAATAATAAGTTCAAATCCAAAGGGGAATGTATTTTTAAACATAATTGGTGTTTATTAGGTCTTTGGTTATGTGTAGGTATTATTATGTAGATATGATTAAGGCTAGGTATGGGTTTAAAAGGTCAGAGACAGACCTAGGAGGGCATGAGCAAATGGTGTTCTTGCACTGGCTCTGGTGAAACCTTTCACATGCCTGGTTGCCTGACAGTGAGTATTCAGGGCTGATTTTTCACAAAGACCGTAAACTCTACATACAGTATCTCGCACAGGCAATCAGGAAAACACACCACACACAGGAGGGGAGGAGGCACCAATACATGCAACAGGGCATTCTTTTCCATATGCTGTTTTTCTGATAGCATATTCCCTACAAAAAGGATGCAGCGGGTTGTTTCCTCTCAGAGAAACAACTGTGTCGGTGACCGCTAACCGTTTGAGAGCTGTTCATGTCCATCGAGATAGACTTCCCTCCCTCATGTTCAACTGTGTTATCGGTTTGATCTGCAGCTAGGTTCATTGCAATATATGACAAAAACAAAAAAATACAAAAAGGCCATTCCAAAACTCAGCTTTAAAGAGGAAAGATCAAGGTGGGACTGCATGAGCCATCTTAAAACATTCTGTTATAATATAAAACTACCAACTAGTCTTAAAGGAATGCATTGACATTTTGGGAAATACATTCGTATTCGTAATATATTCGTTTTCTTGCCGAGAGTTAGATGAGGACCCCAACTTTTAGTTTAGACGTTTTTTGTACGGATGAGACAAACGGGATATAGCATGTTAATTAGTGAGCTTTAGCAGTGCTGGAAGGCGGATTTTGTTAACTTTGAACAGAGCCAGCTAGCAGCCGGCTTATTTTCACCAGCTTATTTTCCAAAATGTCAAACCATTCCTTTACCATTCCTTCTTAACTGCCATGTTACTCCCTCTATATTGTAATTCATGATGTCTCACCACTTTAAAAAGGACAGAAAGAAATTCTTCTGGATTCTTGCTGTTGCACAATAAATAGCTAGTGTCCCTCAAGCAAAGTGGTTTGTATTTTATTTTTTATTTTGACTGCACACCCTGACTGGGTTTCACACTTTAGTCTGCAGCTACATTGAGCTTCAGTTTTATTGTTAATATTCACTGTAAGGCAGGATGGATATTAGAAATGAAACAAAGTTTGGCATGTTCACAAAGGCTGTGTAATATGGTGCTACGAATAAATGCTCACTTTGACTTGTTTGTTTAATGAGATCAACTGTGCATCGTGGTGGGAGGAGACGTAATTAAAGTCAGTCTCTTATTGCTATTCCAAAACACTAAAGCTGTTTGTTTTTACCAACGTAATCGTCTCAGACATGGTTGGTAAACCGGAAACAATCAGCCTTAAAGACACAAATAGTTTCGACAGCCTTTAGTTTTGTTTGTAAACTCGCCATTCTGCCAGAGTGAACAAGTCAAATAACATTTCATTGCGAGTATACTGCTCGCCTTTGTCAGGACATGAATCTTCAGCCCTGACAGCATTACAGCATCATCAGGGCTACGACTAATAGAGAGACACATGTTAGCCAGGCTGTTTGGCCGCCAGCCAAACTGACAGTTGCTCAACTGATAATTGGGCTGAGAATCCATTTATTTTCAGTCCTGTCAGTTCAGGGAGTGATTCACCAATTGGAAAATAAAGACAAAGATACATTCTGTGTTCAAATTTAGGAAAAATGGTCAGTTTAAACACTCCTCCTGAATTAACAGCATTCAAAGTGAGACAACTCCCGACCTGCAGACTGAAAACAGAATTCAAACTTGGGTGTCGGGTGCAAAGAGCTTGCAAACCAAATTAGGGAATCAGAAATCAATTCATCTCTCTGTGTCTGTGAATGTGAAAACAGTCTGTTATTGTGACAGCAGAGAGATCAGAGACGACGGGTGTTTGGTTGGTATTCCAATCAAGCAGAAAACTGAACTCTATTGATGGCAAACAGAGGCCATCAATAGAGTCAAATCATAAGTTGGGACGGTCAGGAACGGTCACATAGCATCCAGCTGAACTCTTGATGTCAGTACAAAGACTGTACTGTCTGATCAAAACGGTTTGGAGAGAAGATGTATTACCCTTTCAGTAAAGAATGTCCTTTGCAGCTTGTAAAATATATGAAAGTGCTATAAAAAGTCATGTGTTTTTTGCATGCACAATCACAATGGTGTGTCAGTGTGGAAGTGGAAAGGTGATGGTGAGGGCTGGTTATTCACATTATCAAGGAAGTGTTGACAGATAATCACAGGGGGGAGGTTAGAGGGGGAGAGCGGTTAGTCGAGACAAGTCAGACAGGGACAAGACACATACTGCACATTTCATTTTAACATACTAACTGACACATGTATGGCTTTAAATCGGCAAGTTAATACTAGTTTGGGCTGCTGAACTGATTGAAATTCAAACTAATGATGACTGTTTAATCACAAGGTTTTAAGCATTGGGTCAACATGTTGCACAGTTTTAACCAATTAACTAACAAATCATCAAATATCTGGTTCTATTTATGGAAAATAAATGAAAATTTGCTGAGTATAAATATTTGGTTTCTTACACTTTTGTTTCGTAGTCCTTCCAGGCTTTGTCAAAAGGCTTTTTCAGATCCTGTGAAAAACACAAAGCAGAAATCGTATACAATGGTCTGGAATATAGTGCTGAAATGATTAGTTGATGAATTGATCAGTTAATCAACAAAAAATTACTCAAAAAACAACAATTGTTGATACGATAGAAAGCTCCAGAACAGCAACTTAATGGACCTTGTGGTGAGATTGTTTTTTTCAACTACTATTTCCAGGGTCAAGAATTAACTTTCAAGAGCCAGGCAAGCTGTTTCCCCCTGTTTTCAGTCTTTGTGCTAAGCCTAGCTAACTGGCTGCTGGTGGTTGCTTCACACAGTATTTACTCACTTACAGACCCAAGAATGGTATCGAACTCCTCATCTAACTCTTGACAAGACAGTTAATACAAAAATTCCCTAAAATGTCGATTTCTGTAATTGAAAAAATTCTAGCTAGATTAATCAAAACGAAAATAATGATTAGTTGCAGCCCTACATGAACAGAAGCCAAATACAAGTTAAAAAAATAGAAAAACAGTGGTTTAATGCGAAACAACAAATGAGGCCTAAGGCTGTACACAGCAATTTAAAACACAATGCTTACTAACCGTTGAGAAAAATACTTTCCTTTCTCACTCACTAATGAACAAAGCTACTGTGTGTGTGTGTGTGTGTGTGTGTGTGTGTGTGTGTGTGTGTGTGTGTGTGTGTGCAGGTGTGTGTTTCATCACTATATGAATCAGTAAGCTGAATCATCCTCCTCCCAGATGCAGAGCCCACAGCTGTCTCAGCAGGGAACTGGGCGAGGTTATGGTGGAGCGTTTTAGGGAAAGCAGAAGCACAGTGCAATCATTTTTGGCATTCGTAACGTGATTCCTCAGGTCACACCGACAACAGGCAATGCTGGATTTCTCATTGTCATGGGTGTGCTTTCAACAGCTGCTTGAGCAAAGTGCTTGATTAAACAGCAATTAGGACAAACAAAAGCAGACATTACTGGGTGCAATTGGCTGTGTCATTTCCTAAAAAATACAATTCAACAAAATGAATTGTTGCCTGATACCGTAGCCAGAATGCCAGGAAAGTCCGCTCAACAGCTTGCAAGAATAATCAAGAGAATTATGTCAGATTTAACTCATGTTCTCTTTGTAATTAAACACCAAAAACTGCAGGAAGCACCTGTAGAATCATGGCATTGAAATTAGGTTTTTAGCCAAAGAAAACTCAAACCCATACTAACATTTAGCATTTAAATCTTAAGCAGCACTCATATCTGGCTTACTGTGCATTTATGTCCATGAATGTGAAAAGCACACATATTTCTGTTCGGCTGGACAGACAGCTTATGGCTTATGTGCATTGTTAGAGCTCCAGAGAGGACTGCGATCCCGCTGTTGACCTCCACTTCAACAGCAGAGCAGTGGCAGGCTCAACCTGTCAGCCCACAGGATCGCGGTCTGGTTCACTAGGCCAAGCCAAGGAGCACTCAGCCATTCACTCAACCAGCTTGAGGGCAGAAACCGCCAGAGGAAAGAGAGCATAAAAGACTATAAAAGTACAAAAGAAGCTGAAGACCAAAGTGAAAGAACGAGCCTGTGAAGAAAAAAAAGTCAAAGCAACAGAGGAAGCCGCTAAAAAGAACGAACTGCAGGTCAAGAGCGAGCCACAAAAAGAGAGAGGCTGAGCGGAAGGAAATGTCAGAGCCAGAGAGAGGAGAAAAATGGTAACAATGGCTAAAAATACCAGATACAGGCACCGCTGGGCAGAGAATGGCAGAGCAGAATAGGCCAAGGCACAGGGCAACACACTCCCTGAGAGCAGCAATCTGATTCCCTGTCTGGCTGAATCCAAAGGACGGAGGAGGAATGTCATGCCCTTGACAAGGGCCTCCATTTGCAACTCGCCTGTTACTACCTACTACCACACATGTCCAGGAATAGCACTTCCTGTTATACATTCCTCACACCTATTCTCACCTCAGTAATGAATGTACAACATGGTTGGCAGCAACAAAGGCAGAGTTTAGTTTGGATCCGTAGTACTGGTACACTTTTGGATTTGCACAAGGGTCAGTTGGTATTTAGTCATGCAGATAGTTTTGTTTTTATTTGGTTTTCAGATCCCTCCGCCTCCACCGAATATGGTTTGCAGTGCTCACAGCTTTGAAAAATTACATTTAAAAGAATCAATAACAACATCTGTTCCCAGATATAGTGTCCCTGTTATGCTGGGATCAGACTACACAATATTTTTGTCTTTAAACACAGGTCACTATGTCAGATTAGGCAAATAGAGTAATTTATTCTTGTTGTGACTTGGGCAGGAGACATAGCAGACTACTTGTTGGATCCCAGTCAACCATAGCTTGCTGTCTTTCACAATTTGGTGATTTGGAAGGAGGTGCCGACCAACATCATTCTGCTTTCACTTTGCCATGTTTACAGTTGTGCACAGAGGAACGCTTCTTGCCCCAGTAGGCTATCGTCACATAGCGTGTCAGAGAAGTTGTAAGACTAGGCGAGAGAAGTAAACTAAATTTGGTCAGGACGTTGTGAGGCATCCCAGATGCTGCACCAGGTGTCCTCTACTATGAAATACTACATGGGCTAAATTGAGAAACTATCACGCCTGCGCTCATTTCAGTTCCCAACGTCCCATGGCTGTCGGTCCGGGACATTATCAGGCTGATATAATTTAGCCTGATCATGGACTGCAACCATCATTATTTTCAATCTGCCAATTACTTTCTTGATTAATCAATTAATTATTACAATTTCCCATGATGACATATTCAAACTGTTTGTTTTGTCCAACAGTCCAAAGAAGTTCAATTATTTACTATTACAGAAAACAAATATTCAGCAACTCTTCCTAGCATCAAGCTGGAACCAAAGAATTTATTATCAAAATGTTGCAGGTTGATTCTCTGTCAATCAACTAAGCAATTAATTGACTAAATATTTCCTGGCTATCACTCTGGATAATCCAGAGACCACAGGGAGTACTTCTGTGTAGAAAGAGTCAGCAACCAGGACACTACTGTGTTTCTGCAAAGTCATGTTACCTTTTTTTTTTAAATGTCCTTTTTCATGCTACAAACTAACCAAAACATCACAGCTAGATACCACTAGAAGTAAGTGGGAAAGTATGCTTTATTATAATTTGGTTGAATTGACTCTTAATCTACTACTTCTGCTGTTTGTAAATCCTTGGTTCAATAAATAAAAAAAAAAAAACTACTAATGCTGCTGATGTTTTTGTTGATAGCCGAGTATATAGTATGCAAACTAACGAGGAAAAGCCTTGATTAGTAATCTGCTTTTATCTAAAATCTCAAACAGTGAGCATGCGTGGGTGGTTCGGGTGTTCACAACCCACTGAACCACAATGAGACAGGGTGCAGCTGGACTCGCATCACTGCTCACTCCAAAAAGTATTAGGCCACAGACCTCTCTCCTCGCACTCCTTAATACACACACGCACACACACAAACAGACCACACAGTGGATTCTGCAGCAACTATCCAGACACTGTAACTGAATAGTGATAAGCTGATATGACTCATGTTGGGGTAGAAACACAGACTGGTCAATAAGCAGAGGATGAGATGGTTGGCTGCAGGAATGACATCATGCCGGCGTCCACTCTGAAAGGCTGCTGTTAGCAGAACGGTCTCGTGGACTCAGCACTTCCTATTTTCCACTGACTGGAGTGTGTGTGTGTGTGTGTGTGTGTGTGTGTGTGTGTGTGTGTGTGTGTGTGTGTGTGTGTGTGTGTGTGTGTGTGTGAGTGAGTGAGAGATTATCTTCAGTAATAACACTACTGGGTCTTCCAGGGACCCCACCCCAGCCTTTTTTTTTTGCTAGTACTGCACTGACTGAGCTGTATCCCGAGTGAAGGCTATTTCAGCTTTTTACAGTAATTTCCCAAACACTTAACCTGCTTTCATGTGCCCTACAACACTACACAAAGCACAGACATTAAAAGGCAAGAACTGAAGGCAGCCTAAAAATGACAAGGTCACTTTTTTTGTTTTTTTACACATGAAAAACCATTTGCCCTCAGCAGTGAAAGGACCACTGAAGGAGGTAGATGAGGTGGAAAATGGTGGGGTTTTAGCAGAGTAACAGCAGTGACAGGTTGCTAGGTGGTAGCCCTCTAATCACAGAGCCATTAGCGGCTGCCTCCCTCGGGGTTAGTTCATCGCACTCATAGCCACTCAAAGACAGCACTGGAAGAATTAACAAGCGCTGAGGGAACAACGGCCACCAGAAAGCCATTAAGTCCTGAGTTAAATCAAATGAAAGGATTGGTGACTATTATAGCTGCCACACAGCTGCAGTAATTGCGGAGCATTTTAAGATACCAGATTGCACTTTTTATGCATTGAAGGAAAATTAGGAATGACATTCTTAGGGTTATGTCATTTATACACCTTCAATGAGATGTTGTTTTAAATACATCTCTCTTCCTCCATATCAACACATTACTTCATCTTACTCTCCTTCCTTCTCTCCCGGCAGTCTAAACAGCCCGTGATGCAGGTCTGGACTTCTTCCTGCTCCCCCTATCCTAACAGGTACTTCCCCTGGGAGAGGACAGGAGTGAAGAAGCAGGATAATGACAGAGGAGGAGGACGATGATGAAGGGGAAGGGAGAGACAAGGGAACAGCCTCAGGCTGTGGAGGCGAGCAACAAGTTGGGAGGGGGAAGAAATGTCATTTCTAGATGACTCTCTCTCTACTTGCTTCCTTACTCTTCTCCTGACACTGAAGGCTTCGTATTTGAGGTTTATTGACATTACAACAGTGGTGACATTTATGTGAGTGTGTGTAAATGTGTGTGTGTCCTGAGGTATAAAATCACCAGCAGCTCATTAGCCCCATATCATTGGGGTAATGAGAATCATCAGAGGGCTAATGAGCAATAAGTGGGTAAGCATTACAGATGTGAGTGGCTGCCACAGCCAGACTGCAGAGTGAAGGGGTTGGCGACGGGGACAGAGTGAAGGAGTCGGGGGGGGAGAAAGAGGGCGAGAGATAGTAGTGGAGTCAAGAAAGAGACAAGACAAAGAAAGGAAATTATGGAAGAGAACAGCAGATAGAAGCTGAAAAGAAAACATTGCACTTGAGAGCAAAAGAGCAACAGAAGAGAAAAGAGACAGTTCAGAGGTCGAGGCAGAGCCAAGTGGCCGAGGGTCATGGGGACAACCGGCATTTCTATGGCAACCAGCCTCATTACAGAGCTGGCTTAATCACATCATACCTCGGTGGAAATCGCAGCCAATCATGTGCCAGGAGAGTGAAAGGTCACAGACTGCCGTGGACAGTAATGAGTGCTGATTGCATTACAGAGCAGCAGAGCCTGTTAACAAGAGTCTGTCTGGGTTTAGTCCGGTTGGTGGATGCACATGACTGACTGGCTGACTAACTACTGTAATGAGTTGCCTCAGTACATAGGGTGGAAGGGCGGTGCCCTTTTGGGACAGACCGAAATGCATCCATAGAACCAAGTATCGAAAACTGTCAAGTACTAAAAGCTGGCATTGCATGTCTGATCAGATTTGTCATGTTTTTTTTACTTTTTCTCTGATCAGAAAGTTCCTTCTGTACAATTTGTCATTTTTAGGGGCACCCTGGTGGCCTACAGATTTAAGGCACCATGAACTGTTGTTGCGTGTCATTCCCCATCTTTCTCTCCCCTCGTTTTCTGTGATATCCCTACTGTCGGCTCTCTAATCAGAGCATAAAATACCCCTCAAAAACACTTTAAGGCAAGTTCTTGTACACCTGCTTTGGTTTTTTGTTAACATTTAACATTTGAGAACTCTGGATTAATTTGTTAAAAGAAAAAGAAGAGAAACAAAAAACATATTTCTCAAAGTAAGGTATTAAAAAAAGTATCAGTTTGGCATTGGTACTGAAACTAAGGTACCGTATCGGGACTAGTATCCAAAAATGTCAAACAATACCAGGTCCTAAGAGGGACAAGTCTTTCTAAGATAATTCAACTCTGGGTATAGCTTAAAGAAATACAACAAGTATTGGGTAACTTTTGGGATGAATATCATGTCATTTTTCAAAACTGTAAAAAAATAAGCTTTGAAAAGGTTGAGTTTGCCTTCTTCACAACTGCAGCACTCTTTTCAGTGTTTCTCCAACACATTGTCTCCCAGTGTATTAGTTTGTTTTCCAGGTTTGAAACCTTTTAAATGGAGATCTGAAAACTGGTGTGCATATGTTGGTAAAAAGGTTTTGAAACATTGAAACATGTTGAAACACTTTCGAAAAGGGTGAATCTTTATTTTGAAACTTTTGCAGATGTACATTTGCACTCGTAGCGTCCTGCCCACTGCAGGCACTGCTCAGGGACAGCCAGACAGCACAGAGAGCTGTGCATCCTGTTCGTGTATCCTGTGCACGTCAGTCATTGTTAAAGCAGTCTGTCAATCCCACCTAACCCGGTAAATACAATTGGCTTGTACTTCAGCAGAGAGCAAAGAATAGGATAAGAGCAAATGCCCCGGCCTCCAAGATCCTGGCTTCCTCCCCCCCAAACAGAGTTGAGTTTCAACCTTTTGAAGCTTTTTTCCCCCTTAGTTTCGAAATATGACATGATATGACTATGATATTCACCCCATAGTAACTGGCCTGTTGATCAATTTGTTGTTTTCGTTTCATTTTTTGATACATCTGTACCAGACAAAGAGAACAATTAGGGTTCAAAAAGTCTCTCTTTTTCTAATGTAATAAAACTGAAATTTCAAAATGGAGAATTCAACTGTAATCTGAGTCTTTGGGAGGCAGATAGTATGTCAACTCAGCAATTGACTGGATCATAAACTCCAAAATTATCCATGTGTCACTGGTTCACCCTGATGCTCCATGTAATAATGATGTGATGCTGAGTTATTGTAGGCCCCATACTAACACTTTTTCATGTGTTCTGTTGAGTGACACACTTGAGCATACGTTATGTTGACTGATTTTAGATTCCAAACTTAAGCACACATTTTGAGTAACAACCTTTATGGTGACAGGTTTGCATAACTTTCATCATGTTGAGTTACTGCAGGCATCATGCTAATACTTTAATACTCACTGGTTAGTGATAGTTGAAGTTTGTGATTTTTATTTTGTACAGCCAGGTGTGGTCTGGCACCGATTTCATCAACTATCTATGGAGTCTCTACCCAACTCAACTTTTTTATGGAATCAGGGGAAAGTGGCCTGAGGCAGATCAAAGCAGCTTGTTGTTAGCGAGACAGCAGGACTTCAAGGATGGCAATGATTGTCAAGGTTGCTTCAAACCACTTTGAACCAGCAGCACAGCTTCTGGGTACAACTAGTGAGGCCTTCAAACTCTTTAGAGATTAAGTCACAACCTAGATGAGCATGTTTTCATTAATATTTCAATTAAATTGTGTATTTAGTGTGGGAATAGGCTTAATCGCTGCCAAAACAGCCTTTTGTGACAATCAACTGGTTTGTTTTGTGTTGTCAGTTAACTTTTATATTTTCATTTAATCACTTTTTGAGATAGCTCGTCTTCTACTGCATGCAACCGTAGACTGTATAAAAGAAGTGCACGTAGATACCGTGACATCACCCATTGGTTTGTGGACTACTGTTTTGAAGCCTCGAGTTTGGCATTTTGGCCGTCGCCATCTTGTTTTTTTGCAACCAGTGACCGAAAGTGACCATAAGTTATCAGCTAACTCTAGCGCTATGTAGTTTAGCAAGGTGTATCCGTAATTCACGTTAACTGTGATATTAACTGGGAAGCTAATTTTAGCTAGCGAAAAATAGGCTTAAAACAAAATGTACTTACCGGAAAAAATTTACAGCCGACTCCTTAGAGTGTCTTTTAGTACAACTGAACAAGTCACTTTTAGGCAACCAAAATTTTATAATTAACTTTCATGAACTGAAAACACAAAACTTGTTAATCACAAGGTAGCCCCGCCCTAAAGCATACCCTGCTTTATCGTCTATTTTACTCTAAATGGTACCATAATTTACAAAATGAACATCATGCTGTATTGAAGAAGACTTGAAACTAGTGATTGCGACCATAAACTCAATAGGAAACCGTTTACTGAGGTAATAAATCAAGTGAGAAGTAGGGTCATTTTCTCATAGACTTCTATACAATCTGACTTCTTTTTGCAACCAGTGGAGCAGCCCCCTGCTGGTCATTACAAAGAATGCAGGTTTAAGGTGCTTTAAGGGCATTAGCTTCACTTTTCAGACCCGGAGGTTGCCGCTTGCATGCAACATAGTGCATCAAATATTAGAAATGGACTGGAACAGATGATCTGCTAATGACACATGGATGATTCAGTGCTTGCATCAGTTAAATTAACATATGGTCCACTCTCCACATAAAACCTGTATTGCTTTAAGGTCACTGATGATTTAGCACAAGGCTAAACTCTGTTCATCTACTTGTATAACACTTCCTGTTCAGTTGCAGAGTAACAAGACGGTGCCGTTTTGTTAACTTACCCCTTTGACTCCCTTCAGGTCTCCTTTCAGCAGGCTGTCCAGAGGAAACGTGATGATGTTGTTCATGTTTTGGAACTGGAGGAGGGTGAGGAAAGAGACAGATAAGAGTTGAAAGGTTACATCAGAGGATTTAAACCTGCAGGAGAGTGAAAGTCAGGGGTGCCCGACGCCACTGAGATGTAATCCTGTTATGTCCTGTGTGGTGTTTGAGCGTGTGTAAAAATACATGCGAGTTTTCTTTTTTTATCTTCAGTAAATGATGGTGATAAGAGGCTGAATGAGCTAAATGAGGTAGAAATAATGAAATTATGTCAGGAAATGGGGGACAATGAGTTAATTATACTTTGCTAAGTCGCTTCTTAGGTCTAAAAGTTTGCACCCTCAGCACCATTTGCACCATCATTTTAATCACTAAGAAACGCCCTGTTTGCAAGTTACTGTTAAGGCCAGCTGCAAATGTAATCTAGGAAGCTTGTTAAAGCTTTGAGAGATTACATCTTCACATTGCGGTCAGGCAGCAGCTCACATTTCTTTAATATAAAAGTGTTGAGATAACACAGATACAAAATCTCAAGCTCTTGGTCTCAGTGTGAGTCGATACAATGTCCAGGGGCAGCGACAGACCTCACATGATGGTGTCGAATTTTTCTAATAAAGCTTTGGCTTCAATACAAAACCAGAGCAGGATCAGGTTGAATTAGATCCAGCAGATATTTGGTGTTGAAGTGGCTCTTTGGCCGTCTCAATGGAAAACTAGAGCTACCTCCAGAGGCTTTAAGTTCCAGCTGGACTCAGTATGTGCTCGATGTGTGTGAGAACACACACAGAGACAAGGGGATTGAGACAATTAGGGAGGGGATGGAAATCTTTCTTTGTCCCAGAGGATTTTACCCCTCCTTACTCAATCAACTCCTCCGACCCACAAATACACACACACAGCGTAGACTCACCAGGTTTTTGAAGAGCGCAGTGAGCTCCTTGGTGAAAACAGAGAACTTGAGGAAAGCTGAACCCAGATCAGGATCATCTCTGTACACGCAGTTTTCTCCAAACTTCTCCAGGGCCTGAGTGTACTGCTCCTCGTTCTCTACATGGGCTGGAAAACACACACACACACACACACACACACACACACACACAGGGGTCAGGTTGACAGGTAGTAGGAACAACTAGAATCTAACTAAGGTCTTTCACTCTCTGAATGTTACAAGTCAAAAATCAATCACTGGGTATTAATAATGTATGGTAGTCTTTCAGTGAACAAAGATCCACATTTCCAGCTGGTCAGTCCTTCCATTACAGTTCTGGGTTTTCCCAGAGAGCTGGTTTGCTGAGGTGGCAAGTGCTGCCCACCACTGATTAGGCTGTTTGTCTCCAATTTTATTTCCCAGACATTGCAACAATCTGCTGTGATTAATCAGTGCAAAGTGAAAGTACGATGTGATCAATCAATCAATCCCCTGCTGAGCTGAATCATCTTGTCATCCCCTTATCAATATAGTTATGATTATTATGATGAACAGTCACCTCATTAAAAAGACATGGCCTTTGCTGATGTACCGTAGCTGTCATTTCCCTTAAGTTTTATAAGCCTAATATCATATTTCATAAAAGTGTAAAAAATATCTTGTGACATAAGGATAGAGGTGCTCTTTATTTCAGGTGGGGCACCTTCACTTAAAAAGCTGCAGGAAACCCTGCCGTTTCCTCATTCAGCAATGCATATTATTCACTGAGAATTAACAATATGCTAACTAATTAGAGATCATTAGAGATGAGAATTTATGAGAGGCTGGAATCTTGTTATCTTCTTGCTATGGATCAACTAGCACTTCTGACTAGCGCTGAAATGATTAGTTGTTTAATCGATTAGTAAGTCGACAAAGTTATTCGACAACAATTTTGATAATTGAATTATTATTTAAGTCATTTTTAAGCAAAAATGCTAAACATTCTCTGGTCCAGCTTCTCTAGTGTGAGGAATAGCTGCTTTTCTCTGTTTCATATCATCGTAAACTAAAAATCTATGGGCTGTTGGTTGAACAAAACAAGCAGTTTAAGGATGTTACTTTGAACTCATTTGGAAACATTTTTCAATATTTTGACATTTTACTAACTAAACAATTAATTGAACAATAAATATTTGCTGAAAATAGCTTTGTTGTCATCCTACTTCTGACCAAAAAAAAGAACAGAGACGAAGTAAATGTAGAGGTGAAGGAGGTAAGTGAGAGGGTTATAATTTTTTCAACTTGCATTTACTTTTATCCAAAGCTTTGGTTGCAATAATCTTGAGATCTCTTCCTCCATTAGCTGTGATCAGACGCACGCATTTTTCACAGTTCTCCACCGTCATTTGTATTTGCTTGCTTGCTTTCAAGTGACAAGAAACACCAGGACTACAAGAATATTTTGATCTTTGTTTTAATAATCATTGTAATTTTTGAGAGAGAGAGAGAGAGAGAGAGAGAGAGAGAGAGAGAGAGAGAGAGAGAGAGAGAGAGAGAGAGAGAGAGAGAGAGAGAGAGAGAGAGAGAGAGAGAGAGAGAGAGAGAGAGAGGATAATGACACCCATGGGGAGACAAAGAGAAGCAAGACGCAGGACCAAAGAGAAATGAGCGACAGCAAAGGAAACATTAAGCTGAAGATGGACAGGAAGAAGAAAAGAAAAATACACTGAGTTTGCCCCCACTAAACTAAACAAGCCCCCAGTCAGTTACCAGTCAGGGGGAAACCCTTAAACGAGCCGTGACCAAAGTCTCCTAGCGTGTCTAAAGTCGACCTAATCTACCACAGGGTTAGGCCTAGATGATTCCACTTAATGCACTTCATGCCAGACTAGGCAGCTGATAACAGCTAATGCCTTTGGGACAGCGGTGGAGCGAGGGATGGAGCACTGGGGACTGTTGCTATGACGACACTTGCTAAAAGACGTGATGGAGACAGAGGGGGGTTTGAGGGAGGGACTCGAGGAAAAAAAGAGAGAGAGGGGAGGGTGTGTAAAAATATGAGGATGTACACTTAAAAGACACCTGCTGCCACATCATGACTCAGCTTTTTATCTTCCAAACACAAACACACACACACACACACACACACACACACACAGATAGATAACAGACACAGGTGCACAGATGTGGCAGGTTTATAGATGAAGCTGGATAAGCTCATGTCTCCTCAGGGATATCCATCATGTTATTAAAAGGGGAAAGCTGAAAGCCTCTGAGTCACTACCTACTGAACTCCTCACATCAGACAAATCTAATTTAAGCCACCAAATATCAACTGATGCAATAGGTGAGCTGGATGATAAGGCTCCTATGAAACTCGGTGCACAAGTGGCAAAATGAGAGTGTTGAACAGCTTCTAGTATAAAATATCTGAGATAGCAGTTTTTTCCCCACTACAAACAAAGAAAACAGACACAAAGACGCTTTGTTTTTTTTAAACAACCCAAGCTCTTTTTGATTAACTGACCAATGGTTTAGTATATAAAATGTTATATAATTGCTTGTTTTGCCCGACCAAACAGTCCAAAACCCAATTCACAATATAAAACAGCGAAACAGAAATCCTCACATTTGAAGAGCTTAACTTATGCTATGACTTGATTATTCAGTGATCAAAATGTGTTGGTGATTAACTTTCAACTAAAGTCAACTAAATGGCTAATTGTTTTAGCACTAGTCTCTTGTTTAATTTTTCAAAATATACATTACCTGAAATTTATGCTTGTATATTTCTAAAATGCATATGGCGTATGTTATACAGATGTTAGCATGACCCAATATACGTTTTGACAGTTTTGCCATTTTTGGTTTTGTTTTAATTTATAAGAGGCTGGTGACATTTAAGAATGCAGAAAGAAAACGTTTATGACCCAAAACATAAAATGTGCAAAAAACACACCCCATCATTATCATTAGTGGACTAAAAACTAGAGCCAAAACAACAATTAATCAGCAACTATTTTGATAATTGATGATAAATTGTTGTAGGTATCTTAGTCTTCTAGTAAATTAAATATCTTTGGGTTGCAGACTGTTGGTCTGAGAAAACAAGCAATTTGAATATGTCAACTCCGACATTTTGTTGACCAAACGACTGATCAATTAATTGAGAAAAAATTATGTAATAATCCTTTTGCTGCAGTTGCAGCCCTATTAAAAACAGCTTCTGGTTCAAAGCAGTGAAATGTGTCGCACAGAGATATAATAAACTTCAATCATTGTCATGTGTCAGATACAAACCCTCACCACACACTCACAGCCTACTGTTCCCACATCAGCTCCAGCTGTTTGTCTGTGGTTCTGCCAGGCTCTGAGCAGGCCAGCGGTGGCCTGCTGTTGTTTTTGAAGTGGCACACGAGAGCTCTGAGCTCCGCTATTCAGCGTCGACAAACAGCCCAAACCCGCCTGGACTGCTTAGCGAATACATGTGTTTTTGTTGTAACATGACCTAAACACATCACACATGCAGCTTTGAACCTCAAAGGACAGCATGACACGCTGAGCTAGTCCCCCTGGCATTTCTGCTTTATTTATTTGATAGTTACAGCAGAGAGAGACGGGAAAGGCAGGGGAGAGTGAGAGGGGCTGACATGCAGCAAAGGGCCAGGGGCAGATTTGAACCCAGGCCGCTGCTGTAAGGACTCTACTGTACCAGGTGAGCTACCTGGGCGCCCACACTGAGCTAGGTAAGTAAGGTGGTGGGGAAAGGAATCAAAAGAGAGATAGGAGGAATGAGGCAGCCTTTTCTATAGTTTACACTGTAAACAAAAGCTGCTAATTCAGTGCTGCCCTGCACATGTTGCCTAAACATGTCCATTACAGTAAGCTGGTGTTCAGGGGTTTCTTAAAGAAACATAGGCTATGCATGGTTCAAACCTGTGAGTTTATAAGAGAGTCACTCTACAAACTTTTTGTTAACTTTTTATCAATGTTACATGACTTTTATTAACACTAAACATCCTCTATTGCAGCATTTTGATCCTGATGACAGACAGAAGTGGTTCTGGACCTTTTCAGCTTGTTACCCCTTAAAACAAAGTAATTTATACTTGTCATCAGTGCAATAAAAAAAGCTTAAATTAGAAGAAAGTCTTATAAAATAAGCATAACTTTGCATAGCAGAAACATGATTTTATTGCTTTCCTTCCCTGTTAATCATCTTGTGACTCCTCAAATTCATCTTTCAACTCTGTGGGGATCCCAACCCCCAGGTTGGGAACTACTGATCTAGATCTTTAAAACTATTTAGGCACCTGTAGCATAAAACAAACATACTACTTATTTTACAAATGTTAGCACTGTCAGTGTTTTGATTTGTTTGACTAATTAAGAGTTTCACTAGAATCTGAGAGCTTGCCAAATAACTGGCTTAAATGAAAGCGGAACCCTGTAGACATCCATCAGTCATCATAAGCAAATGTCAGCACACAACAGAGAAATATCAAGCTATTTTTTCAATGAGGGGTGATATTGTCTAACAGAGAAATACCAGAAAAGCCAAAAAATATCTATGCATTGTCAAAAGAAACTGAGGTGATTGAAGAAGCCTGTCAAACCTACTGCATGTTAAAAAGACATACGTTTTCAGTTTTATTTGTGGGATAAATATACAAAAGTATTTTGGCTGCTACAGGTGCCTAGTTAGAGGGATCACAATCCAGGCCACTTTCAATTAGATCTTGAGCGATTCCAACATACAGTCATTAATATTCCTCAGTGAACCTACATTTATTCCTTAATTGTGTGTTCAAGTGTTCAAGCACTTTTGACAGGCAGTATATATTTTTCTTTCCCTCCCTTTAAATCTCACTGTAGCATTTTGGAGCCTTTGAACTATTTTGCTTTGAAAACCACCATCATCTGTATTTATTTGATGTTGCTACTACAATTGCTACTACATTTGTCTACTTTCATTTAAATTGTACTTCTTTTTTTTTTTAAACAAAACTTTGTGTGTGGGCTTTTCCCACATAAAAAAAGCAAAATAAAATACAGTTTCAGGTTTAGAAAAATGCTTGAAAAGATAGAGTGGCAGTATGTGGTGTGTGTAACGTGAAACGATGACCTTGTGTTTACTGGAGGACAGAGGCCATGACGCAGTTGAACACAAATACACATTTTTACAACAGACACAAATGGCCTGCTAATACCCAGTTGTGTACAACAGTCTTTACTGTATCTTCCCTCCCAAACACACACACACACACACGCAGCTTCCAGGCATCTGCTGAGGATTATCTAACAACCCAAAGGCTTGTTTTGTAGCTTCTCCTATCTCTCACACACACACACACACACACACACACACACACACACACAGGGTTTAATCACCAGATAGCAGGCTGGCCTCTGCTTCCTCTCTCTGTCTCTCCCACACTCATTCCCTTACACCCGGCTCCATCAGGCCTGGTCGGCTAATGCTCTGACTCTTACTAACACAATGTGTGTCTGACCTCAGATCAATTCCATATCTCTCTACAGACTTTATGAAAACAACACTGGACTCCATGTCCATGTACCAATACGGCCACTAGCACTGAGAAAGGAGGGTAGTTAACTTTTACAAGCAGAAGAGGGCGTGTGAAAGACAAATAAATGAAAAAGAGGATAATATTTAAAAAGGAACAGTGTGACATATTGGGGAATACGCTTATTTGCTTTTTTTCTGAGCATTACAGTAGATGAGGCAATCGATACTACTATCATACATATTAAATACAAAGCTGGAACCAGGTAAGGATGGGTTCCATTTTGGATCTGGTTCCAAGTTGGTAAAAATACCCAAATTCATTTAGCCTGACTCCCAACAAATCCCTTATCGAATATTTCATTCACGATATCTGTTAGATCTCTTCCTCATTAGGAAGTCACTGCTCCATAACCCCCGTAAAACCCCAATATCTTGTTTTTACACTTCGTTTTTTGTACGGATTTTCCCACCAAGATATAACATGTTTAATTAGTGAGCTTTAGAGGTGCTGGTAGGAGGATTTTTTACCCTTGGACAGAGCCCAAAGCTATCTGTTTTCCCCTGCTTCCAGTCTTTGTGCTATGCTAAGCTAAGCTAAGCTAAGCAGCTCCTGGCTGCCACTTCATATTTACTGTACTAACACGAGAGTGGTATCAATCTTCTCATCCAACTCTCAGAAACAAAGCAAATAAGCATAGTTTCTAACATGTCGAAAATTCCTTTAAATGAGGAACTTGTATGAATAGAGGTGGCTCTGTCTTCCATTTTCATTACACTCGTTTTGAGTCTTTATTTCAGCGTCTCTTCGGGGTTTTTTTCCCTCAGACATCCATGCAATTTAATTACATTTTAGCTTGTGGGAGTCTCATTTTCTTGGTTACTGGGCAGCCAGGAGAGAAATGCGTATGTGTGTGTGCAGCAGCGACCCGGAGGACATGGCCGGATCAGACACCATCAAATTCAGCGTTTTCTGAGTGCTGCATTATTCAGGAACTCTATCCAGCCATCCTGCCCACCTATAGATACAACAGCTGGAAAACAGCGTTCACTTGTCTGCATCGAGTCGTTATCTGTTCAGCAGCTTTGGCAGACCTGTCTTAGCAGCTCTGCTCCATCAGCTCCAGGTTCTTCAGGGGTTTGAGATGCTGCTGCTGGTTTATTCATCAAAACCCAAAAGCTGACAACCTTACAGGTCCCTGCAGCAACATGGGGTTCTCTCGCTCATCTATATAGCTTTCCCCATCTTTTTCTTACTCTCTGGTACAAGCTTACATTGCTTGCTCAGTCTCTCCGGTTCTCCCTAGCACGGTAACTCTTGTAATCTTGTTTATTTTTCCGCACCATTCTAACCAAAGCTCCATCTTTCCCTCACCCTCTCCATCCTCACCACCTCATCATTACTATCCCTCATGTCATAGCCGAAAATATCCTTGCAGGATTTGGGCTCGACAGCCAGTCATAACTGAGTAACTCTGAGTGTAGTCTCAGAGTATTGAGGCAGTCAGTGTTGAGGTTCCCTGTTGTGCGTCTCATTATTCAGACCAGCATCCTATCTGAAGAACATTAATAAAACTGTGTGCTTTCACTCTTTTTCTCTTAGATGGCAGAGATTTGCTTTATATACTTCAACACTGCTTTCTTTGTCAGCATCTACAGTTTGAGTATGTTGTCATTTACTTTTTGCAATCCTATTTAGCATTATATTTTACCTGAATTAATTAATATTTAAGATCTGTGAAATTTTCATAGATGATATTTCTTTACAAGAATTCATGCCTATACATTACAAACTGTTTATTGCCGATTTAATCAAGGTGCACTGAATATACTGGAGCTATATTTGCTTATGGACCTTACCAGTATGTTTGCAAGTTTTAGTGCCTCACTACTTTACATTTTTACGTACTATTTTCAAATGCACAGTTTATATGCAGTTTAACTTCTAGATTGCTTTGAAAAGTCTAAACAAAATTAACTCATATTGATTATGGTACTTGAACCCAAATAAATGCAAACGTGATGTGTGATGGATTACATAACTCAAAGAGTATACTGCTTGATTTTCTAATCATATAGAAATGAATGGAAACCAAGGATTCCTAGAACAAAACATACTTCGACATTTATAAAACACAGCAGCTTGGTTTGCAAAATGATAAGTTGGGATGTTAAACCTGCATTATTTGATCTTTTTGGCCACTTAGGGGCAGCCCAACAACCTGTAAAAACAATGCGGATATATTATCAGCTTATAAAGTTGTGATGGTGAACTTGTAAGCAAACAGTTGCATATTTACACATCCAGCAGATATGGAGTCGTGTTTCTGGCCACCTCACAAATGTAACTCCAATATTTACTCTCTTTTTAGCTCTGTTTCACCCTGAAACGCTCTGTAGAGCTGAGGAGAACTGCAGAGTGAAGTAATAATTCTCTGTAGGTTCATCAGTAAGAGCGACCCCTTTCACATTACATAGTTATTTGATCTGTTGTCAATGTAAAAATATTGATTAGTTCAGCTTTAAGTATATGTAGTAAATGGGCTAAAACAGCAAACTATACACTATATTTGGAAGTCCAAGTACATGTCCCTTGTCTCATGTTCTAGAGATACGGGGTTGATACAGGCATAAGACTGGGCTTAATGGAGTCATCTTGGTGGTATTCAAAACAGATCAGTCTGGGCAGCTTTTCCTGAATGATTGAGGTCAAGGAGACCTCAGTTAATGCAAGCTTCCCTTTGAAGAACTGTAAATAACAGCATTCCCAGTAGCGTTTCCACAGATAAGACAGTGTTTCTTTTGTAAACACTGATTGAAATCTGAACAAGCTTCATGATTTAAGCTTCACGGCAAAAAGGTTGGTTTGCTTCCTTGGAATTTTTCCTACAACAGAATCTTGTTCATATGCAAATTTCAACTGTCTGAAACACCTGCAATTCTCAAACATATGTATCCTGCTGCACTAACCACACAGATTCAAATTAAGGTAATTTATCGACAACAAGGGCATTCATTTTGTCAGTTGAACAGCATGAGAACACAGATATACGCACAGTATCAGTCTTTCAGGTCATGGGATGAGTCTGGCAGCCACAAAAAGGCAATATATATATTAAGCAGCAACCTCTGGGGCTGAAAAATGAAGCCAACGCAAAGTGCCAAAAACTGGTATAGAAACGTTCTGGTCTCTATAGCTAATTTCCCTGTTCATGACAAATGTGGCTCTTCAGAAACCTATGGGTGACGTCACGGACACTACGTCCATGTTTTATACAGTATATTACGTATATATGTAAATGCAGTGAGGTGATTTGAGAACATGAGTGTGTCCATGCCTCAGCACCCACACAAACACAGTGTGTGCCCCTCCCCAGCTGTTCCTTTGGGGGTCTGGATCAGACAGCTGTCCCTCTGGTCTGAACAGAGCTCACACTGTTCTGAAAAAGACATGCTCAGCACATTGTTCAGAGGTCTCTCTCCCGCTCTCTCTCTTTCTCTGTCTCTCTCAGTGGGGTTCTGTCAGGCAGGCCAAACAAAAGACACTGGAAACACCCAACACTGGCACAGCCAGCCACAATGAGCATGGTAATAACACACACACACACACACACAGTGGCAAAAAAACTATCCTTCTTACCTAACCAGTGCATTAGGGATGCAATTAGTAATTATTTTCACTTTCAATATATTGTGCATTTTTGGATTAAACTAATAATCCTGTGTAAAAAATGTGAAGAGAAAAAACACAAACATTCATCAGATACCACAGCTCAATGTGATGTCTTGAAATTGCTTGCGTAGTCTGCCCAGCAGCTACAAAACCTCAAATTCTTCATTTTTTTAATATCAAAGAGAGAAATACATTATGTAAAATGATAAAATACATAATTAGAATACATATAATTGAATTGCCTGATCATTTCAACACCAAAAAGGGCTAGCTATTTGTTATAAAATTGAGCTCGGAAGCATCTTTGAAGGTTTCTGACTAAAGTGAGAGTGGTAAGATAAGGAAATGAAAACAAAGGACAGACAGTTTGACTCACCTAGACCGGATGTGTAGATGGCTTTCACAGACTTCTTCATCTTGTACAGAACACTGCGGTCCACATCCAGAGACTGGACAGACAGACACACAAAGAGGCAGACATTGAGAAGTCATCACTCAAGTTAGTGTAGATTTATTACTTTAATTAATTAGTTTAATGTATTTTGTGGTCATAGTGTAGATGGTGAGATATTGTTTAGCCTGCATTAGGTTTGTGTCATTTGTCTATTATTCTATCTGACACAAGATTCAGAGGGCACGACTCAATGTGTGAAAATGTACAACAGCGTGCACAAAATAACAGCTGACAACTGACTTTATAATGCATTCTGATAATCAGACTGAACTGCCATTTCATTTCTTTAATTCAGCCTGACATCGTGTTCATGTATGCCGATACCTTGTTGAGAGGCGTTTAGAGTTGTTATTTCTCTAAATCGACTTTAAAAATAACCTGTACAGCTGCGTCAATGTACTCCATGCTTGTCACCATTTTTCTGACGCCATTTCTCACGAATGTTGCTTGTAACCATGTTGATGAAGTCCCTATTTTTAATCCCACCTACAAAGCTCTGATTGGTCGATTGGTCGACTGCTTCTCTAACCGAGGGAAACAACCATTAATGAGCACAACACCAGACCTAACTGAGATGTGGGCTGTCGATTCAACTCAACCCATTGTCATTTCTGAGGTCTCTTTTTTGTTGCTGTACTGAGCTGAATTATATCGTTTGGTGTTCCTGCTTTTTTGTCCATGCCCTGTATGCATGCCTCCATGTGGTGGGTACAGTTTGTGTGTGTGTCTCTATAGTGTGTCTCTACTTTGGCTGCAAGTAATGAATTATTCATGGAAAAGCTAAGAATAGACCTGAGCTCCCTAGTCAGTTATTGTGTTAATGTTTTAGTGTGTGTGAATGTATATTTATCACTATAATAGCTTGTAGGACATGAGCAGTTAGCATCTCAGGTCCCTTACTTGAAGGACAATTTCCCTGAGATGTGTATACACGGGCACACACACAAACCTATGAATAACCATAGTCACACACACTTTCACATTAGGGCTGACAACAAATATTCTAATTTCGATTATATAATCGAATTGTAAAAAAAAAAAGTCAGCCATTCCATTGTGAAAATTTAAATTCGATTGTGGAAAAGCACTACCGCGGCTGTCTGCCTCGCAAGTTCTCGCGTTGCACTGAATGCACTGCATGACGGACAGGAGTCACACAACATCACTTTAATTGATTGATAATGAAATGTAGGTCAAGCTGAAACAAGCAAATAATTCAACAACAATCAAAATTAAAAAACAAAACAAAAAATAATAATTCAAAGACAACCGTGTGGTAATGATTGCAGAGAGTTCATAACCCAACTCAGCCACAGAGAGAGTGATTTGCACTCCGAGCAATCTTAAAAAAAAAAAAAAAACCTTTTGGAAATACCGTAAAACCAGTAGCCCACCTTAGAAGGATGACAGCCGAAGGTTACCGTAGTTATTTCAACTTGGATTAATTTTTATGAAAAACCGTTTCGATTATTTTGATCAGCAGACCCTTACAGACTAATGGAATGTAAATAATCGAGGAATGGACACGTATTCAGACTTTATAACAGCTTCAAAAAGTAGGGAGGAAACACTTTTTTTGTCTCTCATTTACCATGCCAATAAATCTGAATTAATTATATTTTGGTGCTCATCGTTTCCGTAACTAAATTGTGGAGGATCTAACTGATCTAACGATGTGTAGCATGTCCATATTAATAAAAGTTTAGACATGCACATTTGTTTGAACGATCTAAGCAGCATAGAACTAGCTCAAGTGGGCGACCCGGTGGGCTTTAAGAGGTTTTATACATCCAAATTACTTCTATAAAAACCATACCAGACATCTAATTGAGATTCGGTTTTTGGTCAGTAGATGGCAAAATTGTGGAATCTCGAGATAAAGTTGTATGTAAGCTACAGTTAGCCTACCATTCCAGCACTATCAATCCGAGGACACATCTCGAAAATGTGCACCCAACTGAGCATGGTCTGATGTCCGGAACTCCACCCAAACATTATTTGTTTATTTTGTAATGTTTAGGTGTGTAGATCTTTTAAAAGACATGTTTATGTTGAAACATATTTACCTACAAGTAGTTATGTCTCTCGTTGTATCGGTTTGCCATCTAATGGGCATGATGCGCATAAATAGGTTCGAACTATTCGAATATCTGTGTTTTTTTTAGAACGAATAATCGAACGGAATTTTTGGACAATTTTGACAGCATTATTTCACATATATTGAGCCCAGATTCACACACTAACCAGAACAAACACTGAAAGTCCAGCTGAGACAATGCAGCACTGTACCAGGGATGAGTGAGGGAGCCTCTCAGGATGAGGGGGATTTGGGGAAATTAGTTTTTAGGGGCTTTATTAAGTACGTCCGCCCAACCAGGCCAAAGCCGGCGCCACTTTTCCCTGCCCTGCTCCCCATCTGACTGACACATATCAGATCCCCTGGACCCTCTGAAAACAAAAAACACACAATGGCTCCCATTCAGCTACAATACACACATCAATACTATACACGCACACACTCCCACACTGTCCTCTTTGCAACACCACTAGATGTGATAACAAAATATATTAAATCCATAAATCGGTGCTGTATTAACATCCAAGCTATGAGCAGTTTGCTATTGCAAAATGGAAGAACCGCTCAGCACTTAGCTTTCCCCAGGGTCATATTTCACCACACACACACACACACACACACACACACACACACAAGAACAGAGAGAGAAAAAGACAGAAGTGACTTTGAAGGAAAAATGACATAAGTTAAGTGTCACTGGTAGGGAGAATAAAAGAAGAACACAGCGCTCAGAGAAAAGACAAGAACACTGACACTGTGCCATTTTCACTCTGGCTCATAGGGGCCACCTATGAAGTGTGGCAAAGGAGGCCCAGTCAGTCTGTTAGGGTATACTGTTACACTGGACGGACTCAGTGAAGTTGTATCATCAGTGGCTGTGATCTGAACCAATTTCCTTGGGGAAATCTGTTTAGCAAACAACTGTCCACTGCCATCCATGTTGCTCTAGGAGCTGCGTCAAAATAATTCAAAAACATTAAAACAACAGATGGACAGCTAGCACCAATCTCCTTAAAAATCTGATGTCTTTTAGCAGGGGAACAGTGCAAATTAAAAGAAGCCGACCAGAAGCTACTTGTTCCTCTCAGTAAAAGTAGACTTACAGTGCTGTGGTTTTAGTTCCTTAAATGACTCATCCGTTATATATGCCATTATCCCATTAGCTCTGTCTGGCTCAGACCCCACACAGCCATACGTGCCTGCATACTGTTAAACAGGTATTTTCAAAACAAACGCAAAGACAAAGAGTGAGAAAAATACAGCTGTTCTACAAAGCAACACAGAGTACTATCTCCGTCTACACCGCCAAATCATTCCAACCACACAAAGACTTTTAAAAAAGGTAACTGGAGACGACCACTGAGTGTTTTCTTAGCACAGCTGATTCCACGTTGAGCTCTGCTCTGTAAGTTAAATCTACTCCTTGAGAGTGAAAGCCTTGAGAGCACTGAAAGCATTTCTGCTGGTATCTGAGCTCCTGTGAGACAGTAGAAGCCTTGACAGTGGATCTGTGTTCAACATGGAGTGTATGATTTTGGGCCCCAAAAATATTGATGGAAACATCCATTTTGGACACACACACACACAAAAATGGTTTCAGCATTGCAGAGCTATTTTAAAATTACCCCGTAAAAAACATAGTTGAAACTGTCATTTATTTATTGATTATTTGATGATGTGAATATGTTTTGTGTGGAGGGTGTGAGGTCAAACAAGGGTGAGTTACTGAAGTCAAAAGCATGTAACAGTGTTTAACAGCTGAGTGGTGCACAGAATCGATAAGACACCAGACTGTCTTTGTGTGTTTAATTCATAATTTATAATTAGAGAACTGCAAAATTGTGTCAATATGTTTGACACAATACATGAACTGTAATGTTGATGGCTGTCTGTGCTTACATTTTGGTTAAATGTAAGCATCAAATACTTGTACTTAAGCATGGTACGTACAAAAAGTGACAAAAGAGGTGGCAAAGAAACGCAGCAGTCTGACCAACTCAGCTGGGCTCCCTGGCAGTAGCGTTAATGTTTTTGTGGAGGAAGACAAGCCAAATGGACAAGAGATTTATAGCAATCTGTTCACTTTGTGACTGAAGCTTTTGGTGCATATGCTGCATCACCACAGTCAGATGGCAGCTATGTGTTCTGCTCAAGTATCATGTAACTGCTTTAGTATAAGTTCTTCAGCTACTGCAACATAGAATATACTGCAACTGTACAACCCTTCTTCATTGGTTGGTGTACTCCCAGATAACGTTGCTTTCGATTTAACCTCATAATATCATTATCATAAGCAGCCTTGTGACCCAAAATGTATCGGCTCAATTTTCCTTTGAGTATAAAATGGTAAAGCTATCAACGCTTTGTTATAGTGACTAAAATGCTCTACTGGCACATTGGTAGAACATTGGTAGAACTAGTTGACCTCCACATAACTTCAGTTATCAGCCCGTGAATCAGTCTGACCAGCTGAAGCCTTACACGCACATCAACATGGACGTCACAGCTACCATCGACCCAAGGTCTCCCTTGCTTTCACACAAACACACACATCAGGCAGCATCACGCTCCAGCAGACCCTTTCAATCTATAGAGAGTGGTCTGACGGGGAAAGGGGCGAGACAAGTGGGGGACAGACAGACGGGGTAATAAACCAATCCCAGCTGAACACAATAAAAACACTGCTCTAAATCTTTACACACACACACACACACACACACACACAGGACTTTCACACGTTTCCACTCTGATGTGCTCTCCAGGGTTGAGCAAAGTGACTGTTCTCCCAGCACCAGGCCACCCTATGTGCAAGCCCTCTTGTTTGTCGCAAAGGCCGCTCTCAAATTAGACACTTTTAACCCCAAAAAAAATATTCACAGCGAGAGGGGAATTCCACTGACGTGTAGCGTTTCAACAGTGCAGGATCAGAGCCGAATCCTCACACAATAGACCCAGCCTCCGAGCCTGGCACGCTACATTCACAAGCACACTTCATGACATTACTGCAGAGTCAGCATTTTTCCTCTCCTCTCAGCTCACGGTAAGCTAACCAGTGTGGCACTGTTCTCCCTCCCTGCCGCTGACTGACCATTTCGGCCTGAGCAGGAGGAGGAACCCAAACTGAATTGAATTAATCCTCGTCTTAAAGGCACGGTATAATCATCGCCATCATCATCATTGTGATTACAATCGGCCACCATCTGCTGTGAGCCAATCTACAGATACTATCACAACACTGCTGGGTCATGGGGGTCGTTGCCACGGTGATCCATTCATTTATGGTCATGCATTTCCTGAATAGTAGAGTAACGTGTGTCAGGTTACTGATCTCTATGAGCACAGTACAGATAGATAATATCTAATGTGTGTGCATGGACAAAGAGAGGGAAGGAAGATACTGTAAACCTAATTAATGTCGAGGATGCTCAGATTACAGTATGAAATTACACCTCTGACATTGTAATAGTTTGGTCATTCTGAACAAGAAGGTACAACAAGGAGTCCAGAGTGAATTTTTTGTAAATCAAAAAACTTAATAAAAGAAAACAATTAAGTAAATCCTGAAGAGATTTCCCTCTTCCTGGCTTCATAACCACCTCCTCTTGGCCAACCACCTTTGGGAAAAACGCAAAACACCGTAAACAAACAAGAGCCACAAATTGGGTGACTAACTTCTGTATAAAATAGCATTTTTGAGTGCTGTGAGAAGGTAAAGCTCAGCTGGGTAAGCACAAAATTCGACTACGAGGACCCAATCCAGAGCAAATTAATCCGATGTGCTTGGTATTCAAAACCAAAACAAGGAGGGAAATTAGCAACAGAGGGTCACCAAGTCTTCTCATAGTGCAGCCATTGTCCACTTTCTGAGTTGTTTACATCAAACATTGAAAGTCCCTTTATACAGCTACAACCCAGCAAGAATGCAAACCTAATTCTGGATACCAAACAAATGTTAATTTGTTTTGGATGGGTTTACCAAAAAAAGTGCACTTTTCTGTTACCTGTTTAGTGCATCGTAGAAAAGGTTTCAGTCGGAGTCATCTGGACACTGTTTTCAGAATCAAGACGTTTCGGCTCCCATCCGGAAGTCATTCACAATTGAGAATGACTTCCGGATGGGAGCCGAAACGTCTTGATAGAACACTCCTGGACGAATGAGGGACTACACCGTCTTGTTTAGTGCAACGCTACCAAAATGCAGGCAAGACAGATAAGGTAACAGTGTGACTTAATCATTTTCATTATTAGTGAATCTGCTGAATACTTTGTTGAATAATCAAATCATGGTCTATGAAAAATCAGAAAATAATGAAAAATGCACATCACTAGTTCTCAGAGCCCTAGGTGAGGTCTTCAAAATGCTTGTTTTGTCTGAACAAGTGTCCTAAACTCAAAGATATTCTGTTTACTATCAAAATAGTTGCAGATGAATTTTTTTGGCGATCAACTAATCGATTAATTGAATCATTTCAGCTCTAGTGTGACTGAAAAAGACATGGGAAGTGTTTGTGTGTGAGAGTGTGAGAGAGGTAAGCATCTTTACAGCATGAATAAAATAACAATCTGGTCTTCCTCAATGACAAAAGGCTGTTTTAAGCACTCCAAGTACTAAGACTACTATGTAAGCTTCTGTGAACAAAAAGCTCACTTCACATGAAAGCAGGGGGACAGGGAGGAGGGCAATACGCCGCTGACTACAAGAAAATTTAGTCCAGCTAACAAGCCTGCTGTATGGTAGTACTCTCCATCTCTTACTCCGCTGTCTGAAGAAGAAAGACATTCCTGGATGATTGCATGCTGGAGTGACTGACAGACAAGACAGAGACCCAGCCCCATTGTTCCTGCCAACTAACTATCTGCTGATGACAGCATGTCTGCTTGGCAAGACGTTGTCCCGCTTTTCTCAGAGACCCCACCACCATACAGCACACACACACGTCCACTTTTAAAAACACAATCAGAGCAATTCTCCCCCCTCTGAAGTATTGCTATCATCACACACATACACACCTGGGTTCTGTCTGGTGTCCCTACCAGTCTGGGATGCAATTATACAATATATTTGGTGCATGTGTGGGTACAGTATCTGTGATGGCTGTGGTGGGTTGAAAACCATGTTACATGAAGATACCAGATGTTACACAATAAACCCAAACAAACTTCACTCCTCAAAAGAAAACTACTAAAACATCTAAGAGTGTATAAAAACGAGCTAGCTCTTGTATAACTCACACAGTAGGAACATAAATAAAAAGTCCTGGGTTTATTGTGAAAATCATGGGCAAGACTTGACATCACGTTAACCACTGTGGTGTGGTCAGTCCACACTGCTTGGAGAAGCAGCAAAAAGTAAAACTGAATCTCTCAGCGAGACAGTTCTAAATCATTTTCCTCTTTGATCGATTTTCAGATCAATAACTACCACTGGCGACGGCACATTCACAATATCCGTCCTTCACATATTAAGCATGACTCCATAATATCACAGAAGAGCTGTGATATTTTCTCAAAAAGCCAAATGACATCTGAGTAAAAGCGGTGAACAGGTCTGACCACCAGCAGTATATCATGATATGATGAGCAGTTGAGTATATAGGTTTAGTTCCTTTCTACAATGGTTTAGCTGTAAGGTTGCAAAGTACTTGTCAGATCGTCAAATAGTATCTGATACCCCAGCGGGACAACGGAATTGGAGGGGGGGGTTTATGTACAACAATTTTTGTAACTTTCCAAAAAACGATAATATGACAAGCATGCCCAGAGGTGACAAAGTAGGCAGGAATTTAATTCTTTCAAGCAGTCTTTTTCATTCCTCACAACTACTTCCATCATTTTCGCATGTACAACCTGAGTGGAACAGCATATATACCTTTGAGGAGAGACTGTTCTCGCCAGTATCATTTTTATGATTCATCACATCTTGCCCCCAGCAGGCTTTTTGCCCCACCATTCAGAACAGCTATAAAGGACTTCTGCCGATAGACGTGGTCAGGCGATACTTCATATGAACCAGCTCATTTCAAGCATACCCCAGCCTTAGAGGCACAGTCCTTAATTGGGACTGTCAAGATGGTTGCCTGGCTACCCCTGCCTCCTCCCTTTTGCAACACAGCAGCAGCACATAGCATCACTGCTGGGTGTTAATGGGGAGGACACAGCTGGTGCTGTGTGAAATGTTGATGTAATACACCACAATTCTGTTCTCCTATACGGCTGTCAATAGTTATGTTAGGTTCCCTGAAGGCAATCTATGAAGAATTTCCCATGTAGAAAAATAAATAAAACATCATATCATTAATAGGCAGTCTTGTCTGCCACATTACAGAGTGAGCCATGTCATCTTTTCTGCAGGTGTGGTGTTAAAGGGGTCGCCTGGTGCTGCATATGTACTGCTGGCCAGCTCTCGGTCAGATTGAGCTGCTGTCTACAGCTCCACATGTGGTACAGTCAGGGTAAACCCAGGAAGGGCACTCTCTTTCTACCTCAACATCCACAGAGGAAAAGCTGTGACTCATTCAAAACATATGTCAATATACAGTTCAACCCTGCAGACATCAAAGATAAGGCAGATCCCTGAGGAAGCTGTGCTCCAGTAAAGCTGTTCACCGTAGTACAAACTTTTTCTGTTTCAACAGTTACATTTTAGAGTTGTCTGCTTAAGAAAGCACCACTTTAAGACCAACTCTTAACTACAGTCTGAGTCCATTCAATGGACCCAGAGCAACAATTCCACTGTAAAAAAAAAATAAAATCTATCCGAAAACACCCTTTCAACGGTTTCATTCACAACTTTTCTCCATGTTGAGTGAGTAAAGTCAATATTTGGATAGAAGTTGGTTCCATCGAGCCGACCAGTAACAGGCCATGGTTGCAGAGTTTCTCTGTTCTCTCAGACAGCTGAGATGTGTGTACTCAGCCTGCCTTGGGGAAGCATGGAAAACCCCAGCATGCAAGTTCAGTGGGAGTGTGGGACAGAGAGAAGGGGAGGGGGAGGGTGCTTTTATTTCATCTGTCTGTCCGACTGTCTGACACAAGCTCATTAACACACACATGCACTTTGGAAACTTAAGCTGATGTACAGTGTACAACAAAGCTGAGAAAGCTGTACAAGTAGCTAATGAAAATTTACACTGTCAATATCTGCCAGAGATGTGTAATAATCCCAAGAGAGACCAAAAGCACTTTCAGATATTGAAACTTACTTTGTGGGAGCACTGAAGAGATTGACTGCCAACGACTAGTAGGACAGGACTTTTTTGCCTGACTGCAAGTTATTCAAACATCTCATCTACCTCAGAGCCTTCTGGTATTTTAGCACCGGGACACTTGGTGCTTTACAGCTCCTGAGTGAGCACTACAAAAGATCACTGTTGGACCAGAGCCTCGACCACCAGCTGCAGAAATCATACTTTGATGACAACATCAACTGCAGTGCTTAGTGTTAGAGAAAACAAACTTTCATGTTAACTGCTGAGGAGTTGTTCAGGGTGTTTTACATTTTACAAGGTGAGAGACCCGGGCAGAACTGTTGTTTCCGTTTGGTTTTCCCAGACAGCTGTGCTACCTCATAGTGATAATACTTCAGTGGCAATGGTTTTTTTTGTGTCTAGTGTCTAGACTTATCAGAGTCCCAACCTGTTACTAACAAGGTTTCAAATTTACCACATCATTTGTCATTGTTCACATTTGAAGATTGGCATTTTCACAATTCTTGCGTTACTTCAACCATCCTTACAAAGGGGGGTTAAGTGGAGTAAGCGCACGAACAGGTCGAACACATACGTCAGGGGCCCTGAAACGTAATGAACAAAAATCACAGTGGAGACCTGATGGCGCCACGTTTAAAACCTGTTAAAATGTTCTCCCGGACTTTGAGGGGAGTCTTTTATGAAGTTTATAAACTAGCAGGAGACTGATAAAAACCAAGTTGGAGGGAGGTGCTGGGAAATAAGGACCAAATGTGCTGTGCTTTGAGGGGGAAAAAACTCTTCTGACTTCACCTTTGAGTCACTCTTTGGCTATTTTCACATAGACGTATGTGTCAACCTCATGGTGTCAAAGCAGTAGTGCCAGAGGCAAAGTGCCCAACAGTTACTGCACAGTTCTACAGAGTGTGATGATGCCTGAGAGAGACAGAGGGAAAATGACCTGCTTTCTCCTGGAAAACACTGCAGTACACCACTACAGAGAGCATGACTGTGTGTGTGTGTGTGTGTGTGTGTGTGTGTGCGCTATTGTGGGCTTGAGAGCACACTTCAGAAATAAAATTAAAAAAGACTTTCATTTCAAACAAGTCCTTTTGAACTCTGCTGGGAACTTAAAACATGAAAAGAGTTTCGCTTGACATAAACCCAGCCCCTCAATGAAACCATGAGACAATCTGAAGGGTCTAAGACTTCAGGAGAACTTCACCAACAGTCTCTATAGATAAAACTTGCAGGAGTAAAATTTGAGCAGGTTTAATTTCAAATATCAAAGTGTATTCTTTCCTACAACTTTTGCAAACACTAAAGATGCTTTATATTGTGCAAAAGACAGAAGGGATCTGGGATCATCAGACCATTTGGAATATTAAATTATTAAATAAATCATTAGACCTACATGTAGCAAAACACAGACTAAATTAAAATAATAATGAGCAAAATGTCTTGACTCAAAAATGCCTTCTTGTAGCATCATGCAACTGATCTAGTTTGGTCCCAGCTGAATCAAAAGCAATCGCACTGAAGATCCCCTGAGAGCCTCCAGGGAGTTCATGTTAAAAAATTTTGCCAACAGAGAAGAAGTGTGGGTCTGTTCCCTGAGTGAAAGTGACAGCAGGACAACACAACTGTGAAGATTCACCCCTCCCACCCCACCCTGGCCCCAAGCAGCGGCGAGTGGCCAGGACTACAAATCAATGGTGGAGTTCATTAATGAAGAGGCAGGGCCTGTCAGAGAACAATAGCCATCAACAGGAGCTGTCTCAGACAATCTGGGCCAGGACACTCTGATGGATGAGATGAGCTTTAAGTTCCCATTTACCCCCAGTGCCGCTAGTGTCCAACCCCCTAACCTCTGTGTCGGCCATTCTCCCCTTTTACCTCAGTCCCCTTCACTATACTGGACTCCAACATTCATTTTTGCTCCAACAACCCTCCTCCAAACCAAACAGACCTACCAGGACTGACAATGGCCAATCACATCACTCTCAAATCCCACCATCCATACTCAATGAGGACAGACTGTGTACAAAAGTGAATAAAATCATATCACATTTTAACAGTCAAAGCCCATCAGGGGATAAGAAAGATCGATTGGGACAGGACCGTGACCTTCGCCCCTGCCAGATCCATGGGGAGGGCTGCTGCATCATAACAAGGGCCGGGACAGAGCCTGTCTCTGGATGATAACACAGCCCCTGCTCTATCTGACCCTTGAGGCTGGGGAGACTCCTTTTATTTCAAACAAAGATCCCATAGGAAACACAGAGGTCCCACATAGAGGATGATAAGGGGCTTTGCTATAACCAAGGTTAGGGTGATCCACCACTGAATCTGAAAGTTAGAATCCGAGACTAAGTGGCGTTCTGGTACATGTCATCCTCCTGAACTGTTAGGTAGAAAATATGAGTTCAGTGCGCAACGTGTTTCTGTTCAATTGGCCTTCTGAACCAAAAACTTGCAGTCTTATCAATCTAATATAATCTAATTATAATGGGCTAATGGGCGGCTGCTGCTCAGGACATAGAGCGGGTCGTCCACTGATCACAGGGTTGGTGTTTCCTACTGTCCACATGTCGAAGTGTCCTTGGGCAAGACACTGAACCCCAAATTGCTCCCGATGGTTACCCAGCACCCTGCGTGGTAGCTCACTGCCATCGGTGTACAAGTGTGTGCGTGACTGGGTGAATGAGTGGCAAAAACTTTGTAAAGTGCTTTGGATAAAAGCACTATATAAATGCTCAGCTCTATGGCTGATATATAAGCTATGGACACAAATGAGATGCCAGAGCTCCCAAATCACCTGTTTGGAATTTCCCAATTTCCCAAACTACAGTCCTGCCAAGAACACAGCATTCAATTATATGCTAACAGTGACTGGGCCCAACTATAAAGTTTTGGTGCACCCCTATCCAAAACGATGACACTAACTTGTGTATCATTCTTAAACACACATTAATCAGGAACAGCTAAATAAGGAAACTCAAAAAAAACAAGAGTTGTTGCTCAGGATTTGGAAGAATGAATGCAGTTGACTTTGCTTCAATGTACTTGGCCTACTCTGGTGCATTAACTACAGTAAGGCAAAGTCAAGGGATGGTGGGGACAGTGTAGTAGAGTGAGGGTGAAGGGAGGAGACAGAACTGCAGTGATCCTGCCAGAAATCCCATTTCAATTATAGGAAGCATTAAGCTTCTTAGGTGGTATTCTGAAGACTGGCCAGAGTGTCTGGGGTTTTGGACTGCTCATTTGGGCCAGACTGCACATTTAGGCCATGTGTGCGTGAGAGCTCGTAAATCCATCCGTGTGTCTCTAAAGCTATTAGATGTGGATTGTCCCTGCATTGATAATCCTACTGTCTGAAGCCTTGTTAAAACTTTCCTCTAGGCCACCTGTTGCAGAGGGACAGCTGTTGCCCACAGCCAGGCCACAGCCATTACCGCCAATCTTGTCTGGAATGGGGGGAGGAATCAGGGCAGAAAAAGGCCAGGCCTTCCCTTGGCTCAGGAACTACTCCAGCATCAACACAAGCTGGCAGACTGACACATGGATAAGAGTCACAAGAGCACACTGATGTTAACACATCAGCTATAAATTGTTGCACATTAAATGAGACATTTCAGCACAAAGTGGTAGTAGAGAGCAAGTGTTTTGTTCTGCAACAACCAGAAAGACAGCAGTGTAGCAACTAAGGCAGCTGGAAATGAAATGTGACATCATCTTGTGTCAACAGAAGATAAGGGTTCATGTCAAGGTAAAGCATGTACCCAAAACAACCAGTGGCCCAAGATTAAGTTTAGAGGTGTTATAAAGAGATGAGAGACTAAAAGACTTACAGCATGCCCTCATCAACAGCTTTTTTAACACTCATGAGTTCTTTGAGAATCTACACACATTTTTTCGCAAGCCCCGTTAGCATGCTATACACCAAGATCAGTCAGTCTGTGAGAACCAGACTGAAGGCCTGCACAGCCAGTGCCAACAGTTGCCTGTGGATGCTGTGAATACCATCGCCATTCCCAAAGGTACTCCCTAATAATCTCTCAACAAACTCAAGCAGCAAGGCAGTATGCCTTATGAGTGCATAGCTGGCATACTAGTGTGATGGACCTCTGTTGTACGAAATAATAGCCAGATGGAAGACTAATGACGCTAGCCTTCGGGACTGAGTCACCCCCAGCCCCCCTCAACACCAGTAATGGCCCATGAAAAGCTGACTTGGCTATAAATAACCGTTATTCATCTGCGAAAAATGAATAAACTGGGCAAAGGTATATGGGACAGAGGGAGAGGCTGGATGGGTGGGTTTCTGGCACTATATAAGGGACGATATAGACCATGCAGCAGCTCTGTTTTCTCTCTAGGGATAAAGGCCTACAATTAGTACAGTATTGTTGATGGTTATTTGGACTCATGAAAGGCACTGGATCCCAAAAACAGTTTCTACAGAAATCAAGTCACTTTAAGATGATATACAAATGCGCAATTAAAATGTTGGATAGGAGGCCAATAATAAGAACCCACCAATGCCATGATCTCAAGAAACTAAATGTTCTTATATCTCATTAAATTTGCCAATGTTAAAGTTATCCATGAATACAAACATAATCAGGCCCCCTATGTGCCCAGTGACAATGTCAATCAGAGTTTCTGGCTCAGTAACTTGGGATAGAATTATAGAGAACTGAAAGGTACCCTTTAGTTTCTCTAAAACACCCTTTTGAGAGACATCTTTAAAAGGGAAGGGAATTCAAAAGAGGATTGTGAACCCATTTGACTCATTATGGTACTTTGTATTGTTTTACTGTTTTGTATGTTTTTCTATTGAGCTATGTGTATTTGTACAAAGGCTCCTCTAGGGACGAGTGTTGCAAACTAGCTTAGGTTATGAATTCTGTGGTATGTGGCATTTGTTGATGCTATGTACTTGTCCCTGTGAAAATAAACATTGAGCATAAAGGGCTAGAGAGACAGGCATGCATAGGACATCAAGTGGAGGACTTTGCTTATGGGCCAGGAGGTTCCGAAACACCTTGAGGATATTTTTATTTATGCAACATTAACAGGGAATGTCCACGTCTGCATTACAAGCAACCACTCTACCTGTCAAGCAACTGTGAATTACAAATCAGCTATAATGTCATGAAACATATGTCTCTGTCTGAGCAACTGTATGCAGCTGACAGACTGATCAAAGGGCTACGTTGCTGACAACACAAAAGCTTGTCTTGAACGTGAAGTAGTGATGGTTGTTTTGCAGCCACAAGCTCTAATACTCAGCAATCTTCTGCAGTCTACTCTATGAGTCAGATCCATTCCAAACCCATTGTATTCAGTTCAACAATAACCGATCCACTCTGCCAGAGAATTAATGTACAATTTAAGCTTTAAACACCTGCGACAACTACTCAGTGAGCAGTAAGTGCAATACTGTGATATTACACAAATACCTGTCTTCATACCAGAGTTAAAAGTGGATGCAATTGAGATTTGTTCAAGGAGACAACTCTATTGATTGAAGCATTTTAGGAGTCTCTCTCTGGCTGGCAGGATTCAGTAACTGGGGCATAAAAACAGTCACAGATGCAAAAATAGACCTAAGACGACTACAATGTGTGCCAGTTTCTGGCCTCAGACAGACATCCTGCAGACATCCTCATGAGGTTTTCTTGGGTGAGACAAAAGCATAGGGGCATTTTCATCAAGATCAATATTTAACATAGAGGTCAGCTCAGCCCTTGGGACTGATGCCTATTTCAAATGGAACTTGTGAGGTCATGTTTTTTTAACACGGAAAGTTGAGAACACAATTGGCTTTGTGTTATTTAGGTTTACCTCATGAAAATACTGTTGTTAGGCAACTGACAAGAAAAATGAATGTCACCTTGTCACATTTTCTGCATTTCAATGTCACACTTATAGATGAGAAAAGAAAAAGACAAAATTCTACAAGATGCTGCATTTTTAAATACGCTAGCATTTTTCACAACTCAAAGTAAGAGCAATCAGAAAGTCTCCGTTTATAAAAGTTATGTATAGCATGACAACGGGTCACTCAAATGCACTACCTTCAAACCAGAAATTGATAATTTTGTCAAATACTTTGTGTTAAAGTATTAGTATCAGGAGTGGATCATAGCATTCCCGGTGTGCTAGAGTAGTAACTATCTGCCATTCAGATAATTTTGAATGAAACTTTGAAGGGAAAACCAGATCCTATTTCAGAAAAGTCTGGACTTTCCAGAGGAAAGCCAACACAAGTGTGGAGGAAGAAAAGCCATGTTTTACAGGAGCACAAAGGCGGGTCATGACACAAATCCCAACATCCTCTTACTAGAAAAACTGGTTTTTATTACCGTGGTTTTACCAACATACACACAAACATGCGCGCACACACACACACACACACACACACACAAGCTCTCTAAAAGGCCTCTTATGAGCCAGCAGACTACTAGCCTTACAAAAATGTTGTGTCAGATGCAATTAAGTTTAGAAAGAATTAGCCTAATTATGCAACATTTGTGCACCCATTTCCGTAAAACCTTGGAGTGCTTGATTCTCCTCTCCTGTTAATGTGTTTAAAGTCTTCCTATAAACAACCAGACCCAGAGGTCAGTTTTAAAGGTCTTTAAAGAAGATCAGGCTGTAAATGAATCAGCTATTTTATGCAAGCTCCATTTGGAAATACAGAGCACTGGATGCACTCTGTTTCATACATTTGGGGTAAGATGGTCTGATAAACAGGGAAGGAGAAGCATGTCTTTAAAAGGGAGGAAAATCTTTACTTGAAAAGTGCCTAAACAGTCAACAAAGATAGCACTGCCTAGCTCAAAACAGTTAATGTTGCTATTAATTATGGTCTAGATTAAAACTGCACAGTGGACTGAATTGAAAAACCATGCAGTATTTGAATTTATGTTTAGGTCTACTATAATGTTGATATACACCACACGTATTGCTTTTAGGATGACACATCTGCCAGTAATGGTGATTTTTAATATGGTGTGAGGATTATCTGGCCGTCCACAGATACACAATACACAGGTATGTAAACGGTTTATATCCCTGTTTTGTTCTTATTGGTAACAGGATCGTGGCGCAGAACTTCTGTGTAATTAGTACCAAACACAAAGTAGTACTTAAGCCATCTGGTACAGCAGATTTACACATTAATCACACCTCTCTACTAGCAAATTAATCTCCCATGTCAACAAGTTACACCCACACTATAAGTAAACTTGTGTCAAAATAGAAGAGATGTATTGGTGATTTAGAGCGTGACCAAATGTAAGGCTTTGCTTAAAGTGGAACTCCTGCATATGTGAAAAAAGTATGAAGCTTTTTGTGGCTCCAGAGCATTGTGGGTAATGTAGGTGCCAGGTTTTAAACAAGGAAGAAGAATGCATTGAATAAAAAAAAGATTATCTCTCTGGTTCTGCTGCATAAATTTTGATCGTTTTTGTTTTAAACTGTCCATCATGAGTCCGACAAAGCTATAGGAGTGCAATGCTAAATCGGTGGAGTTCTCTTTTAAAGAACACAACAATGCACAATCATACTCTACTGTTGCTTGCTGATTGCACTTCCAAAATAGGCTGTAAGATGCATATTTTAAAAGCAAATATATGCACATAATATTAAAATGTTGATAAAAAACATCTTTTCCAGAATATTATGTACTAAAATCAACAGGCCAACAGGAGATTGTGTGCAAAAATCGTGAAGTCAGCAACAAAATGTACAGCCCATTATCAAAACCCATAGGTGCCAATTCGCAAAACAAGGCATCTTCTGAAATGACATACCAGCCCACTGTAGCATTACAGAACACAGTGCTGCTCCAACCAGCCTGTCCTAAACTGTCAGTTCAAGGGTAAAAAGCTACAAAGTGAGCCCTTATATAGCAAACTGTTATTTTAGAGAAGCTCGGAATCAGCACAATGTTTGAAACTCAGCACAATGCTGAAAACAGCTAAATCTGACATTTTTATATATTTTCATTTATTTTTAATAAATATACAGTATGCGGATGTATTATTATACTCAAGGGTGAAAGAATCGTCCTCTTGATGGTTTGTCACATCTTTCAAGAAACGCTAACAGGAATATAAAAAAGAGCCGATATTTAAACTTAATAAAAAAAACAAACAGCGACTTGTGGATGCCTATGTATGTAAATATGTAAATGTATTTTTGTTTGTGTGCGTGTGTTTGAAATTCCAGGCAGGCTGGCAAACAATAAGTGGAAGTGTTTCCCATCCACTGCAGTGTTTAATTGGTCAAACAGACCAAAGTGAGTGAGGTCTTGTTGACCCAACAATAAAGCCTTGTGTTCCCCGAGCCTGAGCGTGAGGAGGTCAATGTGAAACAACAACACGCTACTCCACGTCTCAGCAACAACAGTTCAGCAGCTTCAACAGCAGCTCATCTCTAAAACAAAGCTGCTGAATTTGATTCTCAACCCAACCTCACAAGCCAGCAATTACTGCTGAGCTACTATTTTAAGAGTAAAATCCATACACTTATTTGCTTACTTCTACAGAAAAGCACATTCCACTCTAAGCAGTGCTGAAATCACTCCCAATAGCAGATTAATTGCTATTTTAATACCTGCAGCAGCAGTGGTTTGAATTAAACAGATGTCTGACACCTAAATGAAGCACCTGTCAGCCCGAGCAGGTGTATGTCTGGCTGCCTGGTTCAGTCTTCAACAAACACAGGTTAAAAATCAAGCCACAACCCTCACCAAGGTGTGGAGGATCAGGCGCTTAACTTGACACCAAGCCCAAATGTGGATTAGCTAAGTAAAACTGACAACCACTAATCACGTCTCTGCACATATAATAAAAAAGGTGTAAAACTGTCTGTCATGATTCCATTTGGACGACAACTAAAACTTTTCCACTGTGAAATCAGGAAGAAATTATCCATTTCCTTACCACGACACCTAACAACTGCAAGCGTACCCTAACTTACAGAGCAGAGACACACTAACTCACCGAGCTGCTCATGTGGGAAATTCTATTTTTACATTCAGACAGGGGCGAGGCTCTGCCATACAGCACACAAAGTAGGGAAACTATAACAAGGGAGGGAGGGAGGCGGTGGAGGGCTGTCAGGGAACAAAGCGGAAGTGTCCTTCTTCCTCCTGATGACCTGCAAGTTAAAGGAAGAACACAAAGTGTTCTCTGTACACATACAGTGTGATGCAGCTGTAAACTAGGGAAACAGTGAGATATTTCTCCCTCTGTCACTGTGGGAATTCAGCCAAAATACTTATAATAATGACCACTACTGAAAAGTGGTGTATATGTAGATGACCTTTTTTCTCTCACTTTTAGCTGTATATGTTTGCACTCTAATTGCCTTACATTGCTCTGTACAAAAAACATCTATTGCATGTCTGTCTGTCCTGGAGGAGGAATCCCTCCTGTGTTGCTCTTCATGAGGTTTCCTCCTTTCCCCCCACCCATAATATTTATTTTTTGGGAGTTATTCCTTATCCAAATTGAGGGTCTAAGTATAGAGGATGTCCTATGTTGTACAGATTGTAAAGCCCTTTGAGGCAAATTAGTGAGATATGATTTTGAGCAATATAAATATAACTGACTTGACTTTACCTGCTATTGCTGGCTAATCGCTGAGAGGACAGAACAAATTCACTAATAAAAACCTTGATGAACAATGGCTGAGCTGGTTAGAATAGGAAATATGGAGCATGGAGCATGTAGTGGAGGTCACTTTCTTTACTAATTGATCAGAGGTGACCTACTAAATTAATCTGAGCTGATATAAATATTTAAAAATGAATAAATTATGCTCAAACGTTATGCAAATATCATGGAAGGATAACGTAGGAGAAAATATAATTCTCAGATTAATGTTGCTTTTTTTTTGACGGATTAGTGTTTCTGTGGACTACAATCCCAGACCCACCAAAATCACTCACCTCCTCCAGTGCAGCCACTGTATTCCTGCAGTGGGACATCCTGGTGGTGAAGTTAGAGGCAGTCGGCGATTTATAGTCTTCATTCGTCTCTGCCACAAACTCTGAAACTGTGATTTGGTCCGGCATAATTAATCCTTTTGCTGATAAGAGGAAGAAGCAATTTTTTTAACCCCCCTTCTCGTCTGTACAGTTTTAGGACAGAAAAGTTCACAGCAGCAGCAGTAGTAGTAGTGTCTCTGAAGGTCCCCGAGGGTAGTAAACCATCTCTGTGTATGTTTATGTCATTCCCTTGTTTGCTCCCAACACAATCCAGTGCAGCGGTGTGAGGAGTTGCAGCGTTGCCGCTCACACCGCGTTGTGCTACAAGGTGATGGGTAGGTTATATCCTTCCTGCCTTCCTTTCAGCCCAATACTCTCTTCCCATTCAGTTTCACAGGTCGTCCTCTGGTCACAGAAGAAAGTGAAGCTCCCTCGATAGAGTCTGTTATCCTCTCTCGGTGTTCCCAAACCTCCGACACAGCGAGGTGGACAACTTCTTCCTCCTAACCCTGGGAAACAACAACCAGTCGTTTCAACGGGAGCGCAAGAAATTGACAAAGGTAGAGGAGGGGATTCAATGGACGCGCAACAGCCAATGGGGAACACCAACTGGTAATTGGCAGCCAATAAGGATTCATGGAAGGCGTGAACTCGTGCTGCCTTCAAATGCTCCTCGTAAACTATTCGGTCCTTATCAACTGACTTACCAATTAAAGGTTTAATTAAAGGTCTCACCAGTCAAGTGAGGGTATACAAACGAATTTTAAAACCTCAAAAAAATGGGCTTAAAGCTAGTATGTGTAATGTCATGTAAATTTAGAAAACATAACTGAAACGAGCTGATTCTTTGATGTATCTCAATAACACTTACAAACACTGCTACTGATGTGAGACAGTACATCATTAGCTTAAATGCTAGTTGGCAGCATTTTTCAGCTAGCATTAAAAAAGTGTGGCAGTTAGCACTTTGATATGTATATAAGATCAAAACAACATAAGAAAGAGCAGATGCCCTGGTAAAAAATAAACTGCAAAATTATTCAACACATTGATGATTCAAAGAGTTTCCCCTCTGGGATCAATAAAGTATTTCTGATTCTGATTCTGATTCTTGAAAATTAAGAGAACACATGCCAGACGAAATTAAAACCTTTTCTCAGTTAAATGTCTCCATTACTTGTCTGTAAACCCTGTAGTTAAGTAGCAGTCTTTAAGTGGTGAAGTTTATGTTTTACTGTACAGACCAACTGCATGTAAACTAGGGTTTTATAGTATCAAACTATTGCAGTGAATATAAACAAGTCCATTTTTCTTGACTACCCTCCTTTCTCATTGTTTTTAAATACAGACAATGACTCTAGGTCTGACTCCAACAGTGAGGAAAACACTTTTAGGCCTGTGTTTAGTTTATATATGACTTTGGTGCAGTTATGGTCACCTATGAAGGAGTTAGCAAGATATGCTGAAATTTTGATTGATGGAGCTTGTTAGCAGCAGTAGGTTACACATTCTAGGAGTAAATAACAGTCTTTTGTCCATAAACAGCGTTAATGGCGTAAATGCCCCATTATTATGTGCATTCAAAGCACTTTTAGTCAGAAATAAGAACAAAATCAGCACAGACTCTGTTTTAGTGTTGGGAAGAAGACAATCCATGATATTTTAAATTAAAAACATATATCTCACAAATCATATATGATATAAATATATCATATATTTCATATCTCACCAATTATTCACAATGATGTAATATATGTTTGTAGTATTTGTTTTGTTGTTTTGGTTAAATGTTGTGTTTTGATATGTATGTGATACAGTGTACGTCTTGGGATGCAAGACAGAGTTCAGAACAATATTCTGATAGTAAAGTGAAATCAAATCAAATCAAATCAAAAAGCAAAAAATTAAATACAATAGTAAAATGCATCAATTCTTTACACAACTCCCACACCCTCCATAATAGTGTGCCATCACAATCTAGCTGATAAAAAGGCTAATCAGACCAGTAATTAACAGAGTACTATCAACTTTGCAAGTGCGTGTGCTACAGAGTATACATGAAAGTAGCTACTGCATTATGCCCTATGTGAGAATTTGTTTAGTTGTTTTTTGTAGGCCTCAGCCAAGAATAAATGTGATTAAAAAAAGACTTATATCTCCTAAAATCCTGTTGGGAAAAGGCAGAGGAGAAAGAAAACCTTCTATCATTAGGCGCTCCCTGAAACTTGTGAAGACTCTCTCCCATGCCTGAATTTTTGTCAACAGGAGCTTGATAAAACAACAGCGTCTGCTCCCAGAGCGCTTGCGTTTTTCCTGAGCTTTGGGATGAAAAATCTGCTGATGTTCCCAGCTCATTCAGCCCCGGCAGGACAGCTACTAGTATAAATAGTATCACAGCAGCCGAGGCAAAACCCTGGGCAGCCTTTAAATCACAAACTGGGCAGTGTTCACACATTCTTTCAGCTCTGCAGCGTCTCCTGGCAAGCTGCTAAATGAAGAGCTTAAGACCCAGGCTGACCCTGACTGGCTACTCAGGCCTCAACTCCCTTATGAAATGAATACACACACTCACAGTGAACATCTGCTATCCAGAGACAGAGCAGCTCAGTCAGTGAGGTCAGCAGAACCAAACAACACCAGCCGTCTTCTTCACCACTGACATGGCTCTATATTTTCAGTACCATCTGCCTTTCTAAATGCAGGTTTTATCCTTTAAATCAAGACCAAACCAACCTAAAAATATCTAAACTGTTAGTGCTGCATCAGTTTGATTTTCCCCTTTCTGTCGCTGAAGAACCGCCAAGGTGAATACGTTCATCCAGCAGGTACAGGTTGGGAACATAATATGAAAAGCACATTGTTTTATATTTTATGGAACATGGAAAAGCACAACCAGGCATGTCAATAAAGGATCATAAAAAATGCAGATTGAAGAAAAAATAAAATGTACTGTGTCATGAATGTAGCCTTTGAATAAACAATCCATACTCTACTTTTATTGTGTCATATGGTCATCAAAGCCTCATAGTTTTGTTTTTTAAATTTTACAACCAAGCTGTGTTTGCTGCGGCCTGTCAAAAAAAGACGCCAAAGCAGAAGTTGTCAGCTGCTTTATTAAACTGAACAGAAGCCTCATTCACCAGCAGCGGCCATCCTCAATATAGACCTTGTTTGCATGCAAACAACTTACAGCCTTGAGTAAAAAGTGAGAGTGGTAGTTGTTGGACCTGCTGTGGTCATGGCTGCAGTATTTGAGCCACCAAACTGAAAATGTCCATATTATTCACTGCTTTAGGGTACAATGTGCTATTTTCACTTTCCTTTAAAACCAAAGCTGATTTGGCAATGAAAAACTGAAACCTTAATGCAACTAGGCAGCTGCAGACAGAGGAATAGCCAAAGCAGATGTCATACTGTACACACTTGAGACCCTTTTGGAAAAGATGTTTGTAATTTGTATTGTGAACTTCACTAGAACAGAACACAGGGTGTGTCAGCATCATATGGTCGCAATGAGCCTCAAACATTTAATATACTGATTTGGCATTTGTATGTTAGCAGGAACAGACAGCATGTCATAGTAATAAAGGGGACTGAGGTTTGAGTGGGAGTCACTTTTTCCTAATTGCACAGCCATGACATCATGATTGTGTAACAGGTGGGATAACCTCACAATCCAGCCTCTCATGTTTCGAATAAGTGGAATGAATGACTTCTTTGTTTAAAATAATTTGCAACTAATTCAAACCATTTGGCAACTGGCACTTTCCAACACACAAGTGGATGAAATGGCATATCCTTGGCCAAGCTCAGGTCCACTACTGAAACATTCTTACGTGGGGAACTTATCTCAGCTTCTCATAGATCATAAACCACATTACTAAGTAAAGACTGTATTAAAGAAGAGCTTGCTACACAAACGAGGTAGCTGCACATAGGCATGAACTGAACAAGCAGTGCCTGGTGAACCTGAGCGGTAGCTGAGCGCTATGGGACTCCTAATGGGAGATGTTTACACCTAGCATTAACATGCATCTTGAGTTATCCGATCACAAGTGGACAGCTCTAAGTACAGATGTGAATACATGTCAGTCAAACTGTAGCTGCCATTAGCTAGTTAACACAATTAGCCGTGCAGCTAGCAGTCCTATTAACGCTAGCTGACTCTGCCCGGACTGGGAGCTCGGAGCACTGGGGGAGTGTTGGTATAAACAACAAAGCATTTGGTCTTTTCAAACAGAAATGATGTAGGTGTTTATTTGCATGTAGAACGGGGAAGTGAGATCCGATCACAAGTGGTCACTCGAGACGCATGTGGAGATGCATTCTAATGCCAGGTGTGAAGTGAGGTACTTGGAGCTGTACACTAGTGATCGGGTTACCCAAGACACATGTTAATGCCAGGTGTAAACAGGGCCTCAGAGAGGAAACTCAATGACTTCAGGCAAAGTTTGGACCAAAAGCGTTTATTTGAATGGATGATTGGTACAGGCATGGCCCTAAGAATAAGATGAAGAAAAAACATATAACAGCATTTGATACAGGATTTGGTTTGCCACCATGTGGAGCTGTTTTTTTGTTGTTGTAGGCATGTGCAGTGTATTTATGATTTGTGATTGAAATGAATGCTATATCAAACCTTGTTTTCAGCTCTGTTTTTAGGTATTTCAGTCATGCAGTGCTCTCAAAACTGCTGCCCTGGACACTTCCTGTTCATGTAACCCGTACACCGAAAAATGCCCAAGTGAGTGCTTGGGGTCTTCGGGGTTGGCCAGATTCATTCATGTGCTTGTTAGCCTGTGAATGTTATTTCTGGCTGCCTACTGAGTCTGCCTACTATCTGATCTAAATTGTTATCTCTCCTGTGTTTATGACTTAAGAAAAGGTTTTGCCAGGATAATCTTTCTATGTTGCTTAATTTCTATTTTCATCTGTGAAAAAAAAAAAAGTTTTAGCAAGTGATTTTTGTTGTTGTTGTTGTAGTACTTATTTCAACCACAACAGGCGACATGCACCACTACCCCATGTTCTAAATAGGTTGTGTCTAGCAGGTAACCCTGGATTTGCGGAATCTCTCGCGAGATTTAGGTTCAGGCAATAAAACTACTTGGTTAGGTTTAGGAACAAGCACAATAAAGAAACGTACAAATCTCGCGAAAGTTTTGCAAATCCAGGGTTACCATCTAGACACGACCTTCTAAATAGGACTAAAAGCATTCATGTTTTCTTCCAGGTGAGTTTTAATTTCTCCATGCACTCTAAACACAAGGTACATATATTGTGTGTTGGCAAGTTATGTAAAATTACTGTCATGTCTTTCGTTGGCTAGAAATGTATTTTAATCAGTGCTTCACCTGGAAGAAAACATTAATTCTTTTAGTCCTATTTAGAACATGAGGTGGTGGTGATTTTCTTTCAAACCTTTTTTTCACCTGTTTTCAGAGATGAAAAACAGAAAGTAACTATAAAATTATCCTGGCAAAACTTTTTTTCCCCACCTGATTCACAGAAACATTTAAGGAACTTAAAAAGATGATCCTTTTCACCTGTTCTTAAGTTATAAACACAGGAGAGAAAGCATTTTAGATCAGACTTAGAAAATGGATCACCAGGATTTTTATTTCACGCTTGTCTCTCAGGGCTTCCGTAGAGTTTTGTGAGACTCGCTGGTAGAGTTTGGTTTATAGACAACTTTAGTGCTCGTTAGTGTTAATAATTGTTTTGCATTTTGATTTAATTACTTTTATTGTCTCCATGTCATTTCTTATTTCTGCCACTGTCATGATACAACATACATATGAGTTGGACACCAGACTGACTTTTAAGACCCATGTGGAACAAACTCAAGGTCAAAATTGGATTTTTGTTTAGAAACAAATCATGTTTCTCTTCTGCTAGTTGAAAGACCATTGTACAATCTACAATTATGTCTGCGCTTGATTATGGTGATATTGTATAAATGCATGCTTCTCCTCCACCTTAAAGCCTCTTGACTCTGTGTATCACAGTGCGCTGTGCTCCATCACAGGTGATACATTTCTCACTCACCACTGCATCTTTCATGAAAAGGTGGGATGGTCCTCCTTCACAAGCAGAAGGGAGCAGCATTGTATGTTGTTTATTTATAAGGCTCTGCTGCAAAAACTGCATAGTTACGTCTGCTCTCTGGTTACATCAGGTCAGAGGACATTTTAACATTAGCTGTACCTCTTGTTCGCACTGAACTTGGGAAAAGTGGGTTCAAATACTATGCTGCATCGAAATGGAATGAGCTCCAAAGAAATATGAAGTTACATAAGTAAAAAGTAGCCCCATTCACAGCCACTTGGTGGCAAAAATTAATAGTTTTCTCCATGTTGTAACATACTGTAGTAATTCAAAGGTAGTGGTACATTTTACGTCAGACACTCACAGTCAATAAGGTCAAAGGTCAGCGTTGGATGCAATTACACATTGTTCAAATACTAATGGAAATTCAATTAGCTGATGGACATTAAAATTATCCTGTCCTATGTGGATGGCTGACTATAATATATGACCTGTACACTGCATTGTACGATTGATTGTGTGCATTTTCTTCACTAAATAGCACACAAATAAGGTATTTTCATCATTAAGCAATTAATAATCATGGTTAAAACCAACAAAACAATCAGCTATGGATGCACAGTTTTTACACTCCTAGAGTGCTACATTCGACAAAGCACTTTCAGACACTTCAACCAGAGGAATGCTCTGGCTCATGATTTTCATTTAACCTTGCCACCCTGAAGGACACCCAAGACATAACATTCTGTAAAATAATTGCATGACATTTTTAGCCAGCCCCCACCACATACACCCATCTGAGTGATGATCTCAAAAAGCTGGGGGTTTGCAGCTGCTTCACTATCATCATTAGGAGCAAGTGGCTTTTACAGTAATTATTGCTCCTCTTAGGATTTGGCACTGTGAGCCTGAGCATATCGAGTGTCCCTGTACTTTATCATCTCCTGACAGGCAGCGTGTCAACCTGCCCCATCTTCTCTTGGTTTCCTAGTCACCATAACTCGAGATGCTTAATCAAGCATTTCACTTCTACTTCACACCCAGAAAAAATCTCCACATTGCAGGAAATTACATTTTGTCTTGCATACTGCAGCAAAAATAGCTCCAGTGTTATTTCATTGTATAGTATAACATCCCATTTTATTCAGTGTCCCCTGAGACAGTATGAGGATGAGGACACCTCTGGTGTGCTCTCACCAGCTCATAATAAAAGGTCAGTGGCTGTGAATTCTCCCTCTGTGGATATTGCTGAGCATCTCCTTTGGTCCCCAAGCAATGTAAACCACAGGATATTAATTGTTAAACCACAGGAAAAACACATACACAAACGTGATTATGATCTCTGAAAGCTTAGCAATTCATTCCCTGTGCCCTATGTGTTGGAAATATATAACTAGTCACAAACATTGCTGGGTATTAAGCAGGTAAAATCCTTATATACCAAGGAATAAGAATAAAAATAAACAACTTCAAGTGCATGTGCAAAAAATCATCAAAGCATTGCACAGTTTGCTGTCATGGATCTACTTAACCATCACAAGATCAGTGCAGGTATTTGAATGTATGCTGACCACACAAAACATCTCCTTTATCACAGCATCATGGCCGCAGTTAAATATTCATTCCTCATCCTCATTTCACCTTAACAGCCGCACTGAACACAGTGCACAGTGCAGTGCAGGTTCCTCTGAATCAATTTATGTAGGGATTAATAGAGGACAAAAGGTGATAAGCTTTGTGAGACAACAATCATTACAAAAAGCGACATTCTTGGTCTCTCCTGAGTCAAGTCATGTAGAAAACACACATTAATGTACCCAGTACCTCTGGGAGGTGACTAGTTGACAGAAATGAGATCACTGCTGGGGGAAACTGTCAGGCTCTTGGGCTGTATCTGTCCAGCTCATCCACACAAATTTAACTTAACCCAGAGTACAAATGTAACCAGAATGTAGGTTCTGACTGAATCAGCATCTCTGCAGCACCATGAATCCAAATCAGCCTCATTGACAGTCCTGCAAACTCCCCGAGTGACTGCTGTCACGGTGCAAATTCCCAGGCCGTGCTGCATCTGTTCTGACACCACAACAGATGGGTTGAAAGCCTCTCAGGCATTTGAACTAGCTGTGTAAAAGATCCAGAGTGCTGGGATCATGGTGAGAGATAGTGTTTGCATTCTTCTCTGTATTGCCTCAATTAGACTTCCCAATCTTGTGTCCCAGTTCTCATCACTTGAAAGCTCTGGTAAGTTCTAAGAGAATGAGGAGATGGAGCAACAGCATGGTCTGCCACAGGAACGAATAAAGTGGAACCAGCATCGTGTGTGGAGTGAAAGTGTTGGTATCCTCTGGGGAATGCTAATGGGGGGGGGGCAGCGAGTTCAGTCCATGTAACTCAATGATTGTGTCTGTTCCTCCCACAGTGAACACTTCAGACAGACTGTACGCAGAGTGGAGCCTTCACATCCATCATGTTCATCCATCTTCCTGTCTAGATAGAATTTTAGCCATTTGGAAAAGCTAATCATGGAAAATCAGTCCTGCAGTATACAGCATCAAGTGAACACACATAGAGTACTGCATGAATATAAAGGAGAAATGGGAGCATCTTTTCTGTATCAGATCAATACACAAGCTAATGGGGACGTTTTACGTCTACCACAATTTGGTAATTAATTGAAAAATATCCATGATGGATCACTTAATTTCTTTTAATTTCTTTTATCAGGTTATCCCAAAGCTACGTGACGAATATCAGCTGAATCTCTATGATAAGTTACTATCTTATTGGCCTATTGATTTTATAGGTAAAAGGCACCTTGAACAAAAGCAGATTATCTATCATTAATCTTAATCTGTTCACCTTGTTGAAATGAAGTAACAATGAACACCAGAGCTGTTGTTTTTTGCCAAATTCACAATGAGATTTAAAGGAATAGTTTGACATTTTGGAAAATACTTTTGGGAAATATGCTTACACATACAACCCCTGCTAAACCACGTGTCATTTTTCTACTTTACTTTTTGCACAGATTAAACAAACAAGATATAATGTGTTATTTAGTGAGCTTTAGAGGTGCTGGTAGGCAGAGCAAGGCTAGTCGTTTCCCCCTGTTTCCAGTCTTGCCAGGTGCTAAGCTAAGCTAAGAGCGGTATCAGTCTTCTCATTTAATTCTTGGTAATAAGCAAATAAGGGTATTAACTGTTGAACTATTCCCTTAATTTTAAAGATGTAAACAAATCAATTCACAATATTCATACTGTATAGTGAGTGTCTCTCATAGCACTGAATCCATGATTATATAATTATCAATAGAAATTCATTTTGACATTAAAATTTGAAGATAATATGTAAATGTGTGAAACTTAACAGGCCTCCTTAAATTCTGCTACACACCCTCCCATTTACACTCCCATTCTTTCCCTCCCCTGCAGCCTCTATTGTGTGGGCCTTTTGCATGCTGCATTGGTTTGTGCAGTGCAGCCGAACTTTGGCGTGTTGGCCATGGAGTGACTACCATCTAACCCAGATCTGGATAAAACAAGAAAATTATTCTCAGAAATTGTCTATGATGTTAGATTTTTTTAAAACAACTGCGTATTTTGTGCATTTGTTGCAAGAAAACATTGCAAAATACAGATAAAAGGCAAGTGTTTACATGGAATAGCTGACTGGAAATCGAGCTCTTTGCTCTCCCTGTTGGGAATGTAAACTTCATACCTTTCTGATCTTAGAACAAATTTTTCTTAAAAAGGCAATTGCGCCTTTTAATTGAGAGAGGCGGACAAAGACAGAATAAGGCAGAAAAGCAGAAATAAAATGGAAGAGTGAGGCATTACGACACATAAGGTCACTGTAAGTGAGGAAAAATGAATGACTGCCCGCCCTTCAGCTAACTGTGGGTAGAAAATGAAACAATAAGCAGAGAGAGCTCATGTTTCTGTCACTGAAATAGATGGTGGTTACGGATTTGACTCCACACTTTCCAAATGTATTGTTGACGTGGGAAAAGGATGGGCGTGTGTTTTCAGCACTCAGCAGACTAGCTGGGGATAGCATGTAACTGATTTGGGGTATTACTCCTGTAGCTCCTCTCCTCTCTAATGTTGTCCTCTCTAATGTTGTAAAATCAGCAAAACACACTGGCCAGCAATAATGTCAAGGGACCTTCGCTGCCTCATTTATTATTAATGTAGAGTAATATAAGTATATTCCTTGGTTTTTGGATATTACACGACACTCATTCACAGAATGTTTTAACTTTAACATCCAGGAAGTCTTTACACTGATTTTCCCAGTATCCAAAAGCTGGGATTTGTCAGTGAGCAAGAGCATATTGATTAGGTAACACTGTTTATTGATTATAGAATATGCCTTAACGTCTCAACATCTCAGTGATTCCTGCAGGTTGTACTGCTGCTGGACTATTTTGAGTGATGATGATAATGTGCTCCCGGAGTAATCCCACTGGGATTGCAGAACCATTAAAACGGTCGACACTCTGCTGGCTAAGTAAGCTTTCTGTGTCTGCAGGCATTGCTAAACCAAGATGGGAAGGAGGAGAGGGGAGGTGGGAAAGACCAAGAGTCATAACTTGATTCTTAGAAATAGAGGATTGTTGTGGAAAATAAGCAGCACATGTCCATCTCTGTGGACTTGTTCTATTTCAAGAAGTCTCGTCCAGAGGGGGGATTCTGGCCTGACCCCCTAACACAAAGACACTTCCTGTCTGATATGTAAAGATGTCCTGGGAGGATCGAGCCTGAGTGCAAAACATGAACAATTGACTATATAAGGAGCTTTTGGACTTTGGCACCACAATAAAGATCATCCATACAGCTTAGCTTGTAGACAAATGTCAGTCACACCATGATGGGGAGAATTTTTGGATGAGAAAAAAGAAACAAGAAATACAAAGTTATCACACATGTATACACTTGTGAGCTGCCTGGCCTTCATTATGAATGAGTGTGAACCTCTAGTAACTCATCCACCATTCACATGCTGCTACAGCCTTTTAAATAGATTAGTGAAGGCTTTGTTTCACCCTGCTCTTTCTCACCGTCTCTTTTCTCTCCTCTAAAAACCATGCTGTTTAGGTGGAGTATCACTCTGTGAGAGAGGCGGCGAGGAAGAGGATGGGGTTGCCATGACGATGCCAACTTAGCGAACTGTGTCTCTCTTCATGATTGTCGGTTTAATTGGATATCATTGAGGAAGAACAAAAACGCAGTTGAGTGGGGTGACATGAATGCAATGATGCTGTCTGCCTGTCTTAATGTCATACTCTCTCTCTCTCTTTGTGTAGTTATGAATGATTAATGGAGATTATATAAGAGCTGTAGTACATGAAGTGCATGGTGAGTGTTACAGAGAGCATGTAGTGATGTAGTCCAGTGAGGATGAGAGAAGGGACTTCCAGAGGTGCTTGGCATAAATAAATAACTTACAATAATAAGCACTTATGTCTCCAGTCTCACATGCTTTCAAATAAGTGAAATGTTTTATCTATTTATTGATAATTCATTTTTGTTAAGATTATACTATCTGCATTTTTGTTCTCTGCTCTCAGATGTGATCTTACTTTGGCCAACAGTGTGTTTTTGCTCAGCCAACTTTTCTTTAACATTTGATGGATCCTTTTGCAGTCAATATGATGTGCAGGCTCAAAGAACCCTGTGATACACCAGCGATTGTTAAATAATTGAATATGCCCATCCCTCGCAGGCACACACACACACACACACATATATACAAGCACAATATGCGCTGAGTCACTCTTCTACATACAGTCAGAGTGACTGGGATTCAAAAGCAGGTTCACTGAAATGTATTGCTTCACAGCAAAATGCAGAAGGTTTTGACACAAACTCTTTTAAAACAAAAGCCCAAACAAAAAGCGTTGTTGGTGTGATGTTCAATCACATATTTTTCTATTACCACTGGGACTGCAAGCACTAAAAAATGTATGCAACTGTAAGAAACAAAAAAGGTGTGCTAATGCTGCAAAAGCACAGGCTGTTCATGAAAAAACAAAAGCCTAATAAACAAGGGCATTCCTGAGAGACACACAAACTGTACTGTGAAATGAAAAATATTAATTATCATGCATAAGCAGGTGAGTTTCCTTTACAGTCTTGTGTTTCCTGGTTTAGGAGTATTGGGGCACTTTGTCTATCTGAGGTTCTAGCATTTGCATTAGACTCATATATATAAAAGGTTTTAAACACAGCTTTGCTTCACAAATAACAACAACTGAACAAGTACAAAATATATCACAAACACAAAACAAGGCCAAGGTAATTCCACAAAACCTGGCCTTGCTATTATTGCACAGATCTCTGATATAAACATGATGCTAAAAAACTAACCCAACCCTACAATGATCAATTTATTCATGTTTTTATTAGGAGGAATATATCATGCGTCTTAGCACAGTATGCAAATCAGCAAATGTTGGTTTTGCAGTAGTGAACATCTTATTGAACATCTATTTCTACTCATGCTCATGCACATTGATTTTATTTAGACTAAAGTTGTGTAATTTATTGTAATTCAAGGGAACATACATCAGCCAGTTTTCAAAGAATCACTTTCCACTAGCTTGAGCGGGATAATGCCTGCCTTGCTGCAGCTCATTTGATGATCCAGATAGTTTCTCTCATTTATTATCTGGTGGAGCTCCAATTCCTCCTCCTTTTTGCCCCCCCCCCCCAGACGTAAGAAGAGCTCTGACGTAATAACTGGAACCTGTCCCCCAGGGCACCTGAAGGTCTTTACTGTTTAGTGCTCCACTGCCTCTGCTCTTCATTCTTCTTCGTCCGCCCTCTCTGCTCCCTATCTTTGCAGTCATTCATTGGAGTTTGTGTACAGCTCATTCTGTGGTAGCATGTGCCAACAACAGATGAAAGACTTGGCCTGTATATAGAGTCAAAATTAGGCTCTCTGGGCATCTTGCTTCCTATCCAACTTAGTTTCACTTTCCTGTAGTTTATCTGATCAATATTATACTTGATGCTCTTCATGATAACCAATAGTAAGGAGTACAGAGGTCACACAGAGCCATGATAATGTTCCTATGAGAGAATTTTTAGAAATAAATATGAGGAAAAGAGTGCCGCCTTATTGTATACTCTGCTGTTTACTGTACTGTCTACAAGGTGAGTGATATGCATAGTCTAGTTTTTATTCAATTGCCTAGTCACTTTTTGGGTATATTTGTATCAAAATGTTTCCTGATAAAATTTCCTTGAACCAGTGTCACTATGACAAATCCATCTACATTTAGAGCTCTTTATAAAGTGATTATTTCATTGATGATAAGCATATACCAACAGTGACTTAGTGACAGCACAGCACATGACCTAAATCTTTCTGTCTTGATTCATAAACCTCTTATAATTACTCTCCCATTCTCACATTGTATATACTTTGGAAAAATTCTAATGTTGCAGGAACTCCCTGCACTGTGTTAACAAAAGTGGAAGGTTGCAGTCAGATGAGTTGTCATTGGTTTGTAAGTGCTGCCCTCTATTGGCTACTGCGCCTTGTTACAAACTTTCTTCAAACAATACATTATTTCAAAAGAGATTAGTTCAGTGAAAACAAAATCTGTAACTACAAAGCATGATCACAACTTCACAAGAACAATGTAGAGTCCGTGGTTACAAAATGCAGCAAAGCACAAGTTTAAACCTAAAGAAATTCCAGTTTGATGAATTATGAATATGGTATAAACCTATTTTTTGTATGTCCTACATTTTTAATCTTTTATTTTAGGATTATTTCTATCATAGGTTTTATTAAGGAAATACAATATATTTATTTACTAAATTGTATCTAAGTAGGGTTCTGGGTACAATCACTGTAAACCACTAGGTGGTGCTGATAGACAGCGAGAAAACAGGCTGCTGCAAGTTCCAGAGGCTATTGCATTCAGGCGACCAATAGCTGTCTAATTGATCACAATAGTTTAATTTTCATACACAATTAATTCTTACCGTTCACCTTTCGATGTATTATTTTCATTGTAACGTCATGATGTAGTGCAATCAATATTATGCAGGTATGCAGTATATTTTTTTCTTTCTTTTGCTTGTCTTTCGCGTCTGACAAGCACAGCCAAACTAAAAACACAATTGAAATATATTCAAGAATATGTAGTGACATAAAAATTAGAGCAACTTAATTTTACTAGCTACATTAGGCTACATTGGTGTCCCATGGTCTATAGACAAAATACATCTAGTTGTGAAGCATAGCCTAATATAGGCTATATGTCCATTTATAGCTTGTAAAATGTTTGCACAATGTCAAAAGTGTGTCAGTATGGTCACAATTTACAAAGAGCTGCTGATCTATTTTTTTATGCCGCTAAAAAGACCAGTGCAGACACAGTAGTGCAGATGCAGGCCTCGCTGTTCCCTATGAACAAACATCACTGGGCTCATTGTAGTCGTTTCCTCAAATGAATCGTGCCAAATCCCCCCCTTACGTCACACTTCTCTCCTTCATGTGTGGAATGCTATAAATGTGGGAGGGGTGTGGGCCACACGCAACATTGTTCAGTTCAAATTCAATTTGCCTTGAATATTGTAAATCAAGATATCCCTTCCATGTACAAAGTGGGATTGGCTGATGGACTTCCTTTCTCTATGCGATAGGACAAAATAGATGTTTATTACGGAGGGCTGGACCGCCTTCTCTCCACCCACACTATAACCACTTTTGTCGTCGTCAGAGATACTCTGCTATCAAGATAGTTCACGTCTTACTCTACCATTGTCTCCAAGCGTACAAATATTTTAAACATGGATTAGTAGGCACAGAAGAGGTTAGCAAACAGGAAGGCACAATTTCTCTTTCCATGTAGAAAACGATGAGAATGTTGATTTTTGACATACCACGCATGCTCACAAAAGGAGCGACCGTTAAGTTCTTTAGACACCTCTTAAAACGAGAAATGTTGTATTTTTTAACGTTTTTGACAGTAGAGTAGGTCACTTACACCTAAAACGTCACCCCCTTATGCTAATTTATATACAAATACATGTACAACAGCAGTAAAAACGCCACATGCGAGGCACTCTCACCGAGTCCCAGCTAAAAACACGACGTCTTGCGTTGCCAACGGGCGTTAGACGAAAGAGAAAGTGCTCAAGCAGTGAAATCCTCGTCTTGGTTTTGTACTCTTTGTTGGATGTGTGCTGTGGATGACAACCGTCCAGCCCGTCTCAACAACAGCAGCGACGGCGGCGGCGGCGGCAGTGTGTTTATCATCGCAGCAGCCGAGGGGAGTGAAGCGAACCGGAGGAAGGAGCGAAAAAGGATTTACGGACACCGACCAAGCATGGCTACCCAAACGACAGCATCATGTACTGGATCCACTCTGTTGCAGCCAATCAGCGAAATTATCAATCTCCCTCTTGACCAGGTATGTTTTTGGATGGAGACATATCGATACATGAACCGTCCGAGTTGATAATATGTTTTAAACAGCATGTTTATCATAATTAGATAGCATATTTGCATATAACATTAACGTTAGCAGAGGCTGATGATGCGCAGCGCTATTCTTCCCAAACGTTACCGTAGCCTTTATACATTGCGGATTTATTGAAAACGAGTGCACAAATTCACTGTTGGCGTTTCACTGTCACCATCAGCTAGTCCCCTGCCAAGCTACACTACAGCTAATGCCTTTTGTCTCTTCCCTTCGATGCCCAGAGCCTTCTCCAGTGGTCCCCAAACTGGGGTCCGAGGACCCCTCAGAGATCTGCTTTCCATCGGATCACCAGTATAATCTGGATTAACTAGTTAAATTTCACCAACAACATTCACTTGAAGTTAGCCCAAGAATAGTGTGTATTTAGGCCGCAATGATTAATCTGCCAGATTGCAACAGTTTTTTCATTGCTAAGAAACAGACAAAATAAAGCTAGTTTAATAGAAGAAAAATACTGAGCTGTAAAACGGCTCCTTAAAATGGAAAAGGCTGGGAACTTTAATCTATTTGGGATGAAATCAGATTTTGGATTTGGCATGATTCTAATATGGCTATTCAGTGGACCTTCAGTTCACAGCCACCTGGAGCTCTGTATCTAGTTTTGAGAAAGCCATGCAATTCATATGTTATTATGAGGAAAAGCCTATATTTTAGAAGTCCATAACTGTAGGAATCACAGCTCGGGGAGTTTTACATTTGTAAACCTAAACCAGGTAAAAAGAGAGTTAAAGAAAGATGTGGTTTGTGGTGTTCATTCAGGCACAAATTACTTTGCTGGTCATCATTGCTCATCTATAATGAGAGAGGGCACCACACCTTCTCTGTCAGTCTTTTCACATTTTGAAGCAGCATTGAAATGGGTTGGTAAACCACTGTAGCTATGGTTCGTCTGGAAATATGGGATTATATTAGCTAGGGATAGTTTTCTAAAGTGGAATTCATTATAATATGTGCTTCACATGTTTGCGTTGTAAACACTTTCACATTCACAGGCGGCACACCTACACCATCACACATGGAGTGTATGCAAAGTAAATTTCCATAGCAATCATTTCAAAGCTCACCAGAGATAGCCTGTGGTGGTGTGTGGAAGCGTGCACTCATGTCAGCACGGATCAGTAGCTCAGGATTTGTTAGACAGTTAACATGTAGTTAACATGGGATGTTTCTAGCTTTCCTCAAACTACATTGTGATTGTCATTGTTTTTATATAGTGGACTTAAATTTCCCTCTGAGTTATTGCCCTGATACCTACCCTGTGTTATCCACATAGTAACAAATAATATAGCTTAATACTCCTAGGAGAAGGAGACAGGGCATATCTTGCTGCCCGATATGTATCAACATGCCACAACCTGAGGAACATTAAATTAACCATACACACACAGCACACGCATGCGTTCACACCCACACACAACATTGCAACATGGCAACATTGTTCTTGAAACTTTGATTCGAATGAATCCCTTTGAATTTTATTGTTTTTGTAATTAATATATGTTACTTACTTACTTAATATATGTTTTCCTGAACACCAGGGAATCCACTGTCATGTCCCTCAGTTGCCTCCACCAATATGAATAACTCTTTCTTGTATAGAGAAACAATAGATTTCTTGTTACAAATGGACTCCAAAAAGATATATTTTTTCTGCTTATGTTGGCATAGTTTTGCTGTGCATTTTCATCCTGTGTCATCAGTGGCAGAATCACTTGTTGTATCTTTACTCTTTCCTTATCAGCATGGGGTCACATACAGATAAGCCTATTTCCTCCTCTCTGCCAAGCACTTTTACATGCAAGCCTCAAGCTCATGACTCACTCTTCTCTTCCCACTGGACCTGAGCAAAGCCTTGTTATACGCACCTGAGATCATAAGGGTGTGCTTGATAGGATGTTTGTATTCTCAGCTGTGATCTGGTTAAAGTTTGCATGTTTGAAATCATACCACAACTGTGTGCTTATGTGAACTTAGTTTTGCATAGCCAGACCTATCTCCACACTTAGTTTTAGCACTGTGCCAGCACTGGAGAAAGGTCTGGCTGAACCATGGATGTGTAAAAAGATCTGGATACCAGACCCAAAATGGCACCTATTCAGTCCAAAAGAATTGCTTTCCTATATGCATATGCCAAAAAAGTTTCTAGCTTCCCGCTAGCCCCGCCCGTGAGTTCCCGCTGGGCTCATAGACTTTACATTGTGGTGATGTCACAGATTTTTAAATAGCTTTTCTCGACTTGAGGAAAGTTTTACAAATGTGAAACCTCCATGGATCAAAAATTCCTAATAGAAAGAGTCATAATTGACCTTGTTTGCAGTTCGAGGTGTCCTGTCAACAGTTTTACAGATGTCTCTTTTATAATGGGGGAAAATGCTTTTTGGGTTGCAATTTGTTGCTACAATATGGCAAATGGCCACTGGGCAAAATTGGAAGTAAGGCTGAGTGGCGGCAGGGCCTGGTTTAGGGGGAAAAATGCTCTGTCTTGTGTGTATGTCTTTAAGCCAATCACAATTGTCTTGGGCAGCGCTAAGCTCAGGATGCAGCGACGATGCCCTTGTAAAACGGTAACACGCAGATAACCGAAGGAGAGGAGAATTCTGACTGAAATAGTTGGCCAATGGCAGGCTTATACCCACAGCCTACTTCCTGTGAGTCAGACTAGTAGAGAGGCGAAGTCCCTCCCATTCCTGTGTCCCCCATGGGACCTTATTTCGGAAAAAATATGTACAGTAGTCAATGGCGAGAGACAAATAATTCAAACGGGATCAAACAATTATTTGTCTCCAAAATAAGGTCCCATGGTGGTCCACCAGAGGGGGAGGGGCTGCGCCTCTCTATGTGAACTTGGCTTCTTTATCAGCCGACCACGTACACAGCTACCTAGCCATGTGACTAACCTCTAACTCCTTGTCTTGTTGTGGTTCAAACAACAAACCTGTCCCACCATCTGTCATCCTCCATACCTGCATGTGCAGACTAGAGTGTTTCATTATGTCTATCCACTCTAAAATGCTCCAGCCTCTGTTAGGAATGTTGCAGGGCAAGAACTCACTATTCAAAGGATCTGTTCCATATCATAAAAACATTCTCTGAACTTTCTCTGGAAAGGAGTATAACTGGCTCCATACTGTGCCTCTAATACGTGGAACAATGAGTACACATTAATGGAACCCCACAGTGCCCTCTGCTTTGTATTTGTAATTTGTTATTACACTAAATATTTATAATAAATAAATAAGTGTGTGTGTGTGTATATATGTGTATGTGTGTATATGTATATGTGTGTGTGTGTGTGTGTGTGTATATATATATATATATATATATATATATATATATATATATATATATATATATACCCAGCCAACCTGGGTGCCCTACTATATAATAATAATTAGAATAATGTCATTTGTAACTTGCTGGAAGGAAACCTTATTAAAAGTACTCTCTCAAAGGATAGCCAAAGTTTATGTGAGATTAAACTTGTGTTTTCATTAAGCTGCTGCATCTATAGAGCATATCACTTTCAAACTCAACATGATGGCTATAACAGCAACTGTTGTGATTTTATTACCTTGTAACCTGCAATATTTAATCCACCACACAGTTTTACATTACTAAGATTGCTACAGTTATTAGCTATATCGTTAATTCTGCTTGACCCTGGGATCACATTTGTCAATCATAACAATATTTTTTATACTTTCTACAGCTTATTTTATGTCTGAACAATTTCCAAGCCCTTTACCTTAGTGCCAACGCACTATAGTCAGAGGAAGTCTAGCAATTGCAATGCAGAAAATGAGGATCATCCACTGTGTCATGTATTTGTTTATTGAAATATTTGTATTGACTCTTAGAGTTATGTGCCTCTGGCTATTCATAGTTCTTTATCACTATTTGAATGAATACTGGCTGAGTAAGAGAAAATGGCATTTAACAAATGGGACATATAAGGACATATAATCTTTCAATATCATGGCTCACACTACTTTTTTGAAAGGTGTCATCCTTGTGACAATGTGGTTTGTTAACTTCCAGCCAAATGGGTGCCCTACTGTGCCAGGGCTGCTGTCAACACCACAGAAATCAATACAGCCACTCAGATACAATATGATCTGTGTGGCCCACAGACATTGCCACTCATTTTTATGAAGCTGCTATAGGGTGGCACCTCACTGTATGTTGTTAGGACTGTATGTGTCCCATGGGAGATCTGCACTAGCCTGTGTCAGAGCTATAATAGGAGCTGTGAAATCTGAACTGACACTTTGCATCTCCTTCTCTCTTCTTCTCTCCCTTTCTTTCTCTCTATATCACACACAGCCTGTCCTCTCTCAGTAATATGCTGTTACTACTTTGACTAATTCCTCCTACTGCATTTTTGTGCACCCACACAAACACTATGTTCACCCACTCTGGTTCAGGGGTTCTGGTTTGAAAAATGTGATTTTATAGGCTCAAATTACACATCCTGATCCCAAGCTGTGTCTGCCCCAGATTTGGTTGTATTTAGCTGTTTTCATCTTGCGTGTCATAAACCTTGTGGAGAGAAGACCATATCCAGTTTGAAGTGCTGCTCTTCTCTTAATGTCTTGAAGACATTGACCTGACAGCATTCATCAAGAAAATCCTTGACATTTTACTGCATCTCATCTGACCTCCACCCACCTCTAGCTTAACTTGTTCAGCTATCACTTTTTATGTCCACTGGACTCACAACCAATTTCTTTGGCACAAAAGATAACAAGTTTAGTTATCAAGATCTAAGAGATTGAACTACAGATGCTGGGTACTGATCTATCTCAATCCCTTTAGAACTTAGCATAGCATTTGATATTACACATCCACACAATGAAGCAGAGCTATCTTGCAGATTAGCTAGCATTTTCAGAGGTAGTTTGTAACTGCATGTCCAGTCTCTTGGGTGGAACATTTGCTGATGATGCCTGTCAACATCGCACCAGTATGCTTTTCATGCTGACATCATTTGTGGTGTTCCACAAGGTTTGATTTCAGGCCCAGTTTTGTTTTCCCTCAGTGTTGCATCCAATAGGACATGTCGTCATAAAGCATAATATCGAGTTTCAGTCTGCAATTTGGAAATCAGTTGACTCATACAACCTCATGAGCGCCTTTGCATTCATCAAGTGTTGGGTGGTTCCAAACATTGTGCTTCTTAATGTAAATCAGCCCTATTAAATGACTCAAGCAATCCTTCTGAAATGTAAGACTCCATGCCAGAAACCTGGGCACTTTATTTAACTGTTCAAAATAAGGTTTTCAAACCCTATCCAACTGAAACATTTAGTTAGTTATTTATTTATTTATTATTGATCTTGAAAAGTTTATTTTGTCTGAGAAGGTCCTTTGGAACTCTTTAGGTCATCGGCTCAGCTGTGAAGTCTTTCCACAGCTGCAGCTGTTTCAATAAGCAGCAACTGCGCTCCTGATGAATCCCTTCACTGGCTTTTTCACACATATACAATGAACCTTAAGAACTTGCTGTTTGTTTGTGCAGCTCTTCATTGTCTTGCATCCTGATATATTGATTGTTTTGTGCCCTTACAATACAAACAAGTTTTGGCTAAAACTAAAGGGTTATGATGTTTCAAGTGACTGATACATGCCCTTCTATATTGTCAATTTAGATGGTATATTGTATCTTTTGTTCGTTGTATTAAATGCTCTAGGGTAAAGGTGGTGGTTTGTTGGAGTTTACTGAGACTTGTTGACAGCGCTACTATCTACGGGATGTCTCTTGGGAGCATGGCAGGGTGGAAATTTCCACCTGCACTGTTGTGTTGTGTTTAGTAGACAATCTACACCTAAGAAAATGACATTAATGATGGTTTTAACCTTAAAATGTAAGTTTTCTTTTGTTTTCAGGGTTATTTCTTTTACATAATTATAAAAGGTAAATATTAAGTATTTGGATCAGTAGAAATTTTGGTTGATGTAATGTTTTCAGTGTCAGCATTGGCCTTAAAAACAGGACAGCAAGATACGTGCATGCAGATACACAGGTGCAGATATAGTTTGGACATCTTGTCAGCTGATTATTGTTGACAAGAGTGCAGTGGTACTGTAGAGTAAACTGGCTATATTAGACAAATACATTTCTACCTCTTGATACTGAGAAATGATGTCCTGTGGCTGACACATTGCTCTCTCTTCTGTTCCATGATTAAATGACAAAACAAAAGGAAATATAAATTCCAGCTTTGCTATTTTATCTCAGACTAGCAGAACTTTAATACTTTTATTGAGGAATATGCAGTCAACATGCTGGCGTTGTAGCTCATCAATCAATTCAATGTACCAGCAATGTCTGATATAAAGATGCAGTCTTATAGGGACCAGCTCGCAGTGTACAGGCGGTGATGGCGTGTGTCCTGTGGTCACAAAAGGCTCGCTGCCCAGCTGTACAATCAGTCTTCTGTTTATGTGACATATTGGATTGTCACAGTTAACGGCCATGTCTTTTATCACAATAACAAGCCTTCTTTTGTTGTTGTTGCTGCTGCATTTTCCACCAGACTATTGTACTGTAGGCCTCTGAGCCCACACAGTGCCAAGGGTTTGACTCCTAGTTTTTCCTTTTATCCACTGACAATTCCCTGCTATCAGTGACACACTGTAAGACTATACCATGGCGATTGGCCAGGTTAAAATGAGTTTAACTGAAGTTTGAAATAAGCAGTCAAAAGTACATGTAATGGTGACTGGCCCTTACTGAAAAAAATCAGGATGTTTTCTTCCTAATATCTGTGGATCTTTGTAAAATAATCAGAATGTTTATCTCATTAGCACCTATATTATGTGGTGGTAAGGTTTTGGGGAGCTTTGCCTTAAGAATCTCAACTTGGCTTTCGTATAAGGTCCCCTGCTGCTGACTAAGTCCCCAAAGCTTCCTGGCTCGGGACCGGTGGTCTTACTTTTAAGCCCTCGGGTCTTGTCGGAGTTTCTCTACCTCCCCATTGTCTTTAATTGGCTGCCCTCTGGGGAGTCTTATCCCTCCAATTGATTTCTTTCCCCTCTGCTCTCTCTAATGGAGTGCTGCTGGCTGCTGCCGTTATTATGGTGCACAATCAACACAAGCGTGCAGGATTCCTCCTGGGGTATATGGAAAGACTTGGCTATGTTGTTAACATTACTGGGTGGTTGACAACAGACAGGCCCTCATAAAGGTGGCTTAGACTTTATGATCATGTGTTTAATGAAGCTTGTCTATCACAAATGTGACATTTAATCCAGAGAAATAGAAGAATTGACCATGAAAGAAGAGTCTGTCAGAAGGCCTATCCACATATTTACCCAGCACAAACAGCATTGTGTAATACTTTATTTTGGATAAAGATAAATATCCCGTATTGACTGATTTAAGATTCATTACATATTATTAGAGTACATACATGTGCTCCAGTTTTGACTGATGAGTAGACCTCTAGTGACTCCTTTAAATTTGCAGATACATTTTTTAATGCAAGGTTTCATAGTATTTTGCCTTTTTCCTCACTGAGAGCTACACTGAGTGTCACATCTGGCCTAACCTTTGTTCCACTAGCTTGAAAAAAATGAAGCATCTTGTTGAGGTATATTATTTATTGGAAATTGATTTATGACAAAGATAAGCAACTATTAATTTGTTGGAATACAAAAACTACAGCGGCCATGAAAATCATAACTTGGTTTCACCCATTTCGATAACATTCTCCAATGTCTTTGAGCAATTTCCCCAATTTTTTAGCTGTAATCTCTGCTGTATAAACACTTTTACAGCGTTCAGTCCTCTCTCGCTCTTTGTATTTACAATGTCCTTGTCCTAGATTTACAGTAGATATGCAGGGAAATCTGTGCATCTGTCATTAACTCTCTTAACTCTGAAGTGCTTGGCGTTGCCTCAAAAGTGGATGTCCACATGACTCAGCCTCCTAACTCATTAGTTCCGTTAGTAATGGTGTGGTGTTATGAGGGTGGATTGGGTTTCTGTGCTAAAAAGCCTGCACTCTTGGCTTAGAGCACCAGTTTAATGTTTGAACATATTTTCAGGGAATCATTTTAACAGCTTCAAATTACAGACCAAGCAACTAGACATTTCTGATGTTGTAGATTGTAAATGAATGCAAACAAGCAAGCCCAGCTTTGAAGATTTGCCTCTGGGTATGATAGGGCCATCACAGTTCATATATATTTATTTCTTACTTTGATAGTTGTTATTCTATCTCTGTAAATGTATTTTATAGTCTGAAATTTGTTAGCTCTTATGTTCAATTTCAGGCCAGGCTACTATGTGTTTATGTGAACATGGACCTGAGGCCTATTATTTCTCTACAAAACTCTGCTTTATGGTTCATTTACTGTGCTTGACCAGGAGTCCAATGGGATGAAGGAGATGCATCCAATATAAATGAGAGGACATGAATATTTATTAGTATGACTTTGCAGTGTCACTTGTAATTCCTTTGAGGTAAGCCAGTAAGTGCATTCTGCTGTTTCACCTTCACAGGAACAGATAGACTGACACATTCACCAAGCCTCTGTCACTTTTACTTTTCAGTGGCTCTACTCTCCAATAAATAGTCAATCTGAGTATTGATCATCCCTAACCACAAGTTGCGCTGTCATCTGAAAAGTTTTGCCCCTAAATGTGGAATTGATTTACGATGTTTACTCCTCAGAGCCTTCTGCCATTGATTCCCTTGAACCTGATCACCTGTGCCACAAACGGCTATATAATCCTTGCTTAAAGGGGTATACCATGCAATTTAATGTGTTACATAGGTTCTCTCTATAGTGATCAAGATCATCAAAGATGCAAGGCAAGGAAAATTTACTTGTATAGCACCTTTCAAACACAGAGGAAATTTATAGTGTTTTACATAAGACAAATAAATGCAATATGCAATAAAACAATATTTAAAACACAGTGAAAGGGAAAATAAAAACAATGGAAATAGAATAAAATGGAAAAAGGGCTGAATTCGGAGCTCTTTGATGCCTATTTAAAAACGGGACTGATTCAAGTCAGGTTTGAGATGGGACAAATCGGGAGTATAGGTATACTTATTTTGCAGACCCTCATTGACACCCTGCCGTTAGAAAGTCAGCTTTTGCTGAGCAATACAGCCCTGTATTGAGTGAATTCTGTCTGAATTAAACATGCTTAATATTTGCAAGATGCCATGCTGATTACTCCAGCCAATGAAGTTTAATCAGTTTCCATCACCCATGTATGCATGTCTGCTACTAGTTTCTGAGTTATATCTGCAGCTATTTTTAATGTCGAAAGTGGCTGCAAAGAAATAACAACTATATGAAGTTGTTCCTGTTCAGTTTCACAGCACGTGTACCCACAAACCAACTACATCTTGTAATGTGCTACCCCATGTCATTAACTCCTCTCCCCATCTGTAAATTACACTCATAAAATGGGCTCAGCTTCAGACGAAACCGCTTTCACTGGCCGTTAGGGACGCTGATGTTGTCAGTAGAGGCATATCTGATCAGTACCATAATAGAAAAACCACAGACCATTCACTCAACCAGCAAATATCAGTTACTTAACATGCTTATTTAACTTTAGCCTAGCATTTACAGTCTTTTGTAATATTACAGGAAAACCTGCCTTTTGTGCTGTGTTCAGTTTTGATACTTGAGCATTATTGTGAAGTTTTGAACACCAGATTTTAAGTGGATTTTTATTGTGAATTGCACAGTCTTTATAAAGCCTGCACACTCCATGTGAACACTTACAATTAGCGATCTGAGTGCTTGACTGCAGATTCTTGCAGAGATTCTTGAGTGCCTGGCAAGAAGCTCTGTTGTTTAAACGTTGTCTCCTTACTCTTAACAGACCATTGAGGACTTTTGAATATACGGTGCTGTATCATAGCAACTGACTGCTTTCTTTGTTCATCTAGGAGGTAGCGGTTGCCAACGCTAGTAATATTGTGTGTTTCTTCTCTGGAATCAATGCCATTTCCCCTCTACATACAAACTATTGTTACAAAGTCATAAGTCAAATTTAGGTGCTACTTTTTACAGGCTTATGGCTGCTAAGTCCATTTGGCTGTTGAACCACTGGCCAACTTGGAAAAGTGCTCTGCTTTACACTGATCCTAACTGAGCTAATGAGCAGATAAAATGTCCTTTGTAACACTGGTAATACTGACCTTATAATAATAATAATAATAATAATAATAATAATAATAATAATAATAATAATAATAATATTTAATTTATTTTATTTAATTAGCACTTTTAAAAACAAAGTTACAAAGTGCTTTACAAGACAAAATAAAAATGATAAAACAATTTTAAACAGTTATACAGCATTGAGAAAAAGGAGCTACATATGAGAGAGTATAATAAAAACCGTTAGGTGGGATAGGGCAGAATTAGTGCTTACAATGGGATTTGTTTTGTCAAAGACAGGGCTTCTGAAACACCAAGGTGCACTGTGCTTAATATTGTTTGTTCTGTACTATTTTTCTAAGTATCTTCTTGTGTCTTGTCACTTGCAAGCCTCTTATTGTCTCTAAAAGTGACATACAGGCAGTTGTTTGAGAGCTACTAATGTGCTGCTTTACTGGGCAGAAAAGGCCGCTCTGCCAAAACCGTCGTGCTCTTGTGGATGTAAATGAATGTACTGTAATAGTTCCCAAGGGGACTCAGTATTCATTAATAATGGCTTATATTTTTGTTGGGAGTTCTTGCCTCTGGATTTAGACCAAAGAACAGCAGGAATGAAGCCCACTAGAGAGGGGGCAAAATATTCTGTGATGATTGATTTCCATTTTCACCTTTGGTTTCAGATACCAATGTTTTTGAGATTACGATAATGTACTACTTCATTATTTGAGGCTGAACCGTTTCAAAGCCTGTTTATTGAAGCAAGACTGACCATGCATGGCAACACAACCTCTCTGAACCTCTGTCTTCCATGTTGAGAAACTACAGCTGCGGCCTCCTGTTCAAACAACATGAGGGTGGTGATTAAAGTTTGGTTAAAGTCTGTCTTAGATGTTACTGGCAAAGTCCTGGCTGGCTGAGCTGAGCAGGCAGTAGCCCAGTAAGTTTGCCTTTGGTCAAACACACTCTGACTCAGAGCCTTTTAGCTGCATTGGCCTCTCTCACCACATCCACTACCTACCGTCAGAAGTCCACCATACAACTCTAGCTACTTGCTACTCACAAAGTATCTTGCATTCTTGGGTCCATTTTTTTGGTTTATTGGTGTGTTTTTCTGGCCAAATGTAGATGTGACATCACGTTGAGATACAAGCGCACATGTAAATGTCAGATTTTTAGTCCCTCACGTAAAAAGCAAGAGCTTCTTTCTAGACTGACCGTACAGACAGTACCAATCTTCAGCACAACTATTGCCTCTCAACTAGAAAAAATGTTACTTAATATCATTCTCCACCTACATTTACAGTCATCAACTTGATGCAGCCTTTTCAGGTCTGTTCTTTGTGGCTTGTTAAAAAGGCTTTTTGGAGAAATGTAGCAGTAAAATCTAAATATTACTGATTAATAACAGTAAAAAAGTATTTGCAGGTAAATTGTTTTTTTTTTTATGAGACACGGCCAGGTGCATGTTGAACTTGTCTACAGACAGCTAACATACAGTGTACTTAGCTAGCTGTGCACAATCCAGCATACATGAGACATGGAAGAATGTATATTTTCTAACTTGCTACTGTTGCTATCCATTGTTCCTCTTTTACACTTGCATAGACTGCAAGAAAACAGCAGTTGTATCCACTGGCAAGTCTGGGTTGGCTCCAAAATCTTCCACATTTCCTATTAAGAATACTTAGTATCTCTCTCCCTGTGTCTCTGCGTGCAAGTAAGTCATATTATAAATCAAGTGGCTGCACCGCTGGCAGTTGTTTACCAAGAGTTATGTGCATATCAAAAGATGCCGTCAAACAATGCTCCCTGCTTATATATTTTCACATTACTCAGCACTGTGGAAGAGACATGCATCCACAGGCAGCATGAATATATCCAATAGATGACATCATCAGTCAGGAGTAATTTCATCAATTTATTAGTTTTATCTGCTGCAAAATACTTTGTCGTTGAGGAACATACTGCATCTTTCTTTTGGACATACTGCAGATTATTTTCTTAAAAATATTTCCATGTCCCTCTCTCTGTTTGTCTGTCTCTGCGTCTGTAATGATGCCAGTAAATCTCTTGTATAAATGATATGGCTGGCTGTTGTTTGTTGGGAGTTGCACGCATCGAAAGGGGTAAGTGGTGTCAAACAAAGGTCTTTGAGTAGAGGGACAGTAGAAGACGATAAATGAAAGAGGGAACTGAGAAAGAGACATGTCTGCACTCAAGGGTACACACAGACAGTGGTTGGCACTCTACTTCTGCAAGGCCCACACAGGACTTTCTATAGAGAACATTGGCTAATTATGCATACAGGGTTTTGTCTTTCCTCCCTTTTGTACTTCTGTTGCTCTGCGTTCGTTTTTGCACTGACATGGTAACATTGTGTATGTACATAAGCCTGAGTGCATCAAGCCAAGGTTACTCATCACTGTGTAAATGTATCCCGCTGTGGTGAAATTATTTAATCTTTGCACTTTCCCATTGTGCACCCGGACAACTGCTCATAGAGCATAGATGTCGTTTCTGACCAAAAGCAGCTCTGTAATCTTTGCTTGGGTTGGGTTCATGTGTTTCAAGAAAGGATCTACACACACACACACACATATTGTGTGCTTGGTTCTGGCCCGGTGCTGCTGGCTGCCTTGTGGGGAATGGTTGATTGTTTGGCTATTAATAGCCGGCCTGACCGTAGAGCCTGACTGGGATCTGTGCATCAGCTCAGAGAGGAGAGCGTCAGACTGCAGGCTTTAACACTCTGCGTGTGTGTGTTTGTGCATCAGCGCATGCCTCCTTTGTGCTGCTCCTATCTGTGTGGCACTTGTCTCATGATTTCTAGTATTAACATAACCATATATTCAGCCTTTGTGATTGTAGCCATTATTTGATTTTAAATGTGGGCTTAACTACATATTTAAAGCCCTTGTTCCACTATATTCATACATCCACAGTTTTATTCAGCAGACAGGCTTGCGACATGAATGTGAAGATTGAGGTGAAGAACTTGTCAAAGTGTCCAACTTTTCCTTTGATTTCTGTCAGTTTGTATGTTTGTGAGTGGGCAGAGGGGGCACTGCCAGTGGCATGAAACAGGTCAACGCTTTGTTGTATTGCTGCTAAGAACAAGAATACTGTTCTTGCAATACTGTCAGCATGATCTAGTTGCACTGAGCACACACACAAGTCAGTTTGTCTCTAGGTGCCATGAATAATTGTGCCACATTTACTGGCCAAGACTAAAGTAGTCATGACATTGCCTGTGTCTTTGTCAGGCTGCAGATAGTGTGTGTATATGCACACATGTGTTTGCGAGTGTGTGTTTGCATGTGGGAGAACAAAGGCAGACACTCCACTGCTCTCATTTCACTCCAGCCAAGGATGGGGTTGAATGGTAGAGGATGGAGCATAAGTATGTACATTCTCCTGTCGGCTTTTCTCACTATATTTTTCTCTCTGTGTTTTTGATTGATGACTAAATGTATTTCTTCATAAACAGTGCAAGTAATAGTTTGTCCTTGTATGATATTCTGCACTTTCCCTACATTTTGCAGCCTATTTTTGACTCTCTGTCTCTTTCTCGCTCTCTGCTTCATCCACACCCTTTACAACATTAGCTAACACTCTTATCATCAGCTATTTTTAATCCCCTGTGAGAATTAGACATCAATTTTCTCTCCAGCGCTCACCTAACATGAAAACTGCTGACAACAGAGTGTTTGTGTATACGCAAGAGTACTCTCTAAGGAGCATCAGGACAGCATATGTGTAGTATACCATAAATGCTCCACTGCCACTTTTTGCGTAGAAAACACACTGTGACACTAGTTGAGTTTAACTTCAAGGCTTTGAATCCCTTCCTCCACTCAGGCAGCAGCGCCGTGAATCTGCACGAGTCATTGTGGACTACAGCTGATGGAAATTAAATGAGACTGTGCAGAACGGGACCGTAGCGTCACATAGGCTGTACCGAGTGAGGACTCGGGGGGTGTGGGTGGCCGTGGGTAGTGACTTAATGACATGGAAAAAAGGGTTTTATGCTAATGACTGTCTAAATTTATCTCCCACTTTGTGTAGACACACACAAACAGATGCAGGCACACAAGCACAGACAGGAACCCACTAGTCACTGTGAGTAAGGCTCGGATTAGGAGGCATATACTGCTCTTTGCAAAAGGAACTATTTTAGTCTCTGGGTGCGACACATGGACCATGCACAGGGAGGGCAGAGAGGAGTACTATTTATGAAAACTGATATTACCCCAGTAGTGTGTGTGTGTGTGTGTGTTTCATGTTCTTATATCCCAGTGGGGACTTTAATCTGAATGCACACTAACCCATAGAGACTGCTTTTTGAGGGTTAAGACTTGGTTTTAGGGTACAGGTTACAATTAGGTTAGGGTAAGGGTTAAGGTTAGGCACTTAGTTGTGATGGTTGAGGTTAGGGTAAGGGGCTAGGGAAAGCATTATGTTATGAAAGCATTAGGCGTCATGATATATTTATCTATCTCAGTGACCCGTGGCAACCTTATGCACTGCATTTTCTCCAGAGTCACACTGATAAATAAAGGTTAGAAAGCTAGAATGTGTATGACCCTTTTTAGACTATTGGATCAACAATTTTTTCTTTACAGGCCTTATATATGTTTCCACATGTACGCTGGAAACCTGCAGAACTTTAATTACTCTTTGTATTCATGCCCCCTGAGGTTTGTTAAATTTTAGCCACACTAGCATCGTGGCTCTATGGATGGCAATGCCGGTCTGTTGGTCAGTCGTACCACCACTTGGTCCAGACTGAAATATCTCAACAGCTATGAGTGAAATATTTAAATTTTCCTCACTGTAATTTTGAGTGAAATATCATGGCAACTACTGGATGGATTGCTGTGAAATTTACTACAGATATTCCAAGTCCCTCAAGGATAAATTGGTGATCCCTTAACTTTTCATTTAGTGCCATCAGCAGGTCAAAATTTTGATTTAGCTAATACTAATTACAATCCCATCAGCCTCAGATGTACTTTGTGTTTAGTGCTAATTAGCAAATGTTAGCATGCTAACACTCTAAACTAAGATGGTGGACATGGTAAACATTATATCTGCTAAACATCAGCATGTTAGCATTGTCATTGTGAGCATGTTATCATGCTGATGTCAGCATTTAGCTCAAACCACAGCTGTGCATAAGTATAGTCTCACAAAGCTGCTAGCATGGCTGTATTCTTGGTCTTGTTTTATAGAAAAGGAAAGAGGAAAAGCTGTACCCAGAGGACAAATGACTCGCCATCTGTCTGTTCCCTCCTGCGCCATCACTCCTTCCTTTCTTCACAACCTCACTGCCTGGCTGCAGCTCCTCTCCAATGTGACATCTCCAGCTGATAAGTTTGATTTAAACACGAGCAGGGGCAGAGGGAGAGAAAAGTCATACATATATATATATATATATATATATATATATATATATATATATATATATATATATATATATATATATATATATATATAAAGCGCCTTTTATACTTTGTAGTAAAATCACGATCATGGGTGAAGCACTTCTTTTTGTGCTAATTCACGACAAACAGAGATAGAGGAAATCTATGGGAGGAGGAAGTTAAAAAGAGAGACAGAAAATAAATTAAAAATAGGGAAAGTGGTGCGAGAATGACATGAACAGGAGCAGTGCTCTAGCCACGAGGGCCTTTATGTTACTCTATGCACACTGTATTTCGCTCAACAATGAGCTTCAGGAACCTGGCTTATCTCTGTCTTCCACTGCATCCACAATGACTTCTTCCCTTCCCCTTCTGCTTCTTTGCCTCTGCCTGTCTGTGTGTTGGTCTATAATGTAGCCTCTTAAAGCTGAGCTGAGCTGAGCCCTGCGCCACAGCTGCCAGGAGGAACTGCCTGATAGCTTATTGCCTTCAAGTGCTAATCGCTCACTGGCGCCTGCCACCCATCAAAACATCTGCATTTTGTCTGTCTCCCTCCCTGTGTCTCTCTGATCCATGCACATTGTAATAAAATGCGATCAATCTGCTAAAACACTATTGTCTGGTATTCAAATAAAGTGAGAGAATACTGAAGACGAAGGGAGGATATGTTCTCATCAAGCCTGTTTGGAGGCATTTATTTGAGCTTTTGGAGCAAATTGGATTTGTTAACACAGTTAAGAAGTGAAGAGAAGAGAAAAGAAAAGAATTATGGTCTCTTTCCTCTTTCAAGCAACCTTTGATAGAGTTTGTTAGAAGTGAGAGTGGCAGGTTACCAAAGTCTCAACTGTCCCTGGTTTGCTAGTAATTTCATGGTTTTATGGTTTGAACCAGAGTCACACCTAAAGTTCACTCAGTGTTTTTGGTCCTCCCACCCTTCCCCAATTTAGTCTTTTCCCCACTCTTAGTCTTTTTCCCAGGAACATATTTCAGTGGATTTGCTGCAGTGCATTTATCCAAAATAGTGGCTTTTTGTTTTTCTGTGGCTCCCTTTGAATCTGTTACAAACTGTTCTGCAGCACAGATATTCTGCTTTACATTCTGAAACAATAAGAGCGTTGTACCCCAGGGTAAGGTTGACTTCAGAGTAAATCAATAATGGAAGAGGAGATCCATGTATTATGAATGAAGAAACAGTGCACCCTGGCACAGGAGCTTTTCTATTGCAAAATGTTTATTCAGTAAACTACACTGGCAACAGGCTGAGGGAAAACACATTTAACTTTGTCTTTTAACAAATCCTGTGAATATCAAGAATCATATTGTCTCCTTAGACTTTCAGATCTTGTTTGTTTTTGTCATGCAGTGCATTATCTAACATTCTCATCGTGTTACCATAACTTTGCTGTAAAGTGCAGTATGCACCCAGGAAGCAACAGCGGTTGCTACATATCCAACAATTCTTTGCATTTATGTGGAGGGCATCTTTAATGTGAGACTAAAATCACAGCCAGGGTTCTATGGTGTAAAATCACATCTATGAGTATGTAGCAAGTCGACTAGCATGTGGTTTCATTATATAACTGCTGTTTACTTTGACAGTTGATTTCTTAACTGTTGGCATTTCGTGGATGTAGAGAATTTAGCTCCATTCAAAAACAATGAAGTGTTACTGCATTTGTTGCTGTGAACACTATGACATCTCAGTAGCTGAGGATGGGCCTTGAATCATTTGAACCGCTGTCATCTACTCAATTATCTCTCTGTCTCTTCATGATATGCTTATGCTGTGTGTGTGTGTGTGTGTGTGTGTGTGTGTAATGCATGTGTGCTTACCTGTAGTTATAAGTATGCTTCTATGTTCAGATGCATATTGAGATCATGTGTTTTTACAGAGATCTGGAACAAAATAATACGCTCAAGTACTGTCTTTAAAGATGTTTCCCACTTCATTAATCATCTGAATTAATTAATAACAGCGGGCTTTTTCACAGTCGGCCAGAGGGATTTCCACGCATCTCATCGCCATCAAAGATGCCTCTTTGAAAAGCAGGCTTAGCTAATCTTATCAACAAACACAGATTGGCTACTTGAATATTGAGAGGTTTATGTTTGGAAGGTAGCATTTTAGAGTAATGTTGAATATGTGTTCTGTTTGCTTACTTCATCATTTATGAGTAACAAAGTCATCTTTTGTCATATTATTGAATTTTTTAGGACTAATGTGTGTGGTTTTGACCAAACAGAAGATCTGCTTCAAAATAATTTATTCCAAATAGTTCTTCATAACAGTCCAACACAACACCAAAGTAAATTGGTGTGTGGAATGTGGTTATAACAGTGAGAGTTCAAGATGTTCAGTGGAGGGCTGCTCTACAGATTTTTCATGAAGCCACCTGCTGTTATCATTTAGTTCCAAGTTCTCTTTTTCTCTATATATTAAATTTTTATGCTTCATAATCAAAATGTTGCTAGTATAAAAAGTCAAAGTCAAAATCATGACCCGGTTACTCAAGACAATCCACAAATCTTGTTGTGAGCAGTTTCATGTGGGAACTATTTTCTTTCTACTGATAGTTCCTACATGAAACTGGATTATCTTGGGTAACCGGGTCATGATTTCTGGAAAGAGACATTGCTGTTGAGTTTTTCAGATGTATTTTTTGGCGCTTTGAGCACCACAAGCTGAGTCACATATAGTCCCATTATATTCAAATGCTGTGTTCAGGACCATTCTGGGCCTCAGTCTTTGGGCAGTAGTGTGTAGCCGCCAGCCAATAACAGTGTGCAGGCTGTGAGGTCGGGACTCTCTAAAAACTTAGCGACCAGGTTACATCGCTGTCTCCATCTCTGTCCTCTGCTCTCTGTGTCATGGATGTATAAAGAGCTGCAGGTCTGTGTGTCTGTTTGACCGAGGGCGGGGCTGAGCTACACACACGCAGAGCAGAGAGGCCACAGCGGACAGGATGAAGCGTGCACTTCGGCTGCATTCACACAAAATCCGGCAATGAGGTGTGGGCGTGTTTATTTGTGCTTTAGAACCTAACCGCAGTGAAACAACCAGAAAATAAAGTTTTATTTCTCTAACTGCTTTGATCTCGCTAACGCCTCTCCCTCTCCTCATTCATTCTCTAGCTCACTCAACTAGCGCTCTCTCTCTCTCTCTCTCTCTCTCTCTCTCTCTCTCTCTCTCTCGTTGAGCCGGGGAGGAGGTGCCAACTTTGAATGGTGTGTTTACAAACAGCAACCAACAAATCCTACTCATTCTGCCTTTAAGAATAGATTATTCACAGTTAATAAATTGCTCAGTCAGAGCTTTTGCCACACAGTCAGCTTTCAAGTGTTCACCCACAGTTTCACTTTGCTGTGAACAATACAGTTCCTCTGCCCTCTGACTATTCCTCTGTCACGCCCTTCCATTCTCCCACATTAAATATTTCTTCCTTACAAAGCAATGCGTTGATCCAGGGAGGGGCTGATTTCACACTCTCTTGCTCTCAGGCTATTGCAAAGACAGAAGTTATAGTTCCTCAAGTTCAAGTTTGTCATTCCACTTTTAAAGTCATTTGTAAAGAAGCACTCTCTTGAACAGCACTTGTAATAACCTAAGATATATATCTTCCATATAAAATAGCTCTATTTTTGATTATTTTAACAACATCTATATAAGATATGTTTGTCTTTGGTTTGTTGTCTTTGCTGTGGAGGCATGCACATGAATATGCGCTAGCTTGATTCAGGTTTTAACCATCTTAGTATTTGACATTGCTGGCTATTTTTGCCACTGCGGGTCGCATTGATAAATCAGTGACTATAATAAGTGTGGGATGTTTGCTGGTTTGCAAATGAGCCAGTCTGTCTTTTTGTGGGCAGGCCTGCGCACAAGCTGGCAAGTCAGCTTTTCATTCAACCAACTAGCAATGTCCTCTTTTCTAAGAGAGCAGCTTGAAGTAATCAAAGCGTGAAATGACATCCAAAGCTGTGGATTGGGTAAATACTGTTCGAAAAAGAGGCTTGCATGAAAAGGGGTAGCCAGAAGAGGTCTATTTGATGGGAGAAGGGAGCGATTTGAAGTTGAACCTGGGTCTAATTTTTCCTGCTTTGTTACACTAGAGATTGGGAAAACTGACTCAGCACAGCTCAGTTATTCACATGAGGAGGAAATCAGTTTAGACTCAAACTAGGCCTACTTACTGTATTGTTCATGGTTGAATGATGGAAATGTTGCTAGTCTAAATAAACACTAACATTTGTTGGCACATAGCTGGGTTGGGTTGTTTGCCTTTGATCCATAACGGTAGTTTGCTTTTAGATACCATGAACACACTATCTGTAGCGAAACTGACACACCTTGATAGAAAACAAATGGCCAGTGTCATGACTTGGATTACTTCGATTTTGTTTGCTTTTGGTTTGCCTTTGGGTGTAGCTCAGAGAGTAGCATCATGACCTGCTCACAGCCTTTTGTTTTTGGTTCTCCTGCTGGATTATTTGTTAATTATACCCATCTTGGTCCCAAGTGGGTTCCTCCCTTGAGCAGTACCAGCCATGACAAAAGAGGCCAGCTCCTGGTATTGAGGCTCCTGTGCTTTGTGTATGTGTATGTATGTGTATGTATACGCAAAAAAACAAAAACCCAAATATTTGCTGCCTAATGCCATCTGATATGACTCAAATCTGATATGACGCAAATGCTGCAGATAATTTGTTGCCACATCTGTTAGTCGTGCAGACTAAAGGACCTACATACTTATAGGCTCTCTCTCTCTCTCTCTCTCTCTCTCTCTCTCTCTCTCTCTCTCTCATATTAATCATGCAGGATCCATAGATAATGGATGGTGCTCATGGTGTCTGTAGCCTTTCACTGCTTACTGGCCAGACAGATCTGTTAACGTGACCTATATACATGAACATGACAAACTTTTCTGCTGTGCATTTCCTACTTCTGCCTCAAATCAACCTTTTAAATAACCTGTAATTTAGACAGGGTTTATCACAATATACAATTTAAATATTTACAATTTTAGTCAAATTTAAACATGTGCACAGACACTGACCATATATGACCACAAATGTGAAGTGATGTCATTGCATTGGAACACCAGCTCTTGCATTGCAGTTATTCATATTGGCTTTGTATGATATATCTGTGCGTGTATTTGCATCTATAAACGGAGACTGAAGGAAGGGGGGCCTGATGTAGAAGGGAAATGGAGAAATAAATCTGCTTTTGCTTTGTGCTTATGTGTAAATGTGTGCGCAAGTGTGTAGTTTGATAATAAGGGTGATGAATAGCCCAGCCAGACGGGATGCATAGATCCTTAATAGCAGGACAAACATCATCCCTGAGTCATCACTGTTTATGAAAGAACATATGCAGACATATACACAAACACAACACTGTGTATTACCTACAGTAATAATGTCAGTGAGGGATAATTGAACAAAACTGTCTACAGAGAGGTAGGTCGTGTTCATGATGGTGGTTTAATCAAAAAGTCTTAAAATAATCAAATTTACAGGATCAGCACAATCCAGTCAGATCAATAGGACATAATATATATGACCATCTTTTCTGTCTTATACCATATGGTTCAGGATGAGTAGAGACAAAGTGTTAGCAATCAAACAGAGAGGTTTCCCTTGTCCTCCCCTCGATGAATCGAGTCAATCTCACTATTGTCTGGAGTAAAGCCTCTTTGCTGTTCCATTTGCACACATTAGGAGATGAAATAAGGTCTCAAACACCCACTCTAACCCAGCTTTACTATGACCTACCAGACAGAATGTATTCATATACAAATATAGCACGCTAATACATGTATTAATAGAAAAGTTTGCTCTTAGTGGACCACACCTGTGTTGTTTATTTACTACCCATTTACTACAAAACTTTTACATGTTAGTGACAACCATGAAAATCATTTGGATGACAGTGTAATTACTCGCAGAAGTCAGAGGGTACACACAAGTTTCAACAAAATATTTATTAGTTTAGTTCCCGTCAAGAAACTTATAAATGTGATTTGTTGCAAAGTTAATGACCTTGAGACAGAAAATTGTGACTGCGCGAAAGATGTTAGCTCGTTACTAAATTCCCGTTTAAGCTCTGACATACAATTGGAACCTGTATCCCTCTGAATAACTACTTTACGCTTTACTTTCTCTATGGGTTTTTCCACCCCTAATGCGACACAATTTTAAAGTGGCAGTCATTTATCTTTTTATTAGTGATGTAATTCTCAGTCATCACCTTTAACAATCACCATTAAGGAAAGATCTAGGGATAAATGTTTGTATAGCTCCAGCTATCAGTCTTTCTGGATTTGTAACATTGTTTTTGTGTGTCTCTCTGTGCAGGTTAACTTTGTGGCATGTCAGCTGTTCGCCCTGCTGATGGCTGTGTGGTTTCGGCTCTACCTCCACCCCAGTAAGACCAGTCCTTTCATCAGACATGTGGTGGCCACTCTGCTGGGTTTCTACTTGGCTCTCTTCTGCTTTGGCTGGTGAGTCACTGCTCTGTTTATCCCACAGCTCTTTTCTTGTCATCACTGTCATTTTACTCTTCTCCTTCCTTCCTTCCTTCTTTCCTTCCTTCCTCAGAATTTCATCCTACAATATTATGTTGGTGAGATCCTTTTCCTGCCGACAGTGGCGATGTCCCAGTTTCATGCTATTGCAAATACTATAAGCTGCTGGATTGTTTGAAAGGATGTTGTTAATGTCATGGTTCAAGTATTGGTATATGAAATGTTATGTAATGAAAGGAAATGTTATATAATGAAGTGTCCACTTCTGCTTCAGTTAGTTATTTCCTGCATTTCCCATAATGCCTCTCCATAAACCTCAGAGACTGTACCTGAGCATTTCAGCTAGATTCATCTTTTAAATAGTTTATCAAGCAATGATGCCAAACATTTGGCTGTTTCCAACTTCTCAAATGTGAGGATTTGAAGCTTTTCTTTGTGTTTTTTACGAAACAGTTTATTCAAAAAATGAGCTGATTAATTGAGCATAAAAATTATCTTTGGTTGCAGCTTAATTTCAGCTTTTTTTTCTCTTTTTTTTTTTTTACATGTAGGTGTACCCTTTAGAGGAGTGAAAAGTATTTCTGTTTGAGCAAAAGAGAGCGTCACACCCCTTAAGCAAAACACAACAGGTCTTGTGACTGCACAGCAAAAAGGTCACCGATATATAGTCACAGAAAGAGAGACTAAATCTGAAGAGACTGAATGGGAAATGAAACTGCATGCCATTTGCATTCAATTTGGTCTTCCAGAGTGGGCTAATGTTGAGGGAACCCCAGCCCTGATGTTTTGCTTGTTTGCTAGCATTAGCAACATGCTAACATGCTGGATCTGTGAACTCTGTAAGGACCAACAGCTAGTGAGAGCTCCTGCTCCAGAAAACTGATTGCACATTGTGTAATAATTAAATGTTACCTGAGCAGAAAGTGTAAATGATAAAGCAGTGAACATTTGTCAAATGAAAAATAAATTGCAGGACATATTGCATTCATAATATCTAAATATCTAAACTCCTTTTTTAGAATGATTTGGAATTAAATGATTTGATTTTAAGTTGATTAATATATTCATTATTTCAAACAGAATAATGAAACGTAATTATGAACTAACAAACTGGCTAATTGTGTCATTTAATGTAAATTTAATTAACTGCTTAATAGATTGCATTACATTTCAGTATTAATTATTCATTAACCAGTAATCACTTACACAGCCTGAAATGGTTCACTGACATTATTCATACAGTTTCATCTACATTTGGTTGGTTATCTGTGGGAATACAAATTTACAACAAAAAGAAGGGATAGCAGCTACTTAATAGAGTAGAGAATAAAGTGTTGTTGGAGTAGTAGGGAGACAACAATTATTTTCATCATCGATTAATCAGCCAATTAGTTTTCTGATGAATCAATTAATGTTTGGCCTATAAAATGTCAAAAATAGTGAAGAATGCCCCTCACTATCTCCTGAAGCCCAAGGCGATGTCTTCAAATGTCTTGTTTTGTCTGACCAACAGTCTGAAACCTAAAGATATTCAATTAACTATCACATGAGAGAAGAAAAAGCTGGAACTAGACAGTGTTTGGCATTTTTGCTTGAAAAATGACTGAAACAATTAATCAGTTTCACTAATCTGTGGCCAATAATTTTTCTGTCAATCAGCTTATTGTTTGAATGAAATTAACTATTTCAGTGCTAGTTAATTGTTGTTTCATTGGTGCTAGTTGTTTTGATTAATAGCCTTGATATGTAGATAGTGTTTATTTCATTCTTTTCAATCTTACTTCAATTTTTGTCACTCCATTGAGTTCGCTGTTTCTTATTCTGCTTTTGTTCTCCTGTCATCATCCTACACCCTTTTCCTTGTTTGCTCCTTGTCTGCCATCATCCTCTCCCCTTCTGCCTCACCCCGTCCTCATTCTCTCCATCCTTGCCAAAGCAAATGGGTCGATGGGGTAGTAAATGATATCCAATTAGAAAGTTATTGCCCTGTAATAGACAACCCACTATACCTCTGGCAGATTGCCTCTCAAAGTCCCGCTGTGTGTGTGTGTATATAGGAGAGCAAACATTAGTCAGACATCCAGCAAGTAGGAAAATGCTAACCAGGTGAAATGTTACCTGGTCATCTGGTTATAGGTAATAAGGTTTTACTTGATCACTTCACCGACAGACGGGTCATGTACACGATGCAATTGACACTGAGCTGCGGTTGGGTCAGATTGTTTGTTGTAGCTAGGAGGTGGCAATGTAGTATAATTCATTCCTGAATCAGAAACTATCTTCTAGTTAAAGTATGGCATGACGTGAAATGGACTCATTTTGCTAAACCAAAGCATGGACCGATATCTAAATAAATAAATAATGCAAATCTGTTATTGTTTAAAATGAATTTAAGGGGTGTGCCCTCTCCTTGAGTAGATAACAGCATTTGTTTCCATGGTTTATTCCATTAAATTTTTTTCAAAAATACTGTGATATACTGTACTGTTAATTTACTGCAGTTTAAAGGTGAATGTTTCAGATGGTGGTTGTAAATGTGTACAGTGCCTTTCTCCTTACCACATTTTTCATGAATCTGCATTTAACATGCAGATTCATATATATATATATATATATATATATATATATATATATATATATATATATATATATACGGCCTCACCACTCACGGGGTGAGTGTGAGAGCCACTATCCAGGATGAAACATCCAAGATCCACAAGTACATCCAAGATAAGGCCCCAACAGATGACGTGCTCAGGGAATGTCTCAGGCAATGGAGAACAGAGGAAGACGTGCTGGAGGAAGGACCATCATGGGAGGACAAACCCCTACATGGGATGTACCACCGGAACATAACTGAAGTGGCTGATATCAAGAAGTCCTACCAATGGCTAGAGCGGGCTGGATTGAAGGACAGCACAGAGGCACTCATCATGGCTGCACAGGAGCAGGCCCTGAGCACCAGAGCAATAGAGGCCCAGATCTACCACACCAGACAAGACCCAAGGTGTAGGCTGTGCAAAGAGGCCCCTGAGACAATCCAGCACATAACTGCAGGGTGTAAGATGCTGGCAGGAAAAGCATACATGGAGCGCCATAACCAAGTAGCTGGCATAGTGTACAGGAACATCTGCACTGAGTATGGACTGGAAACCCAGAGGTCAAAGTGGGAAACACCTCCAAAGGTGGTAGAGAATGACCGAGCCAAGATCCTGTGGGACTTCCAGATCCAGACTGACAGAATGGTAATGGCGAACCAGCCTGACATCGTGGTGGTTGACAAACAGCAGAGGAAAGCCGTTGTGGTTGATGTGGCGATACCAAGCGATGGCAACATCAGGAAAAAGGAACATGAGAAACTAGAGAAGTACCAAGGGCTCAGAGAAGAGCTGGAGAAGGCCTGGAAGGTGAAGGCAACAGTGGTGCCCGTAGTCATTGGAGCACTCGGGGCAGTGACCCCCAAACTGGAGGAGGGGCTACAGTAGATCCCTGGAAGAACACCAGACATCTCGGTCCAGAAGAGCGCAGTACTGGGAACAGCAAAAATACTGCGCAGAACCCTCAAGCTCCCAGGACTCTGGTAGAGGACCCGAGCTCGAAGGATGAGAGACCACCCGCGGAGGGTGAAGGACAAAGTTTTTTTTTTTATATATATATATATATATATATATATATATATATATAAAACTGGAGAGGTCAGTACCCATCAGCTGACCCATACTGTAAGTTGGCTTATGGAATTATGAAGATCGTAGGCTAATTTCAGAACATGTCACCAGATCGTCACCAGATCGTCACCACATCCTAGCTATACAACAAAAATATATGTATAAAAAAATAAGGAACTGAAACATAGAATTAGTCTGACACACAACAGTAAAATGACTGACTGTACTAGAGTCACTGAGGTGTGTATGGGTGCTGGTTTATTGGGCAATAAAACAAAAGTATTATGAAACATTTATGTGCATCAGAAAGAAAAGGGGCATAGTATTCTTCCCAACGAAATGAAAAATTTAATTGAAATAAAATATTTACACAGTTCAGGACCCTTATGATGGATCATCCTGTTCATTTGATCAAGACACGACAGCCTCTTTGTCCAAATGGGCCAAACAGTCAATAAATGAAGTTTATGTCCGTTAAAGCCTGCCAAAGAGTTTTATTTGCTACAGTAACTAATAGAGCACAAGCCCCTTTAAATATCTATAAGCAGACACATTTTTACAAAGGTAGTATATGGTATTTATTGTATATGGTTCTGTGCTAAGTATTTTATGTTATACACTAATTACAGGAATAAAAATGTTCTTATCACTTAAACTTCTGAATTTACAACATCATACCGTATAATGATGCAGAGGCTGAAATTAGTGATTCAAAAAGACGGGTGTAATTATTCGATAAACTTCTCAAGCAGAGTAAGGTCACAGCAGCTTGGAGACATGCACATGTTAATTGTTTATAGGATCCCAATCAGCGTCTGCCAGTGCAGCTTGCTCATGTGTAATGCATGAATGCATCTTTGCAACACACTTGCATTTGCACACTTTTGAATTCACATGTGCACACACATACAATAATAATAATAATTTAAGCTTTCATTGCACAAACACTCACGCTGTTCTGTCTTAGAGGGCACCTGGCTGCAGCCCTAGAGGATCTGCCTTGCAGACGCTGCAGAGTGCTGGTTTATTTATGGATGTATTCCCACTCTGTCAGACGCACAAGCTTGTTTCTGAATGTCACCGGAGAAAACATTTGGAGATTGTTGAACAGTTGAAGCAATGTCTTAAGATATCTTTTTCCTCTCCCTTCCTCAGATATTACAGCCTTCTTAACCCTTTTATTTGCTGGGCAGTTAATTTAATTCACCCAGCTTGTGCTCCCTTGTTCCCTGCCAACCCCTGATGCCCTTGCCCTCTTTGTTGATTCACTACTAACACATTGTGGCATCTCTCCTCTCCTGGAGGGCTTGACGTCGGTAGCAGCACACACTGTGCCCTTCAAAGACCCATCTGGTGGCTGCTGCTGCTGTTGAACTGTCTGTGTGTCTGTGTGTGTGTGTGTGTATATGTGCTTTACAGGAAGGGAGAGAGGTGGATATAAATCAGAGTTTGATCAACACACATTCATGCACACTTCACTGTAATGGTGTGATATAAGGAGTCTTGCAGTTGGAAGACATGGGAATTGGTTAAGAACATAGTGTCACGGTGACCATCACTATCCTGCCCTGTGACTGGTGGAGATGACACAGTATTGGTTACAAGGTCTGGCCTCACATGGATGATGGTGTGACTGTGGTTTTGTAATGCTGTTATTTCCTCTTCCTAATGACTGTATGGGATGACAAAGTGACAAAGCAGGGTGTGGATGGTTATACAGAGTGCAAACAAAATCTAATATAGTCTAGTATAAGGAAGTGGCATGTGTGTTATAAATAATACATTTTCCAGTAAATAACAAACCAGGAAACCATGGCAAGAAAATGTTAAAAGTTGAATATGAGATCAATAAAGTGCCTTATCATTTATGGCATCTTTCTCTCAACAGGTACTCCCTACATTTCCTGGTGCAGAGTGGTCTGTCCTACAGTGTGATGGTCTTTGCTGGCCTGGAGCACATGCACAAGTAAGTGCAAGTGGAGTGGGGTTAAAAAATTACACATTTTATTATTTAATTTAATTTAATTTACAAGGTTTCCACCGAAAATTGTTATATGGCTTCATGGTTCCTGGAAGTGTCAGAATCACAAAGAATTGTAAAATGCCTCATCATCATTTCCCCACACTAATAAAACTGAAAGGGCAAATGGAAGCATGACATTTGTCAAGGCCAGTAAACCAAAATCTTGTCTCAGAAACTTCAGATTAGATGTTAGATAATATAAACATATCTCATATCCGTTAACTATGGATCAATCTTCTGTTTGCCTCTTCATTCGTTTGTCTTTGTTTTTGAGGCATACATACAAGCCTCGGTCACCATGACAATGATAATTCTGCCCCCCAGGCTTCCATCTGTGATCATGGCTCATCAAGAAATACACACACACACACACACACACACACACACACACACACACACACACACATATTGTTGTTATTTTTACCAGAATTCAAGGTCATGAGTGCAGGTGTAGTAGATGTTTCCCCCTTGGGAGAACGCTCTAAATAGATGCTAACGAAATATTATTTCACAATAGCAACTGCTGACAGTGACCTAAAACACAGGACATGTTTATCCACATTAGAATATGACATTTCACCATCTAGCAATGTTTCACATCAAAAGTCACATTATTCCTGGAAGTTTAACCCTTCACAAACAGCATTAGTGTGGATGAAGGTGCAGCTCAGGGGCAGAGAGGAGGAGAACCATAGAAGCAAGACGCACTGACATGTTCATGTTTGCAGAGGAAATTGAACCCACTGCCTCAGGTTTTTGCATAACACATGATTTATTATCGCAGCAACAGGGTGAGATTTAACTGGTACTCTGTACTGATTGTACAAGTCCTCCCAACGTTTAACCCATGGCCTTTATTCTTTGAACTACACTTTAATTGGTTGAATAGGTAGTCAGGGCTTTCAAATATGCCAGGACACATATGTACTGTATATTCGTATATGCAGGAATGTGACTCACTGTGGTTCCTTCTCTCTATACAGTCTTCTACTTTGTATAAAGTCACTACCTTTTGATATTTTAAATTTACCATAATGCTATATCAAGTGCATGACAATATTTTAGCGACTACAGTTACAGTTACAGTACAGACTACAGCAATTTGGGGTTGGGTACATTTTTGTGGTTATTTTTCCACTTTTGTTTCTTGTCTGTTTTTTTCCCCCCTCCTTTTTTATTATTATTTATGTTATTTGCATGTTCGTGTTAAAAGGAAAAGAGGGAACTGCCAATGTAAGCCGAGAAACTGTTAAACTGTTTAAATTTGCTGTACTCCCTCAATAAAAACAGACATAGAAGTAGGCCTTTGGTGATACTCTCATCTCCATCCCCCATTCAGCTGTCCCCCCTCATAATGTTTTTACAGTATTACATAAAACGCTGTAACGCTTGCTAATGATAATACTGCTGAGTCTAGATAAAATGAATCAGTATAATGTTGAATATATAGACTTTTACCTCCAATAACACCTTCCACTATAAGACATGCTTTCTGCAGTGACAACAGTTAGGCTTGGGCAAACTTTGGGAACACACTCTGAACAGCACACTACTCCCACGACCAGTGCACTGTGGCAGGACCTGTGTTCTCTATTTGTTGTTCTCCCACTCAGATACCCGGCCCTTGGTGGGGAAATTGTACAGTGAGTGCAGTGTGACAGCTTTATGGAGTTGCTCAAAGCTCTTTTTCTGGACTGTGGGAATGGCTGTGAATGGAGACCCATCTTAGTGTGTATCTAGACTGACCACTTTGTTCAGTGGTGAGGGCGGCATCAGGTTTCATTCTATACACTCTCATGCAGCTCTGGATCTCTCACTATTCCACGCCCCCACTCTCTTTGACAGTTCACCTGTTGGATGTGGTGAGCTGACAGGGAATGTTCTAGACGCTTATCTACTTGTATCAAGTTGTGAACACAGCACTGCCTGCTGGTTGAAGGCGAGGAGGAACAGAGAGCTGTGAAATCATGAGATATGGTGTAACCAATGGAGAAGCCTGTGACAGTAATGACAGTGCCCTCTTTAATTGATACTGGTGTGTCTGAAGAACCATAACAAACATATGATATCTCAGACTGTTGAAGAAATCAGACACGCTATCAAGCTTGATGTAAATATAGTCTTTTCAAGTTATCATTGTACTCTATAGCCTATTTTACTTAATTTTCTTAAAGGATACTCTATGTTGGTGAAGCATTTACAGCATGACAAATTGATATTTTTCTAGGTCAGTGGTTTTCATACTTTTTTGCTTGTTACTCTTAAAATTAAGCTACTCCCTCATCATATCAAAGGGTTTGTTTTTTCCTTGTTTTGTGTGATTTTTCAAATTCACTTAAAAGGTCAAATTAGACAGTAATTCACAAGAAATAAATCAGAAATGTGTTTTTTTCTTCTTCCCTGTCCTGTTAATCAACTGAGACCCCTCAGATGTATCTTGTGACCTCTTGTGCTGGCTCAGACCCACAGTTTGGGAACCACAGTTAAAGCAAATTATGCTATAGTGTCTACTTATGTCTGTTTACTACCTGAAGTAGTGGGGGTCCACTGAGTGTCTCGCAGATAAGTTTTGACATGGAGGATGGGGAAGGGTGATATGCTGACTCCCCCCTCTAGCTATTTACCCAGTATTTCAGCCCCGCTCCCAACAAAACTAAATCAGAACAGACACTTTCCAGCGCAGGGGCACTGAACATTAGCTCTCTAGGATGGTTGACCTACTCTTGGAACCGCTCTAGTACCCTGTATACATCTCCAGTTACAGCTAACTTATCCTCTGGAGGGCCTGAGTTACTGATAAAGTTGAGAATTTTTATTATATCTGTAACATAAGCATGCAATTTAATTGAAATTCATATTAGTTTTGGTGTGAAAGCATGACTGTGAACCTGACGCTTATAAGTGTGCAAATTACTGCCTTGCAGTTGCATGCTGAACAGATGGAAATTTCCTCTGGATCTGTGTATGCATTTGAGCAAGTGTGTGTGTGTGTGTGTGTGTGTGGTGTGTGTGTGTGTGTGTGCCTCGAGGCATTTACTATGTGTACACAACCTTAGAGAGAGGTCTTGGAGTGTTCAGACATTTATTTATAGCCTGTTTTTCATTTTCATTGCTCCATATACAGTGTGTATCCATACCTGCAGCTCCTGTGTGGCTCCTTGTCTACGCGGTGACCCGTCTACCGCTGTCCCACAGTGGGAGGCCAGCCTACTTTAGTCCCAGGCTCCAATCCGATGCCTTGAGTGGAAATGAAACACCCCCCTCTGAGCTGTGAATTACACAAACACAAATCAGATGAGGATGAAGACAGGATTCCTGGTGGGCCCACTGCAAATATAGCTGCTGCAGCACATATAGCTCATATCCTCACTGATAACTGCAGCTGTAGAGAAAGCTGATCTTGGTGAAATGGGGTTGTAGCTAAGGACTGAAAATGTTAGCAGAAATGTCAACAGAAAAACCTAAAGCTTTTTTGCACTGCTAAAATATCCATTTTATATCATGTTGTCTAGTATTGAGCATATTAAGTCTTTGTGCTAAAGCTAGCCTAATAAAATGTCTGCCAAAGGTATCATTTCTGTTGCTTTTAATGCAAGTCAATTGTTTTCCAAAATTTTGGTAACATCTTTTCATTGCTGGAGTGATCTGTAACAGGATATTGTCACTTAAAGAAAATGTTAAATTAGTTAAAACCCTATTGTGAGCAAGTGTAACAGGACAACTTATCTTACTCCATAAGCATGATTTTGGTTCTGGTTTTGTTACCTTTTACTGTGTATAACACACCACTGAATGAGGATAAGAACGGCCTATATTCACTTATATTTTTTTAGAATCAAATCATAAGCCACCAGAACATTTGAGACAGTTATGCTAACCAGGTTAAAAAATTGTAGAAAGTAGTCAAAGTGGGGTCTGAGGATCCCTCGAGTTCTAGGCAATAGTGGACAATTTTAGCTAAATACCACTTAGGTTGTTCAGTAAAGAAACATCTATGATGGGGGGCATACCACATCATAGACGTCATATCCCTCTCTTTCTGCATATTTTCCTGAAACCCAGCATTGTTCCAAAAATAAATTACTCAGCACGAAACACATTTTAACTAGTATTACTAAATGTATCCATGCAGCACATTTAGAGGAGCCCTGTTGCTGTAGGGTTGGTCTGGAAATATGGAGGCCTTTGTAAAGAGCCATGTAGTCTCCCAAGATTCTGAAAAATATTGTTTACACTGAAAAACATGCCAAGTGTGGGTTGGATACAAACACAGAACTGTCAGAGCACATAACAGGAATGTATTCTAATGATCTCCTCTTCACAGTGCCTTCTCTGCCTTCTTGTGATTAATAGTAGTGTGTTATCTTTGTCTGAGTTTTTAAAAACTGAGAAAGATCTTGAAATATCTGAAAATATTTAAAATTACAGCAGTGTAAATGGGTTATTTTATTTTGTGTTATACTGTAAATGCTTGGCAGTAGAGATCAGATGATGTCTCGGCTACGTCTTGGACTGCAGATACAGTAGGCTTTAAGAATGAAGAGGTCCCGATGTGTCTTATCAGCAATGCAGCTCTAGCTGGTGTGTTGTATTCCTTCTCAGAGCAGCACAATCCTCTTATTGTTTGCAGCAGAGGAATGCTAGCTTGCTAGCTTTGACTTGGGCTGACTCTGCAACAGCTTTGTACAACAGGCTTTAGTGCTGCTCTGTCTTTCGTCTTCTGTTAAAAGGTTGTGTTGTCATCTGTCTTCAACCACTGACGGGGACACATTATTGGAGCCTCCTCTGCGCGTTTGTCGAAATTTTCGACCCCCTCATCTTTCGATTGCTTTGGTTACAGAGGCCACTGTCTTTTGTACTGTACTGGAAGAAAATCCTTGTTCTGCCGCAGATATGAAAACAAAGGGATGGACTAAGTTTATTTTCTATCCTCAGAACAGTACGGGTAAATGTGTATTAAGATGCCCTGCCTGAAAAATTCCATATCACTGTGTAGATTCAATTATTTAGATTAACGATTAATGTTACAACATATGCACCAAGATTTCATAGTTGTTTTTGGCTTTTGAATGCAACATTTCTGTATTTTTACACGTTTCACCTACATAGCCTGTGTCATCATTTATTTCTCTCATTTCTCTTTTGTTCCCTTTCTCTGTACAGGTACTGCTTCATCGTGACGCTTGGCTATCTGATATTGTGTCAGATCACACGAGTCTACGTGTTTGACTATGGCATGTACTCTGCAGATTTTACAGGGTAAGCTACACTAAGACCACAGAGCTCTTTATAATCTTTTTGGTTCTTAAGTAAAAACTGAAGACCTCCGTTGGTCTTAACTTTGGAGTACAAATAAAACTAAAAAGAGAAGTTACCATTATAAGTCAGGGGAATATTGGTTTTGACTCAACCAGTCTGAGCTAAACAGAAACAAGAGCGTGTCACACTGCTGTGTCCGCAGTCGATAGCGACTATAGTTCCTTGTGGTTGGTTCCCACTCCTCCAGACTGTCTGACAATTCAAGCAGACAGCCTGCACTCCCAGCAGGGTGGGGGTGGCTAGTTGCTAAGCAACCTAATGCAAACCCATACTGCCTCTGCGAGAGCAGAGATTTCACTATTTCAACAACCTTGTCTGCTGTCCCTCTGTTTTTCTTGAAAATGTCAGTCATGTTTTTCTAAGCGTCTGTGTGAGCCTTATAGGCAAATGGGCTTTGTTCTACAGGACTAGGCAATCTTCTTCTAATTTTCCTCAATCCTTTGAAGCTATTTTATTACAAGACCATAAAATCTCTGGTGTGTTGCTTGTTTTTGACTCTGTAGTTTAACTTGATGCTGCCACCAGCAGTTTTCATGTATGAAATTAGTCAGGAACTTGTACTTGATGATGCAAACATCAACAGAAAGGTTGTATATATCTAAATGCAGGCTAAAGCACATGAGAGCAGATTTTACAATGTTCGTTGATAGAGAATGGCTTTATTAAGTCAAGAGGAAGAGGGCTGAGTAGCATAGGACCGGATTGGGCCTAAAGAATAGAGAAGAAGAATAGAAAGAATAGCTACAGGAAGTTCAGAAAAGGTCTGCAATTACCCTGGAGGAAATTTTCCATTGTGGAGATACTACTGCAGCTGATACTGTTACTATTATTACTGTAGGAATTGGCATCAGTTGGGGCCATCAGTTACCCATGTAAAATGCAACAATACTGGTTGAATAAACATAGGCTAGCAGTTTAACATGATAACTTCTTCTAGACTAAAATAAAGGTTAAGTATGTGTGAAAAGCATTTATTTGAAAATGTCAGCTTGTTAAGAAAAAGTCAAACGATGAGCTGGTTGTATGATCTGTACTGAGAGGTTTCGAAATTCACAATATTAACTTGGCCTTTTTCTGTTTGGTGCTCTTTATTAGGCCCATGATGGTTATAACACAGAAGATTACCAGCTTGGCGTTTGAAATACATGATGGTAAGATGAGCATCAAAGCGTCTCTAAAGCATGTGTGTTTGAGTGTGCGTGTGCATTCTCTGTGGGGGGAAAAAAGTGGCAGACGTGACATAAGTGAAAATGGTTCACTTCTCTTTGGAGTTTAACAGATCACAGAGCCACGTTTCCGAGCCAGTAGTCAGTTCTGACAATGGACTAGTGAACCTGAAAGGGAGCATAAACACAGTTATGTAATGGAGCAATGACCAAGTATGCACTCTCTCCTTCTCTTTCTTTCTGTAGTATCAGTTTAATGGCTGACTTTAAACACAAGCTCATTTTGAACTAGGCTGCATACTTTTAAACAGTGGATAATAATGCTTTAACAATTTATTGGCTAAATGTAAAACAAGGCACGGTATATGTAGTTGTCCTCTCATGTGCCCTGCTAATACTGAAGTCAGAAGTTTTCTGCTCTAACTGAAACACCACATGTGCTAATGAGCAATAAATAAAGATGGAGACTTGACACCGAGGTTAAAATAAACAAGTGTGATCAAGTGTCAGAGAGGCTTAGAGATTGAGAGGATGATGAGAGTCACTCGCAGCGTTTTAGTTCCCAGTTGCAGTCTTAAGTCCCCTCAGGATATTCTAGACTGAACACAATCAGCAGTCTAATAACAGTTTGTGTATTGGTGTGTGTGTGTGTTGGCAGGTGTATGCATGTGTATGTAGTGTAGAGTTACGTAGTGTTTTAAATTCTGTTCAGGTCACTGATTCTCCTGTGAGTCTGATAAGAAACTAAGACTGTAATTCCCATCCTCAGAGAGCTGTCACATCCTTATATACACACACACTTGCCATATTTGTCTATTGTATTCCAGCTCTTAAGAATACAGATTTATTAAAGGCACAGTGAAGCTGCTTCACAATTCATCTTTTCATTCATTTGATTGGGATCAAAGGTTTACTTGTGGCCAGAGGAGCAGCAGAATCTAACTAAACATAGCCTTGCACGATGAGCCGTACCCTCAACCGTACCCCATGATGCCAAATCTGACCACGAGTGTTCAGTCTAATGAGTTGCAAAGCCGCAAATCTTCATAAACAAAGACTGATTAAAACAAATATATCCAGACATTTAGCCCAAATAATAGAGCAGATTTTTACAGTAAATACAGTACAACCAGAACAGTGGAACAACCTGAGTTAGATGATGAGTTCTTATGAGGTTATGTACACAACAGCCTGCTCTCTCTGTTGCAATCATCTTTTCTCTCCACTCTTTGCCCCTCCTCTGTCTCACTCACTGTCCTCTGCCAACTCAGCTGAAGGAAGGTATTATTTAGGTTACACAGCAGTTCACACGTCCTTCCTGACCTCTGAGCCCATGTGTTGCAATAAGTTCCTCTGGCACTGGCTAGGTTTGGTTGCAATACCTGCAAACCTTGAGACTCAGCACATGTCATTACTATGAACTTCAGAGTTTTATCAGAATACATGTAATGTGTGTTATTCTATGCTATTATGCTGTTATCCATACCCCATGTTACCATTGAAAGAAACTGATTCTCAGAACATGATTTCCAGGTGTATGTGTACATAAATGAAATGTATTTCTTTGAATGTAACATGTATCTCTTTATGTCTGTCTGTAGGATTGACCAAGCGAGACGGGCAGCTGACTCCCACTCAGAAATACCTAGCTATCAGGTATGTGACTCAGGTATGTTTTTACTGCTTCAGATGATGGGCTCATTCAATCAAGTTGAATTAAAAAGCTGACATGGTCTTAAATTAGAGTTATTTTTATAAAGGTTTCATTGCTTTCTGAATAGGAAATCGCCACATTGCCCCCCTTTCAGGCTCTCTCTGGTGTTATCAAGCAGTTGTTAGGCACTCTGTATCCAGGAAACCACACATTCACTACTCTCATGACCGGTATTGCAGGAATGCCCTGCCCTCCATCTGTCCTGAGCATTACGACCTCAGATTCCTTTCCCTGCCAGTTATTATTGGAGATGGTGCAGAAAAAATGTAAAAAAGCAGGATTTTCTGTAGGGATTTTCTGCTACTGTAAATTAACAGGGAGTTAATATGTGACAACATAACAGAATACAACAGAGATAAGAGACAGAGCAGAGAGCAGGACTCACATCTTGACATAACTGTTGCAAATATTAAATGCACTGACCAGTGTACCTATAACGTCCCAAATATGTGTATGAGGCACCAAACCTTTGTTTCATAAACTTTTGCTGGGCTACTGTGAGTCAGCCACTAACTCTAAGAAGGCTACTGGGAAGGTGAGGAATTAGCAGTCGAAAAAAGAGCTCCTGTTCAGGCAGTTCGATTTCTACCTCATCCAGCTGATTAAATTCAGCAAGGAAGGGTAAGAGTCCACAAAAATCTTCAGAGTCAGTCAAAGCACTCAGGCCCTCTCTTTTTTCCTGCACAGTTGAATAGAATGGACTGCACTAGTTCCTCAGTGGACGGGCAGCCATCCCTACACATGATATTTCATCTGTTCTCCTATTATACTGTATTTTTAAATGGTTGGGCACTACATGAAAACATCTTCTAATTTGCATTGTTTTCTCCCCCTAATATATCTGCTCTTGTCTCTTCCCTGTGGCCCTTTAAGGCGGATGCCCAGCTTGCTGGAGTACCTGAGCTACAACTGTAACTTCATGGGCATCCTGGCAGGACCCACCTGCTCTTACAACGACTACATGGCCTTCATCGAAGGCACAGGCTACCAGCCACGCCACCAGGAGAATGCCAATGGCAAGGAGAATGGGAAGTACAAGCAGAGTGAACCCTCTCCCAAGGTACACCACAGTTTTTACCACTTGAATAGAAGTGCATACATCATGTGAAGTCTGCAAACACTGCGGTAAAATAGACCTACATTTTATGCTATGGTTGGTGAGAATCATTCTAAAATGCTTTAAACCCTCAAAGAGAGTACTTGAATGAGCGGTTATGATATTACAAAAATGGGACTTTAAACTATGCAATTCTCTTTTTAATGCATATTTGGGTAATGTTTGAAAAAGGCCCAAACACTAGTAGAGCCGTTTTAAGGTGTGCAGGGTAATTATAATGCATTTGGTTCCCTTTTAGAGAAACTGAGAGATTATTGAGAATTTAATGACACAAATGTCTAAACCTCAAGGTTATTTGTGTTTTCTTTCTGTATAATGCATTAATAATTTAATAACACTCCAAGATTTGAGTGTGTGTTGTCTCAAAAGAGAAAGGAACAGAGAAAAACACAGGCATCGCCAAATATAAAACATGAGAGAATGCTCAAGGACTTGAGTTAACCTCGAGTCAACTTAACAGAGCTTTTGAAGTACAAGTATCACGTCTCCTAATTGTTGTTTTTGAATATAATGGTACAATGGGTTGCTTCTCTGTATCCCACTCTCTTCTCTTACCTCTACCCAGAATGACGTCATCTCCAAGCTGTGTACATGTGCCATCTCGCTGGCCATCTATCTGTCGCTGTGCAAGCTGCTCCCAGTGGAGCACTCCATAGACGATGACTTTGTCAACTCCACACCCTTCCACCTTCAGGTCATCTACCTTTACCTGGCCATGCTGTCTCTGAGGCCAAAGTACTACTTTGTCTGGACACTTGGTGAGTTTGATGTGACTGGATTACAGTACTCAAGTACACATTTCCTCCCACCCATCTGATATTCAATTTACTTGATTGTTGGTGAATCAAAAAGACAAGCAAACAATGACTGACTAAAGTCTGTGATAACTGTAATTTCACCTTTACCTGTAAAAGTGTAGAAGAGCAAAGCTTTGGTAGGAGAGGAAGAGGAAAAAATGTGTTGTTAATGGCCTTCAGAATCACATATTTGATCAAATAATGGGTGTCAGAAGAGACTGGAAGGGTGACAGTGAGTTGCCCTTGAAAGTACCTGGATGGACTTTGTGTATCTCTGTCTTCTTTTGTCAATAATGAACTTAGACGGAAGACTCTGCTCCATCCTCTGGAAGAGTCTAATTGCTTGACTCTCAATACAAAGTGAGTGAATTTGGAGTGAATGAAGCAGGACTAAAACGGATGTGAATTTTATACAGAAGTGTTACTACTTTGGTTTTGTTCAATGCTACTACTCATTTGAGTGGTATGAACTCACTGAGCTGTTCAGAAAATTAGGTTCTTTCTAATTAGTCTGTACAGTATGTTGAGATGCAGCCTAAAAAAAGTCCTAACTTTTATTTAAGTGTTTCCTGAAGTAACAGTGCCATCTAGTGTTGAATTGAAAACTGCACCTCTTTATTCTTAACCAATGGCAAATACATGTGATGCAGTATCTCCATCTGTTTCTGTCATTGCTTCACAAACTAATGTATTCTAAGGATGTGGAGCTGTTGTCATCCTTTTAATGTTGCTGTTCTAGTACTCAGAAACATTTGTACCTTTCTCCTGCAGCTGATGCTATCAACAATGCTGCCGGATTTGGCTTCAATGGATACAACAAAGATGGCTCCCCACGGTGGGACCTGATATCCAATCTCAGAATTCTGGACATTGAGGTCAGGCTCTTTTTTTTATGAGACCTATTATATCCAGATAAAGGCCTTTTTCAACTAAAGCTTAAAAGTATATTGTTTTGGGTCCAATTTCAGTTTGCCACCAGTTTCAAGAGTTTCCTAGACAACTGGAATATCCAGACAGCTCTTTGGCTCAAAAGGTAAAATAATTCAGTTTGTAATACTGTACCTTGCTCAGTTTGTGTGAGAAGAAGCCCTGGCTGTAGAGGGTTGCTGAAATCTCTGCATAAACCTGTAATTTGTTTCTACTTAAATTGTTTTGACCAAACACTGGGTGTGTGTCATGGTGGTCTTCTTCCCAGGGTGTGCTATGAGCGCTGTGCCATCAACCCCACTGCTGCCACCTTCCTGCTGTCGGCCATGTGGCACGGGGTGTACCCCGGCTACTACCTGACCTTCCTCACTGGCATTGCCATGACCATGGCTGCGCGTGCAGTGAGTACACACACTGTTTCTGTCTATACAGTACCTATTGTTGGAGCCAAATAGATTCAGCCAAATAGATAAAAGTCATAATTCTACTGTAGTACATTACGCTCTTGCAGTTTAGGAATCATAACATAGAGGGTGAATCCTACAGTCATTACAGACTTATTTTGCTGGAAATTAGATTTATCTGCTTTTCCATCATTCTGCAAGAGTCTAAGAGCTCTTCAGATTTACCACTGCTACATAGCAGACCCACAAATAGGCAACAGAATCCTTTTATGGAGAGTAAGGGGATAATGATAAATTAGTATACCACATATACCTCATGTTGAAGTGTGAGGCCATTACAACTAATCTCTGCTAAGCCAGACCTTTTAACTCTAGTCTTGTGAAAGAAGGAGACAAGAGGATATTTATGTAGAGACAGTGGAGTGATGGTACAGGGGCAACTCACACTGTAATTCTGGATAATCTACTTGGTAAGGGTTGATTATCTGAAATGCCACCACAATCAATTTGTTGTGCAGGTGAGTTCCTGCAGGGACTTTCTTCTTTTTTATCTAAAGGAGGACAAGGAGACCATTGACCCAGTTACAGCATAAAACTACTGGCCACTGCCACACGGACATGTTCAGCGATAGATTTCTCTGAAGAGTTATGAGATGGAAAAAGACAGAGACAAGGAAAAATGAGAAGGATGAGCAGATTATTAGCAGAACTAGACAGTAATGCCTGCTGCAACGAAGGATTTCAGGAACTAGGTCAATGGTTTCAGTTCAAGTCTAGTTTACTGAACAGTGGAATGTCTGGAATGCAATTTAAAGTTTATAGATTAATTAACTTGAAAATTATGTTGAGAACTCACAGGATGTTTTTCATCTTCCAGGTAAGGCACAACATCAGACCATACTTCCTGGGCTCTGACTCGTACAAGTGCATCTATGATGTCATCACGTGGGCATGGACTCAGATTGCCATTAGCTACACAGTTGCGCCATTTGTCCTACTTGCTGTGGGACCCTCACTCAAATTCTACAGGTATGTGTGTTTGACTGAATTGTGTGTTGGTATTGATACAATATTGCTTTTAGCTGTATTGTTGACACTATGGAGTCCATTAAACAAAATATAAGCATTCAAGAGAGAATAATATAGCCTCTGCTTTTCTGCGAAGTAATTACAGTAGTAGAGTGAGTTTTGTACACCGTTGTTGTGTGAAATAGTTGTTATATTAAGCATGGAAATTACGTTAGTAGCCACAGTGTAGAAATTAACACTTTTTCATTAGCTTGGCTCCCTCTTGTCAGGCTGTAACAGTTAACAAGCTTAATGAGCGAAGGACGGGGAGGATTGATGAGGAGGAAATAAAATAAGCGACCCTAACATTGCTCTGCCCCTGCCATGAAATAAAGGCCCAACACTGGTCAATGTCATTCAGATGAGGGCTGCATGTGGCTGCTAGACACGTGCAGTGTCGGTATAAAACGTACAAACAACAGACGCATTCAAGGAGCAGGGATGTGGGAGAAGGAGGAGGCGGAGCTGAAAAATATCCATGTCTGTGGGTATCATTTAGGTCAATAATATAATAAGCATAACTGAATAGTCTGATAAGTTAGATTTCTTTCCATATTCAGGTTAGTTTGATACAGAGAGCTATTTTAGCTCATTTTAGCAATTTTCGTGCAGCCTTTTTTTTTTTTTACTAAACCTAAATTTTTCATTTTTATTCTTCTCATATATGACACAAAATTATCCACTTCTCCCTTACTATAACTAATTATGATGCATACTATAGGGTTGTCATTCGGCCTACCTTTCTCAAAGCCATTATCCATGTTTGCAATTGTTGTTCATAGAGTAACAAGACTAACTAGAGCCACTCTAGTGGCACAGCGCTAATGCTAACATCAGCACACTAATATGCTCACAATGACCACATTAACATGATGTTAGCAGGTATAATGTTTACCACGTTCACTATCTTAGTTTAGTGTGTTAGCATGCTAACATTTGCTTATTAACACTACACAGAAAGTATAGCTGAGGCTGAAGGGAATGTCATTAGTTTTGCAGGTATTTGGTATACTGTACATTGGACAAATAAACATTTTGACCTTCTGACATCACCGCAACCCGCTTGGAGGCGGTCGGGCGCACTTTGGCCCGACTCCAGAGATGGTCCATCTCAGGCGGGGCCCGGCACAGCTCGGCGCGTTTAAACTGGTAATGCAAATGCAGTCATCGCGGCATGGTTTGACTCTGCACAGCCAAAAGCACCAGTGGAAAAACCCTATAGGATTCATCCTCTGGAGACCATGAATGTCTGTACATAATGTAATGATAATTCATCCAATATTTCAGTCTGGACCAAAGTGGTGGACCGACTGACCAACATTGCCATCCCTTGTTTTTTAGCCAAACTAGTGGCATGGCTAAGAAACTGACATATTTTCTCATTTTATGCGCCAACTACTTATTATAATAAACTAGGCTGAGATAATTCTCACTTTGGATTTTCTCTGCAGGTCCTGGTACTTCTGCTTACATCTCCTCTGTCTCCTGGTTGTACTGGCCCTGCCTGTCAAATCGAGACGCCTGCAGGCCAAAGAGCAGGACGGTTTACAGAAGGACTGCCTACAGGACAACCAGACAGACCACAACAGCACAGACAACTGCAACCAGAAAGACAAAGCCACATGAGACTCGGGACAGCAACTCACAGTCCCTTCAGCAGCAGAAACACTGAGACGAACTAGAAACCACAGAGAGCTGGAGTGTGGCGAGTCTGTTTACCTGATGAAGAACCAAATATCGGACGCTCTGAAAATCCTAACAGACAGAAAACAAAACTGTCAAAACTTCCAGTAGCAAGGATGACAGCAATCACTTCTGACATGGATAAGAGACCAGGATGTAAAAATGGCCATGGTGTAAACTAATGAGTGATAGTGGTTACTTTACATTACATTAGTGGAAATGAAGACTTCCAAGCTGCCTTAAACCCTCTATGTACTCGTCTGGTGAAATAACAGTTGGATGGCACGCTGCAGGAACCTAAATGCAGTTCCACCATTGTGGTGTCAGGTTATACAAACAGAATAGAAGTCCAGTATGTGGAGGGTTTTTGTCATTGTCTGGATACAAGCCTCTTTTAGGTGGAAACCGAAAATGTGTTCATGTAAAAGAAACATAACCTTTATCATCAGCTGCCAATTTCAAACAGGCCTTAGGATCCTCAAAACATTGTTTGATTTCTATGTCTTTTTTAAAGTCTTTATTGGAGAAGAATTCACATTGTACGTGTTTTGTATTTAGATGTTTGTGACAACACTATCTGAAATCCATTCTCAGTGCTTTTTTATTTATTTTTTATTTTTTTGGGATGAATTGACTTTGCCTGACATAGAAAGTCCCAAAGTGGAATTCAGACCCCGTCCGCCTCCAGCAGTGGAAAGTCTCAAAGAGGCACTCGAGTTACTTCATGGATTTCTGTTTTTTTTTTTCATATCTACTGGTTTTTTTGTGACAAACGTGACTCATCAGATAAATGTGTGTTTCAAAGGGAGTTTATTTACCCTGTCATGATTTAGATTTTTTTTTTCAAAGATTTCTGACTTGGGGTTCAGGGGTGTGATTTTTTTTTTTATTATCATGTTCTTTTTTTTTCATGTGTTTTATATTTTTCATACAACAGGTTTCCTCTGTGTTCAAATGTCTTGCCTCTGTAATACAAGTATCCAAAACTATTTCATGAATGCAAGTCCTAAATAATAAAAGTGTATAATTGGGGAAACACAGTGGATTGTTAACATCACTGTTGAACACTCGTACAGTTTAATTAATTATTTTAAATTCACAAATGAGACAGGAATCTACTCAGATTTATGATTTATTTCAGATTCACTGAAGACTTATTTAATTGTTAAAATGTTTTGAAGCCATAATTATTACAAACCAATTGAATGTAAAAGAAAATTTGATGCACAGTGCATAAAAGCACATATCGTGTTCAGGCTGCAAATTATCTAGGTGTGCAATTTGCATTTGTCTGTGAGGAAATCTGCTACAGTTATTTATATATGTGACATCGATATAGACCAGCTGTTGTGGTAAATGGTCTTATTTCATATTGTGTGCACTTATGTTTAGAATAGGGGATGTTTCAGGGTGCATTTACTGTAGGGTGTAAGACACCAGTTCCCCATGTTGTTTTGGTCCATGGCTCACCTTAAGCCTTTCAAACCATCCAGTTTACTCTTTACAACATGCTGCAGTTCAAACAGCCACCCATGTAATTAATTTCTGTTTCATTAGACATTTTTATGGATTTAGTCAAGAAAATATGGAAATGTAGTGCAGAGGGGGCAATCTGTTAGAGGAAATAGTCTGGGGATTTCAAGCCCACAATATCATAAACACTTTGAAGTTGTGCTTTTTTTCATAAAAATTGTCAGTAATTTGAATTGATTTGTTGCATTTGTGTTATGTAAAATAACAAAGCAGCAGAGGTGAGCTTGTTCCTCTCTAATTTCTTTTTAAGATTTTCTAACATTTGCATATTGCTGCCATAACTGTTTGTGTTACCAGTATTCATGTGATTCGTACACGTCGATGTGGTCTCATGTAAACCATATTTGTAGCCTGGGCCCTGTGTAGGCGAGTGTGGCCCACTTAAGGGAAAGGGATGTCATTCTACAAACATAGCGATTATTGCACTGCATGGCCACCCAAACCAGCAGATCAATGCAAACTGCTCCACATGTCCAAAGTGCCAAATCAAGAACGGCGCATTTTGTTTTGTGTGTATGTGAGCATGCGTGTTTGTTTGTGTGCGTGCGTGTGCATGTGTCCATGTAGTATGTGTGTGCGTGCGCCTGTGTAACATAATGGTTATTTTTGTGTCAGAAGGAAATTTATCGAAAGATTTGTATAACAGTACATTAAAATTATGATTTATGTGTCAAAATAAAGAGAAATTATTTTTAAACACTAAAACTGATGTTTGAAAATGTCTTTTCCCCCCAGTAATAGGGATACATTTTTACATACATTTTTTCTAAACAAATAATTTAGAGTCTAGCATTTTTCTTTTTTTGTTACTGATCAAAATTAATATTAGCACACTGATGTTAAAATTTTAGCATTTGATCCAGGGCATACTTATGCAGTGAAGGGAAAATCCCTACAACACACCATGTCCCTACATTATTGTCATACAACATTAATGCATTATTATGTTAGACCTGTTTTATGGCAGACATTTTGACTTGTCTTAGCAGTGAAAGCATAGGTGCAAACAATGGCTCAGTTCCGTAAGTGTCATGCCAGTGAGCCAGCATACCAAAGCCCTGGAACTAGCTCGCTTAAATGTCATGCAGACGTTAATTACACTTTTGCTTTTTCTGCTATGACATGCCAAAATGTCTTCTGTGAAAAAGGTAAATTATAAAATTATTGGTGATTATATTTCTGCAAGCTACATGCACCTATGTTACAATATAACACAGAATTTAAAGAAAAATAAATAAAGAAGTCCCTTCAATGCTGTCTACATATAATGCTGAAATGTTGAAGTTCAAGTATTTAGGGGGTCATGTCACAATACTGAGGTTCACATGTCCTGTACCTCACCACTGAAAATTGGTGCAATAGGCCTTTTTCACACAGGTTATCTTGACAGGTAGGGAAAGCACAGGTGTAAATGATACAGTTAATAATGGCTGTATTCCTTTAGCTGCTCCAGTTCCAGAGTAGACATTGTTGATGTTATCAGTAACACCTATGCTTTTCCTACTATGACAAGTCAAAATGTCTGCTGTGAAAAAGGCCTATGTTGTTAAAATGTTCTGATGTTACAGTCTGTTCTGTGAACTTAACATGTCCTTTACAGTAGGATGTTGCTGTGACATTAGACTTCCTATCACCATGAAATATCCCAGTTAGTTCACCCCAACATCAACACCAACTGTGGAGCGTAGAAGTTTACTTAACGCATTCACAAATCAACTGTTTAAAATATCATAATTCAAACCACTGTAGGTCCAATGTAAGCCACCAAGACTTTTATCAAGGTATATGTCATTCATGTGTGTAAGCAGTTGTCTTGCTCATCCAAAGAATGGGCAGCCAAGGTGTAGAAACTTCTTTGGTATATGCTCTCCCTTGGTTAGCACCTTATATTGTAATGAATTAACTATCATCTTTAGGTTCTTCATCTCTTGTTTAATACATGCATAAACATACAGTGATAGGAAATAGAGTAGAGGTGTGTGTGTAAAAAGTATTCAGATCCTTTACTCAAGTAAAAATAGCAATACATAATATAAAAATACTCCATTATGAGTAAAAGTTCTGCCTTTAAAATTTTACTTAAGTAAAAGTACTAAGACGTGTAGTCCCTCATTTGTCCAGGAGTGTTCCATCGTGGAAAAGGTTTCAGTCGTAGTCATCTGGACACTGGACATCTGGACACTGGACACTGGACACATCAGATGACTACGACTGAAACCTTTTCTACAATAAAAGTACAAAGATATTCTCAGCACTTACTTGAAGTATCAAAAGTGTTGATTGTGCAGATGCATTCATGTCTAAGAAGCATTTTAATGCTGTAGCTGGTTGAGCTGGAGCACGTTTTAACTATTTTATATTCTTTTGGGTAGTTTAATGTACTGAAAAACAATAATATTTTATATTCTCATTAAAGGTTTTTTAAATCTGCATCTGCAAAAATATTATGGTTGTCAAATAAATGCAGTGGAGTAAAAAGTTCAATATTTCTTACTACAACTCAAGTAAAGAACAAGTACCTCACACAGTACAGTATTTAAATATACTTAATTATTAGATACATGGATAGTTGTTATGACAAATCCATTTGGTCCTAATAAGAACACTTTTTTAAAAATCAGTGCGACACCCCAACTGTAAACAGTAATCAGAGGGGGTTCTTCTACTGGACAAAATATTACCCAAGGGGGGGAGGGGGTCCTGACCCCTGCTGCCACATGTTGTAACCACGGATAGTAGGAGGTGGAGCTGTTGGCGTTACTGTAGCAGTCAAGGAGCAGGTTAATGTTGCTGTGAAAAACACACAAGTAAAGAAGCCACAGTATGACCTGAAAAAGCGGTATTTTAGACTATATTCTCCGGACTGGAATCAAAATAGAAACGGTTACAGGGCAGCCCAGCCTAGGTAAGATGACTTCGGGTTGTGCACTTTACTTTTTTCCCTTTTGGAGGTGATAAAAGTAAATAAGGACCTGTTGGAGAGCTAGCCACTCTGAGCTAACGTTAGCCTGTTAGCCGTGGGGAGTTTCGCTAGCGAGTGTTTTGCTTTTGCTTCCTAGTAATACTACTAAACACGGGAAGGCAGTCTGCTTGTAACATCCTTGTTAAAACTCGTCCATTAGAGACCAGAAGAAAACTGTTATGTTATTACTTTACTTTGTGTAGTCCTTTTTGAGGCCACACATGTGATATGCGTGTCTCTGTGTGTGTGTCATCCAGATGTTTACTTTTTTGACAACCCGAAGACAGTAAGAGGGGCTGATGTGCCATACCCGTTGTTGTTAGAAATGTTATTTCAAGTTGCAGATGCAGGCAGGAAACATGCAGCGTAGACCCACAGTATGTTTGTCACCACTATGTTGAAACAGTGTCCTGTTTGGCTATTTGAGAGACGACCTTTAGTTTCTCTCCAGCAGCTGTTGTGACCAGGGATTTGTTCCAAGCAGAACAGAAGGCGTACTTACTTACTTACTTACTTACTTACTTACTTACTTACTTACAGACAGTTATATGGATAACCCTTCAGAGTAAAACCCAGACCCACCTTAAATCTTGACCACAGACTGATGTAAAAGGACCAGTTCCAGGTTTTGCTATTATAGATTTCCAGACAACTCAGTAAACCAGTTTTTTTTTTGTTTTTTGGAGCAAACCCAAGCATGTGTCAGGGAACTGAATCCTCAGCAGTTTCATACCCACATGACAACCCATAAAGAGCTGACTGGTTAAATTTAGAGATCCTGTCCAGCGCTGCTTCCCAAGTTCACATTTGTGTGTGTTCAGATAACAGCACAGCTGCCAAGGAGTTTATTTGAATTTTCAAGATAATTTCATGTGGTCTGTGTTTTAATGTAAATACTGGACCATATCTGACCTGAAAGTAGGCGTTTCTGTTTATTGATATAAATAATATTGATGTGTAGTGAAACCAGACAAGATCTCTTCTGGGATTTGCCCTAAATTTGTGTTTTCCTGCTTAACTTTTATCTAACAAATATTTCTATGTTTATTTTAGTGTTTTAGTGGGAAGGCTGGAAAAAACCGCAAATGCCTCGACCTGTTTGGTCATTGTATCCACTTTACTACTAATTTCCTTTTTTGAACCTTCATCTTGTGTGCCTTCTTATTCTTGTTTGTAAATGTATGCTAAAAGCACTAATACCTTTCTCTATAGAGCTAAAATGATTTGTCAATTAATTTGTAAGTCGATCAACAGAAAATGAATAGGCAACAACTTTGATAATCGACTAATCATTAAGCCAAAATGCCAGAAACTCGCTGGTTTCAGCTTCCTTAAGTGTGAATATTACCTATATAATATAACAGTAATACCTTTATTATGATTTTGGATGATTGGTCAAACAAAACAAGCAACTTGGTTTGGGGAAAATAGTGGCATATTATAGACCAAATGATAAATTGATTAATTGACAAAATAATCGCCAGATATAATGAAAGCAATTGTTAGTTGCAACCCAGCTTTAAAATATATTGCATTTATTTAAGCCTCTAATTTAAAATATTGTGATATTTTTTTAATTTTGCAATATTTCTCAGCCTAACCTGAACATTAAGGGATTTGTTATGGCCAGATGTAGTAGATATTTAAATAAAACTACAGTGTTTCAGGATTAGTTTAACATTTTTGGCTTTAATTGATGAGCAATTGAGTCATTTAAACATAGCCTACTCAAGTGACAAGAGTGATAATCTGCCAGTGACAGCTCCCATTAATATCAACCAAATGTTACTTTATTGCATTACTCATAAAATGAAATCACACAAATCAGGCCATCTTAATTGTCTCTCCCCTTTTATCTGTATCAGTTGGTGCCGAGCCAGTGCATTTAATGAATGAAAATCTGGTCGCGTGTGTCCATTGTGCTGGGAAGAGATGGGCGTAGGCCAGCCCCCTCATCTAATATTCAGCTTTGAGTGAAGGGGGGATGCTGAGCGTGAGCCCGGCAGTGCTTGTTGATATTGTGTGCGAGTGAGCAAGGGATAAAGATTGGTGTTGAATAGCCAAATAAATATAAGCTTCACCCTGGCCTACACCAAGGTAAGGGGTTCTTCTGTTCACCTTTTTAGTCTTTTCTAGAGACCATGTGTCACTCTTTTAATGGCTTTAATCATTTCTTTTAATGGCTTTTACTGTTTTTAATAGGTGTTTTGTCTCTGCGGGTTTTTACTACGTGTGTGTTTTGTTAAAAGGATGTGTGTGAGCTCCCATCTGATCATTGCTCAACAGAGAGAGAGCTAAATGTTTACTGATTGGCTCTTGTTTGGCGTTATCATCCACCCATTGTGCTGAGAGACAAGGAGCTGAGGAGGGTGTGTCAACAGGCTCCCATTGCCTTGTCACTGTAAACAAAGGATTGTTTTTCGTTTGCTTGACACTGTCTGATAAGGGAGAACAGTTGGCAGGTGATCCATGACTAAAGAAACAGGGTCAGACTTTAAAAAAAAAAAAAAAAAATATGCAGTTATTCATTGATTGGCCACTCTGAATTTGACTAAAATGACTGCTTTGGGCCTTTGTACTGACAGCCCAACAGGCATGTGACATTTAAGCATTTATTGACCTGAGCCTGAGCTGCTTGTCTCACAGATTATTGTGAAATATTGAGCAGCATGTTTGCTAGTCTTTATGTGAAACCCATTGCCAAGGCAACTTGCAAGCAATGAATGCTGCTCTTTAATTCTATGTTACTGTGGCAGGAAGTCAGTCTGACCATGATGGAAGAGCCCAACCTGATGAATCATTAATGAGTTTTTCATCGATTGGCTGAATCCTTACTAAAGCAAAAACATCATGTTTTTTAGGGGTTTTTCTTTTGTCAGGTGAAATAATATATGTAATGTCTGGGAAGCTTTGACATTTTACACTATATTACATTTCCAAGGAGATCTTGTCAGTGCAGAATAGTTACAGTTTGTGTCATTTGTGAGTTCTGCTGATGAACTTCATTGTACAAATGGTTAAAATTACTCAGTAACTATTGGAACATGCTAGTCTATGTCTGGGTTTAAAATAATTCTTTAGAATGGTGCAGTCTAATTATAGATAATCTCCCCAAAGTGGGCTGTCTGCATTGATTTTTCAGATGCAATTGTCTAACTGCGTCTTACTGCTATTTTCCCATCAATGCGAAGCAGTTTCAGTAAAATTGTATGTAACTTTGCACCTATTGTACTTTCAGGCACTTAAAACAAGCAGCACTTTTCTTGTTTAGTGTACACAAGTTCCACGAAGTCCAATTTAAGGCAGTGGAGGAGGGTAGGACTGAGGTTGGTCTTGATATAATTGGAGCACACAGTAGAGTGCACCAATTGTCCAAGTCATCATTACATCAAAGGATCAGTGTTTAAAGACTGTTGTTTGTCTTCAGTGGTATTTGATGACTTAGTGAACTTTTGTGAGCCAGAGCATTGTGTTTGCTCTGCCTTCGTTATACTGAGTAGAATTTCAGTTCATGTTTTCAGCATGAGCAGGCAGACTGAACTGAACTGAACCAAGTGCCCCTGTTAGCTTTTGAGCATGTTCTTTGCATTGTCCTGCTTTAACCATACTTTACATTCTGGTTGAAATGGACACAACTGTGTCCTAAAGGTTGAGGAAACTATTTGTGACGGTCCACTTCATTTGTGGAAGTGTGTGCATGTGTGTATGTGCCTGGTATGGAGGTGAAAGCAGACACAGGTGCTTGTACAGCCACATGACACTTTCTGACAATCTGCTTTTACTTTTAAAAGTAAAAAATAAATACAAAAATGCATGGAAACAATGCATATGCAAATACAGGAAAGCGCAAGCCATACTGGTGATAATTTATTCAATAAATCTGTGCAGCAGAATTTCCATGTTTTTTTTTTTTTTCAATAAGACTTGCATGTTTTTTGAAATATGACACCCTCTTTTGTGATTGTATGTTATGATGTTTATAGCTGGGCAAAAAAATGCAGCCTCTGTTTTTTGTTTGTATGGGTGACTTTGCGCGTGTGAGCTAGGTCTGGACAGTACTTGTTTATTTCCCAGCATCACTTCCCACATCAAAGATACACCACACCCAACTTCCTGGCTTCGATTTAACCACTCTGGTTCTCTCTTAGTAGTGTTGTACATTCAGCTGTGCAGGCCAGATAGATACCATTGGCATCTTTAGCCTTCTGTGAATGCTAATCTACTTTCCTCTTGCTCTACAGTGGTGTACGGGTGGTTAGCAGTCAGCCATGGATACCACCACCTCCCTGAAGATGACCTCTCTGGCCGTCCAGAGTCTGTTCAGCTACGTGGAGGAGGAGAACCTGGCTGCCATCAAAGCACATTTGGACAAGTTCAAAGATGTAGACAGCAGGAGTGATGTAAGTCAGAGTATGAAGTAACGAGAGGCGCTTTGAGATCATGTAACAAATGTTTTATGGGTAAAGGGATACTAGAATCTGTTGTGAAGCTGTAATGAAAAAATACTACTAAAACTGTTTGTAAAGACATTTGCAAAGAGAAGGCACAGTATTTGATATTGTGTTTGGATATAGAGGGTTAATATTTTCCTTTACATTGGCCATGCATGAGATATAGTGCCTATTAAAAGTATTCCCCCCTTGGAAGTTTTCATGTTTCATTGTCTTAATTAGTTTAGATCACTTTGTAGAGATCTGATTTCACTTTGACATTGACAAGGGTATTTTTGTGTTGATAAGTGTCAAAACAGCCACCTGATTAAACCACCTTTGATTTAATTACATAAAAGAATAAATCATGAAAACTTCTAAGGGTGGAAAATACTTTTTGTAGATATTAAGTACTCATAGAAAAACTTAACATTGATGTAATGTGCCCTGAAAGAAACAAATGGAGAGTTTAGAGGGGTATAAGGAAAGCCTGGACTACCTCCACACTACCTGTGCACTATTGTGATAAATGTTAGCTTATTATTCTATCTTATTATTCTAAGTCTGTTACCTGTAAATACAGTGTACACATTAGATGGTATGTTATGTTGTCAACAAATCCCATGAAAAGACCAAAACCTACAATGAACTGATCTTACTAACAAGTATTGTCTGTGTATTCAAAGCCTGATATAGCTCTTTCCTGTGTGCCATAGACCTCCATTGTTTTCCAAAAACACATCATGAGCCACACCGTAACATAACCCGTTCGTAACATGACCTGGATGATAGTGCGCATGCGCCAACGTGCATGCTGCCTGTTGCCATAGCTCCGTCTCGTCGTCTTACTAATTTATCTTGCCTGTATTATAGTGCATTATATTTTGATTTGCTTAGAACTTTTATTCCTGTGTGCACTGACGTAAAGGTGAGCTGCTGTAACAAAAGAGTTTCCCCTCGGGGATCAATAAAGTATTTCTGATTCTGATTCATTTCCATGACCATGGGCACTCTAGTTTATTTTCATGTCAGTCCCACATAAACCATCTTGCTGCTGTAAATACTCACTAGTGAACCAAATGCACTATTTATTCCTCTCTGAATAACATTTGTGTTTTAAGGTGTTATAGGGAATTATTCACCCTTTTTAGGTATATTCATGACCTGTTTTTTAAAGATTCATGTCTTCAGTAAGAACGACTGGGCTTGGGGCAGAGAACCACAGACAGGCTGGAGAAGTCAGAAAGCACTGAGAGATGCACTAATGCACTGTTGGTTTTGGTCTTTTCAAGAGATTTGTTGACAGTTAATAACACCATCTTTTTCCTTTTAACCTGACTAATCGAAAAAAAAGACGATAAAAAAACGCTATGTGTAGGCCATGTTCCATTAAGGGATTGATTATCAGGTTGTCTTACAGTATAGGGTTTATTTTAGGAGTTAAATCATCAAATAGTATTGCTGCCTGCCATTTTTCCCTTACTTACAGAGAAAACAGTATTGGCTTGTTGGTGTGTTAAAATCTCTATCACAGTTTCCGTTCCTTCCCTCTCTCCTTTTTTCAGAACGGACAGACTCCCCTGATGGTGGCGGCAGAGCAGGGCAATCTGGAGATAGCACAAGAACTAATTAGGAGAGGAGCCAATGTTAACTTGGATGATGTTGTAAGCATGCACACGCACACACATAACCTCTGTCTAATATGAACACACCCTCGCACACAGGTACACGTGGCGTTACAGAGTGCACTAGGGTCCAGGCACAGGTGAAAAACAATGCGGTCATTTTTAACCACATCATCCACTTGACAAAGAAGACGTAGCTGAACTAGTGGCCTTGATGTTCCATCTTGCTGAACTCACCACACTGAGGCTTAGTCCACAGTTATTATGAGCCATAATGACAACTTATTACACACTTTTACCTTCACTCTTTTGACTAAATGACAGGATCCACTCGCTGGCCAACACCCTGTGCCTTCAGAAGCCAGCCCCCACACACGCATACACTCACACGTGCATATACCCTCCCACTCAGGCACACGCATGCATGCTCACACACCACACCTCTCATTAACATCTCGCGTACATGTAACCTGCTATTACACATGGTACACTCAAACTTGTGCTCACTCTTGCACTAACGCAGAAGAAGAAAGGAAAAGCATTACATACTGTAGTGGCTCTTGTCTTTCACACTTTACTCTCTGTCCATGCCACACTGTGTTCCCATGAGCACCTGGTATGACCAGCTGGTAGGTACTGTGCTTTGACCATTCCCAGGGCGTCCCACATAGAGCTCGGACAGACGCTTGTCCAACTGCTTTTGGAGTCTGATGGGAGTTCCCAGGGTAACAGGTTGTCTGTGTGTGCAGGACTGCTGGACGGCGTTGATCTCGGCAGCTAAGGAGGGCCACATCGAGGTGGTGAGGGAACTGCTGGAGAACAATGCTAACCTGGAACATCGAGACATGGTGAGAATATAGAGTCACTGGAAAGTTTTTCTTCATTTAAATCTGCTAACACTGATTTTCAGTTTGATATATGAAAAACTTAATTGCAACATGCCATTATCCAAAACTGTATACTGTACTATAATAATGATATCATGTTAAAAGAAAATTATCTTAAATTAATGTATCTTCAGTGCCAAAATGACTGACAATTTATGTTTATAGGAAAAGATGCAATAGCTAAACAACATGGAACAATAAGACACCTTGTCAAACTTCTAAATATACCTGATACATTAAACTAAAACTTCAGAGGTTGATTAACAAGCTGCCCAAACTTGTACTGTAAGTTGACTCTTGATAATGTAGCCTTTATACAATTCAAAATACAATAAAGTTATGATGTCTTGATTGTATGTACATTAATGGTTTCTGTAAAATGTAATGACCCCAGTGCTGGTTGAACAGGATGATCCATTAGCCTCGAAATGGACATAAAATGAAATTACTTTATGTGTGATGGCTCCTCTCTAGTAGTAATCCCATTTACTGAGCTCTGGTTGTCTCTGCATGGAGCAGTGATATGATTTAGTCTTGGGATTTAGACTTGTCAGAGGCAGACAGTTGTCTGCAGGCTTGCTGTAGCAGCTATTCTGTATATTCATGAGTGACTAGTGGCAACATGCAGATGAGATACACATATTTATTACCTGGGGCTGAGTGTGTTTGGTATTAGTTGTGATGTAGAAGTCCCAGCTCAAGAGGCAATGTGCATTTCCAGCAGCCAGAAATGCTAAAAATGTCATCCTAATGAGCAGTAACCACCAAAGATTACACTTTTAGTTCCTTCACTATTTTATCATGTATGATGAGACATTTAGAGTTGATTTTTAATCCTTGGCCTCTGTGACTTTATGGAAGCGACTCAGGATATCAGCTGACTCATTGCCATGCAGGACGTGTTTAAGCTGCACAGGACAGATCACAGCCAGTCATCACAGTGGGATTATAATAAACCACACTGTGTGATACTGTTCACTCACTGGAAAGTGTGTCACACCAGCTGTAAATAGCACATTTTCCTACCACAAAATCTGCTTAGATTTGACCTATTGTGTAAGGTTTGAATTTAATACTGTTGTTCCCTTTACACATTATTACAGTAAAATAATACCTATAATTATATGTCCAGAATATTACATATTCTATATGTAGAGCTGTTTTGTAGTCCATTAACAAATCTCTCCTTTCCTATTCTCAATATTTTTCTGTTCAACTCAGCTGTGTTCTGTGCATGTATCCTACTCAGGGAGGTTGGACTGCTCTCATGTGGGCAGCCTATAAAGGTCGTACAGATGTGGCCCAGCTGCTCTTGGAAAAAGGAGCTAACCCCAACATCACTGGTCAGGTACTGAGACACACTGTATTTCTTCTTAGTTTTCCCATAATAGTAGCATCATTGGTTTCTGTTGTTCCTTTATATAATCATTGAAAATTACCCTGATAATAGGTATATTTACAGTACATGTGATTTTTTTCATCTATTGAACTCGAGTTTATACCACTCTTTTCAAACTGAATCTTCTTCTCCGTAAATAGTCCCTGAATGGGGCAGTTTATTTGAAAGAAAGGGTTCACATGATGTGTTTTATTCTGATTGCTTCATATAAATGTAATGCAGTATTTCAGCTCACTAGTTATAAACTAATATGAACATTAGTTGTAAATGTCAGAACTTTAGAGTAACAGAAATGTGACCACAACCACGGGCCCTGCTCTTCACCTGCACAGTGCGATGGGTCCCCATCATCTGCTGTTTCAATCACGTGAGGTGGCTTAAAGCGGTAGTACGACCGCAGGCCTGACACTGATCATTAGTTACTGTCAGCATGACGTCACCCCTCTCCTCTGCCCCAACAGTACAGTGTCTACCCCATTATCTGGGCGGCAGGTCGAGGCCACGCTGAGATCGTCCATCTCCTGCTGCAGCATGGAGCCAAGGTCAACTGCTCAGACAAGGTAACTACATACTGACAGATGTTCATCATTTACTTGTTTGTAATCACACAAAAGATGTAGTTAGTAGTATGAGCTTAAAAAATTCTTCCTTCATAATTATTTACAAGTCCCTGGCTTGCTGACTAAATCATCTCTTGCCATTCATGTCTCAAACACTCTATCATATTTTCTTCTTTTCTTCGCAGTATGGCACCACTCCTTTGATCTGGGCAGCCAGGAAAGGCCACTATGACAGTGTGATGCACCTTCTGGCCAACGGAGCTGATGTGGACCAAGAAGGAGCGGTAAGGAGATTGTAGATTTGTTGTGAATGGTTGTTTACTATTTGTCAGTAGCATTCGATAGAGATCCAACACTATCATGCTTTCATCTAGAAAGACTTCTTAAATTTGACTTTACAAAACCTTATTGGCCTTTTTACACACTATGCATTCTCTGTTGCTGTCTATGTGACTATTAAATTATTTTGATTAATAGTCAAGCTGCAATTAAGTAGAACTACAGTTTACAATTGTAGTTTACATAATTATAAATAATATTGACAAATATTATATTGACAATATTGACAAACTTTTAATTTCAAGTAGAATGTTGTAATATGTTGATTAAGTTTCATCACAATATCTACACAATAATCTAGACTGTAACTGCAGTTTTTATTGTCAGGGTTCTTAGATATGTCTGGAAAGTTTGGAAAGCCTTTGAAAGTCTGGAAATATATGGAAAATTGTTTATTTTAGTTTTGAGTGCCAATAACCATATTACAATGCCTTCTATATGGCTTTGTGCCCCCAATAGTCATTGAATAAAATTTGGCAGTGTTTCAAGAACAGTGTTAATATTTGATTTGGTAGTCTGAACAGGTAGCTTAAAGGGACAGTTCACCCCAAAATCAAAAATACATATTTTTCCTCTTACCTGTAGTGCTATTGATCCATCTAGATTGTATTGGTGTGAGTTGCCGAGTTTTGGAGATATTGGCCGTAGAGATGTCTGCATTTGGGACTATATGGCACTCAGCTTGTGGTGCTCTAAGCGCCAAAAAACACATTTGAAAAATTCAGCAGCAATGTCTCCTTCCAGAAATCATGACCCGGTTGCTCAAAATAATCCATAGATTTGTTGTGAGCAGTTTCATGTAGGAATGATTTCTACCGATAGTTCCTAAGAGACTTTGCTGATAAATAGCACCACAGGTAAGAGGAAAAATATATATTTTTGATTTTGGGGTGAACTGTCCCTTTAACAGCTGAGCAAGTCAGTGTAGTTTTCGCACAATCAAGATTTAATGCTCCCAAGCGCCACTAATGCGTTAGTAAACGGCAATAATAAATAATTGATTGCATCTATGATGCAGCACATCTGTGCTCCTCCGAGTCATGTTGCATCTGTGCTGACACAAACTGAATGATGTGATAGTTTGATATGTAGCATCAATAATCAGATGGAACTATAGTAGCTAATGTTGCAGAGCAGTTAATTTATATGTGATTAAGATACTCCAGTGCCTGGAAAAATATAGAGTTATTGGGCTTGCTAAATTATGTGTCAATAATAAATTGTTATTAAGCCTGTCTCCCAGAGCTGTTGAAATAAACTGACAGCATTTGGGAAACACAATTTGTTAATCTTCATCCGTAAATTATTGAACACCAACTAAAATCTTAACACCCAGTCAAGTAGAGAAGAACATCTGTAATGTTGAAATGTTAGGGTTAGGGGCACCTTCAAATTTGCACATTTAAATTCCTTCTTTCTGTGTCTTTTCAGAACTCAATGACGGCTCTGATTGTGGCCGTGAAAGGTGGATATACAGAGGTTGTTAAGGAGCTGCTGAAGAGGAACCCAAATGTCAACATGACGGACAAGGATGGCAACACAGCCCTGGCCATTGCTGCCAAGGAGGGACACACTGAGATCGTACAGGACCTGCTGGACGCCGGCACCTATGTCAATATCCTTGACAGGGTGAGGCCACCCTACAGCAGCATTACAAGCTTGCTGTTTGAATATGTAGTGTTGTGGTTGATATGAAATACAATTCACATCTTTCTCTGTCTGTTTTTTCTTCCTTACTCTCACATTTCACATCTCTTTCAGAGTGGGGAGACAATGCTGATTGGAGCAGTGAGAGGAGGTCATGTGGAGATAGTCCGAGCTCTGCTGAACAAATACGCTGATATTGACGTCAGGGGCCAGGTAGGAGCTCCTCTTCCACTATCTTTGCACCCTATTTGATGTTAAAAGGCAAATAAGGCCTTCTCTTGTTCTCTGTGTGAAATGTCACACTGCTACTCATTACTGTTAATTTAGCTCTGTTGTTTCTTGGTAAAGTGAACTTTAATGTATGGGTTAGAATTACACAAACATACACAAGTACTATTGCTATATAAACAGACACACTTGGATACCCTATGCATAATGCTACACATCATACATATACAATGCACAATACAAAATAATACACTGCATTCTCAGCTATGCACACTAGTCCATATGCCTTTTTGTATTTCTGACACGGTTTTTTTTTTCTAAGTTAAACAAGTGAGTATTTGCCTTGTCCTTTCCACATCAGGATGGAAAGACTGCCCTCTACTGGGCAGTAGAGAAAGGCAATGCTCCCATGGTGAGAGACATCCTGCAGTGTAACCCTGACACCGAGAGCTGCACTAAGGTACGGCACACTCAGTAGTAAAGGAGAAAAATGCACACTCTGCTATAATTTCCTGATTGTTACTTCTAAAGTATCATGTTCCTCTTTTTATTTCTCCTGATTTCTCATATACAAGTTTAAAAAAAAAATTCTAAAAAAAAAATCTATTCACTTAACAGAAATCTGCTGTTTCCGAAAAATCTGTAAAAATAATGTTGACCAAAAATGCAAAACTATGAATATTGTCTTATAACAGCTTCGTTCATTCTGAAAAATGATTGTGTGTAGGCAGTGGTATCTTTTTCACTTGTGTAGTGTTAATTGTAAATTTAAATGTCCAATGTGTATAGACCTTTGTGTTCACAAAACATTTCAGAATGATATTCATGAAATGTTATGCATATCTATCTGTGTTTTAGGAGGGAGAGACCCCACTTATCAAAGCCACAAAAATGAGGAACATAGAGATAGTGGAACTGCTGCTGGATAAAGGAGCCAAGGTGTCTGCACTGGACAAGGTACATTTAAAAACACTCTTACACATTACACACGCCTGTGCAGAAAAAAAATCTTGTCATAACAAACAAATGTCATAACAGTACTTTCATAGTGTTATTTAGTTTAATGATTTGGAGGTTTCTTTTTTGCCCATTATTTTTGGAGTGTTTTACAGATCTGTCAATAACAGCAATTAGTTAATTCCGTGTTTTTCTACACTCAGAAAGGAGACACGCCGCTCCACATTGCCATCCGAGGGCGAAGCCGAAAGTTGGCTGAACTGCTGCTGAGGAACCCTAAAGATGGCCGCCTGCTTTACCGCCCCAACAAAGCTGGAGAGACACCATACAACATCGATTGTACCCACCAGAAAAGCATCCTCACACAGATATTTGGAGCCAGTATGACCCATTTCTCCCTTTCATTCAGACAAAATTGTGTGACAAAACAAGCTCATAGCCTTGTGGTTCAGAAATCGGAAAAGATTAAACTTCTTTACGTTGTCTTCTCTTATATTTCTCTGCACTGTTTGTTTTTCTCTCTTTACATTTCTCTTTCTCTCTCTTTCTCTCTCAGAGCACCTCTCTCCCTGTGAGTCAGATGGAGACATGTTGGGTTATGACCTGTATAGCAGTGCTCTAGCAGACATCCTTAGTGAGCCCACCATGCAGCCACCTATCTGTGTTGGACTGTACGCTCAGTGGGGCAGTGGAAAGTCTTTCCTTCTTAAGAAACTGGAGGGTACGTACGCCCACAGCATTAAAAACGGTCTCTTAAAGATGAAAAGTACCGAATTGTGGAAATTTGCTTTCTGGACAGTGCCTTTCCTCAGTTTCTTCAACCCTTCTGTAACACTTTAAGTTATGATGTTCAATGGGTTTGTTTTCATATTGCTTCATATCCTCTCATAGTGTCCTATATTTTAATCTCCCTTATTCTTTATTGCAAAATCTGAAATACTTCTTTTTCCTTCCACTTGTCCATCAGATGAGATGAAGACCTTTGCAGGCCAGCAGATAGAGCCGTTGTTCCAGTTTTCTTGGCTGGTGGTCTTCCTCACTCTGCTACTCTGTGGCTCAGTGGCTGCAGTTCTGGGCTTTACTGTTGATCCCAAGCTGGCAATTGCTGTCTCCCTGAGCCTCCTTGCCCTGCTCTACATCTTTTTTGGTGAGGAGATAGATGAGCTAGTCTGATGAGAATTTCTTTTTCATTTCACCTGCTCCACAGGGAGAGCAGCCTTCTTGGAAGTGGTTGAATTACATAATGGCATATTTTTGTATTCTGTTTTCAGGAAAACAAAGGGAGTTCCAAATGGATTAAATAGAGATGCTTATGCATATGTTTATACAAAGCCACCTACAATAATTTTCAGATTATTAGGAAAACAAATATAATACTGTTTTGGCTTGTTACCTCACTAAAAAGGTAAAACAATTCCTCAGTTGACCACCTCTTCTACTGACTTCAGTGTTGGTGTACTTTGGAAGTCGGCGTGAGAGGGAGAGCTGGAACTGGGCGTGGGTCATCAGCACCCGTCTGGCTCGCCAGGTCGGTTACCTGGAGCTGCTGCTCAAACTGATGTTTGTCAACCCCCCTGAACTTCCTGAGCAGACTACCCGCGCACTGCCTGTCAGGTGACAGTGACGGACACACACACACACACACACACACACACTCAGTCACTGATGATTTCTGTCAGTTCCCCAGGTCAAGACAAAAAATGCACCTCACATTTGCAGTCCCACACTGCAATTATTATGAGTTGTAAAATATAACAGGTGGGTTAGTACCAATAACTATTACATCTATTATTGCAATGTTAAAAACATTGTTAAAATGTCCCAGTCCCATCTGCAGTTTGCTGTGTAACTGATTAAATCAAAGCATCATTTCTCTTTCTCACATGTCACACAGGTTCTTGTTCACGGATTATAATCGTCTGTCCAGTGTTGGAGGGGAGACCTCAATGGCTGAGATGATTGCCACACTCTCAGATGCCTGTGAGAGGGAGTTTGGCTTCATGGCCACCAGGCTCTTCAGAGTTTTCAAGAATGATGAGATCCAAGGTGACGTCACTGTCCTTGGTTTTAGATGTCAGTCATGTAATGACCTTTCAGCCAGCACAAAAAGACCTGTTATTGACATAAAAAATTATCTTACATTTGCAATTACGAGCTTGCATTGTTATCGGTCAATGGCTGACAAATTGAAATATGTATGTGCGCTGTGCAGTTTTTGTAGATGGTAAAACCAAAATTGAAAGAAGTGAAACATATCCCTGTTTAATAACACCGTAAACCAGGCCCCCTTAATCAGGTCTCATGGTATTTACTTGATACTATTGAAAGCATAATGGAGCTTAATAAGTTTAACCAGTTCTTAAAATGAACCGTCTTTCTCTATTTACTACATACTTCCTCAAATGATCTTAATATGTGATGGTTGTGGTAATTCCAGTGTGCATAGAAAATATAGTTTTTCTTTTTGATTTCTACTCTTAAGTGCATCTCTCTCACATTATCATTATCCTCTACCTTCCTCTCATACCTCAGGTAAGAAGTGGAAGAAAACATGTTGTGTTCCCTCCTTCGTGCTGTTTGCGTTGACACTGGGATGCCTGATCACTGGTATGGCCCTATTGGCCATCTTTAAGGTGGGTTAGAGCAATGAACCGCGGACCCTGCGTTTTAAACAATATGCGTTCTAACCACTAGATCACTGGACACTCCAGTAATCAGTTTCAATGCTTTCATTTTCCCAGGTGGACCCTGAGAACTTGACAGTAAATGCAGTGCTGATAGCCATGGCCTGTGTGGTGGGCCTGGCCTTACTGCTCAACTGTAGGACCTGGTGGCAGGTGGCCGACTCTGTTCTCAACTCCCAGAGAAAACGGCTGCACAGTGCTGCCAACAACTTGCATAAACTCAAGAGTGAAGGATTTATGAAGGTAGACTAATACACTTAAGTCATTGTACCTAATCAGGGATGAATGGAAATCCTTCGACATCCTGTTGTCATGGCTAAAGAGGAGTTTAATTTGTGTATGAAGTTATGAAGCTGTAGTTCCTAATCCAATCAGTTTCCTTTCTCACATAAACATTGAAAATTAAATTGATTTGAGCCATTGGTTTTTGGCCCGTCTCACACCAGGTTCTGAAGCATGAAGTGGAGCTAATGTCAAAAATGGCCAAAACCATTGATGGCTTTACCCAGAACCAGACACGCATGGCTGTCATCATCGACGGACTGGACGCCTGTGAGCAGGACAAAGTGCTGCAGATGCTGGACACGGTGCGTGTTTGCACATGCTTCCATGCGTGGGCACATTAATGATGAGTGCAGCTTCCTTTTGACTGATAACAAGATAATATGAAGGAATTACATTTCTTTCACTCAAGCAAATTTATAACCATGAGACAGACAGTTGTAGAGCAGCTGCCATGTGGCCCTAACTTTCAATGGGTCTTTCACCTGTGCACACACATCTCCAGTACTGTGCAGCCACCCTGGTGTTCCCAGCTGCCTCAGTTCGCCTCCAAGTTTAGATTCTTCCTCCTTGCTGCTGTAATAGAATTTCCTTTAACCAAATGTTATTATTTGGTGAAATAATCCCAGAGAAGATGGCAACCTCCTGTGTGCTAATGTAATCTTCTCATCTCTGCAAGCACCTCCCAGTCACTCTGAAGGCATCTTCTGTTCAGAGAGATTCAAACACAGCACTCTGAAATCCATTTTTTGTAGTTTACATAAATTACCAAGATTTTTTTTTCCTCAGTCTGTGTACTTTTCCTACTGGATAATGTAAAGAATGCAATTAAAGATGCAGATCATGTGATGGCGCTTTAGTAGATACTGACAGCTGCTGTAGGGACAGAGGTTCATCATCCTGTGGGGCAAGGCTGAGGGTGCTGGCCAGGGGTTAACAAACCATGTATGCATTTAGCACAAATCGATGTCCTGTGACACTTGGACAATGTCCCTTAGTTAGCAGAGTGGAATTCCCCGACACCATGTGCTGTGGACAGTCAGCTCTCACAGGGGCCATTAAGTTTAAGTACTACAGCTGACTGTTGCCTCTAGCTGTCTTATTGTTGATTGATTAGATTGTAAACTACCCATTTTGACATTCAAGTAATAGACACTCCACAGAGGAATCTGCTGTGCTAAAAACTCAGCTTTCACATGACTGAACCAAATCAGCTTAATTACAGTAGTGCAACAGGCTGATATTGTTTGACAAAAATATTTTATGGAATAACAAAAAAAAGGTTGTGAAAAATGTCCTTTACACATTAACTTATGGTTCCTTTCTCATTCCAGGTGAGGGTACTGTTCTCCAAAGGTCCTTTTATTTCCATCTTTGCCAGCGACCCCCATATTATCATCAAAGCCATCAACCAAAACCTCAACAGTGTGCTGAGAGACTCCAACATCAACGGACACGACTACATGAAGAACATCGTTCACCTGCCAGTATTCCTCAACAGCAGAGGCCTCAGTACGGCCAAAAAGCTCTGCATGGTAGCCCCCTCCAATGGAGAGGCATTGCCTGTTGAGGGTAGGGACAAGGGCTAATATACAACATATTGTACTTTATACACATATATGGAGGATTGCACACAGTTTTGTGCCATTTTGGGTTCCCAAGATATAGTTCTCTTTGAATAGAGACATCTAATATTTGGAGTTAATTTTTTTTATTCAAAGGCATTGGTCAGCAGTCATTCTCTTTGTCTCTTCCTCTCTCTCTCTTCAGGATGGCATGAAGACATGGACAGGAAGATGTCTCAGACCAGCCAGGGCCAAGACCAGGCCAAGTTTGGCAGCAAGAATACCCTAAACCGCAGGGTAACAGCTATTCAAGTCAAGTTTATTTGTATAGGCCAATATCACATACAATGTTTTGTTGGGGTTTACAGCCCCACATCAGTGGTTCCCACCTCCACCCAAGCTCTCTAACTTAAGGAGACAAGGATGGATGTGCCTTAGTTCTTCCCTGTCAAAAGACCTTGACAGTTCAAAGAGAGATTCTCCACCCTTCTGAGATGGCTGGGGATGCAGTATGAGTTGTAGGTGGAAGAATGGTAATAATAGACAGGCAATAATATAAATACAAGTCCAAGAGTAGGATTATAGTAAATCCAAATTAGATATACCAAGCTCGATATATCAAGTACTGGATATTCTACTTGTCACCCTAAATAGACACAGTTCACAACCCGCCCTAACCCATAACAACCAAATCAAAAAAGCAGTACAGTAATAACAAATTTCAGAGAAGCTTTGATACAAAATTAAAGTGAAGACAGATGTATTGTTTATAGAACGAGGTAAAATAAATTAGTTTTCCCACCACAGTTGTTCCCACAACACTCATATCTTATCCGGAAATATCATAAAGCTGGAAATGAATGCCTGATGTCCTGACATTATTTGAACAAAATTAAAATGCAGTTAGTTCACCACAACTTCTATAGAAAACATTGGATTAGGGTTAGAGATGCTGCCTTAGAAAGCCTTTGCTGCTCTCTCTTTTCGGCCTCCTCCCTGAAGGGGGGGGGGGGGTATAGGCGTGGTGTTGGCAGGCAGGCAGTGTAGAGGCCAGAGGACAGAAGGAGACACACAGAGACGAAAAGAGAGAGGTGCTCGGTGTGCAGCCAAGGTTCCTGGTGTAATTGATGTAATGACTGTTTATCCTTCCTGCTGCGTTGCCACAGCCTAATGACAAGGCCTAGCAGCAGTGGGTCCCTGTGACAAAACACTGGCACCAGGTCTGCTGGCAGGAGGCTAAGTGACTCTGCTGCTGTCGCTGATGCCTTCCTCCCCCCTGCGAGACCTTCCCCTACCCCTCCTTCCTCCCCGCCTCCCTCTCTTGTTTGTTTGTTTGTTTGACTTTTGTTTGTATCCTAGGTTTATCTAGTACCCTAAATTATTGGTGTTATCTATCTTTTATTATGGGGCGGCATGCCCTTTTTATTTATCTTCCGCCACTAGCTAGGTCTTGGCAGGAGAACCTCTTTCTACAAGTGGAGATTAAAATGAGCGCAGGGGAGGAAAATGAATTAGTGGCTCTCCATTTTCATGTGGCTTCTCAAGTTGTGGATGACATTAGGAGAATCTCTACCATCTTATTTCCATTTATTGGAATTAAATGAATCCCCAGTATAAGGAAAATACGTATTATCTGGAACTCAGCATTCAGTATTTCTAAAAAATAAAGGAACCACCCTCTCAAAGTATAGCCATTTTTCACAGAATGATTGAACAGTGTATCAGCAAGGAGAAGAACCAGTAGAAGTAAGCAAATACAAAAACAATCATCTAAATGAACCAATAAAGCTGTACAACTACAGTAAAAATCAATATATGTTGGAAAGTCAGCCATACAGGGCTGTCTGTATGATAGACCTTTTCAGTTCTCACTGAGTGGTGGCCATATGTTTCATCTCTCTGAGAAAGAGGTCATGAGACTGGCGTTACAACTTCAAAGTCAACCAAAAGCCTCGCCTTGGCTCATGACCATGGCAGCTGTCTGATATCATCACAGATGTTTTCTGGTAGATCTGTGTCAATAGCTCGCCTGTGTGTCATGACTGTTCAGCTTTGGACAGTGGCTCTTTGATTTTTATTTGCAGTCACAAGGAATTATATATTTTTCTTATGAAGAGATAGATGATATAGAAGGGAAGAGAGAAGAAGCTGATCATTAGAGTGACAAAATGAAAGAAAAAATTGCTTTTAATTGGTTTCACTCACACCCCATTCATACGGTTAAGCTGCAAACCTTTGCTGGGTTATCTTTACAGTCAGTGACTGCATGTATGCTACTGAAAAAGTTGTAGTACCATTGATATGCTAAAATAAAATAATTTGATTTTGAATGAGAGCAAAATAGCCCATCAATGTATAATTGGGTTGCATGTAAGTACATTCAAACATGGTTGGGTGCAAAAGGATGTCAAGAACATGAGGCCCTATTCACCCATCTACATGTATTCCTCAATCTTTTCAAGCATAAGGTTTTACAATGACATGGCCTGAGATCACATGGTGGCCCTAAAATGCCTGCTCTCCTGTCTCATGATGCACAAGCTTGCAGCAGTGATGATGCACAACTAATCAAAATCTCTGCAAGGGTCAAGAGCAATACTGTACAGTATATGGCTGTTAAATGTCTTCTGTGGCTGTATTGGTTTTACATCTATGACTGTAAGACAGTTCTTGCTCTTCCTTTCCTGCTGATATACTGCTTTTATTGGCACTGTGACGTGATTTAATTTTTTCCAAAATTCAGATTTGTCAGCATCACTTTCTGTCACTTAATGTTTGCTGCCTTCATCGGATGATACAAGTTGCACATAAAAATGACAGATGAAACATGGTCTTGGAGACATATTAATCTTGTCAAGCCAGCTGGAAACATGATGAATCAAAACGGAAAATTTCTGATCTAATTTGAGTTTCTGTTTTTCTTTGTACATTCGCTCTGTTAAGGACACATACCGGCGTCGGCAGATGCAGAGGACCATCACCAGACAGATGTCCTTTGACCTGACCAAGCTGCTGGTGACAGAGGACTGGTTCAGCGACATCAGCCCACAGACCATGAGGAGGCTGCTCAACATTGTTTCCATCACAGGTAAAGAATAAACCATATTCTGCTTTAGCACCACCCTCATCTCATAATACTAACAAATGACATTTTGTATATAGCAACATCAAAGTTATTTAGCCGTCATTAACTCACTTTAAGGGGATTGATTGGGTGGTTAATTTTAGTCAGCCGTTGGGAAAATACTACTGGGGATGGAGGAGGGGAAAAAACACAAAACAATGGTAGCTGATGGGATTTAATTCTAGACCACTTAGGGTCAGCATTTGTTGCAGAGGCTGTACATTTAACCAGGCATTGTAATGAAGAGTATATTTTGCTTGCAAGTTTAAGCAGGCATTTAAATTTAAAAATAAATATTATTTGCATTTGCAATAATGACAAGGCAGCAAGTTAGGATTTAAAAAATGATGGACACAAATTCGTCTATATATTGATAACAGATTATACAAGGGTAACAGAACCGAGCAGCAGTTTGAGAAACAGTCGACACTAGACGGCAGTTAGACATTGACCAGCTTGTGTGACCATCCGTAGCTAAACTACAATATGTTATACATATCAAATATACTGTAAATACCTGTATAAAATCATCTTAGTGACATGTCTCTGTGATTCAAAGTGATAACTTCACAGTTACAAGCCCACTTCTCTATTCTTAATGCCACAACTTTGGACAGATTATTAATCGACAGAGACGATCAGGAGGATGCTCAATCCTGAGAGGTTTGTTTTCTCAGGCAGACGAGCAGACCAGTGACTTCTAAGGCCTCTAATCTTCTGTACCATTGTTGACAGGTCGTCTGTTGCGGGCCAATCAGATCATCTTCAACTGGGACCGACTGGCGTCATGGATCAACCTGACAGAAGAGTGGCCTTACAGGACATCGTGGATCATCCTGTTTTTGGAAGAGACTGATGGAGTGTCTGACCTGGTGGCTCTCAAGACCATCTATGAGCGGTACACACACACACAGACACAATCACCCTTTCTTTAGTTACTGGTCTATGAGGTACAGGCTTCTTCAGTACACCTGCATAGTTTCTTTCTTTGTTTCATTTTTTAACCTTCTTTCCTTTCTTCTTTCTTGTTTTATTGTATTTCCAACACTCTCTTTCTAACTTGGGGCATGACATTAGCAGACTGAGGCTACCTTTAACACAAGATAAAATTAATGGAAATTAGGTCAAAGCAGTTTAGCTTAAGGAACCAGCATCATCAGTAAAATGCTGAATCCCTGCAGAGTTGCTCCTGTGTCCTGACCTTCCTCAGGAGATCAAGAAGTCAGAACATAATTAAAGAGTTGAAGTCAATAAATAATCATATTTCTTGATATTCTCTCCTCGAAATACTGATATAAGTAACTTTGACCAGCAGGTGGCAGTAGAGGATTTTGTTTTCTGTGTGGGCTGCATTAGTCCACAGTTACTGCCAATGACTGAGAGTGCCACACTAATTGGCAACTGACAGATTTGGTAATTGATCATAATGCACAAGGCAAATGATGATTGTATTATAGCCTAGACTTCTCCAGATTCATGAAGGGACACATTTCCTTAAGACTGGACAAGAGACAATTGATGCTCAGATGTCTTTGAGCCGTAGTTGAGCAGTGAGAGAAACATTTTGTATCTCTGTGTGTGTATACAGTATGACTGCTCATGCCTTTTGTATGTGTGTGGTCACGGATGCTTTTAGGCGTGCTCACCGCAGACAGAGGAGGAGCAGACCGACACAGGCTGAGTCACTGAGTTTGGGTGCTGTTGTGCATCAGTCGCTGGCCTTTAAAGGTTGCACTCTGTCACAATACACTAGTGCCTACAACTCCTGTGGCAGTGAAGTGTCACAGACAGTTACTGTCAGCCAGTCAGCCAGCTAGATTCAGCAGACAACCCTCCCTCCACCATCTCCAAGGCAAACCACTGCCTCATTAGACCAGGTTTTTGCTGTTTGGTTTTCAAAGGACAATCGGCATTACCTTCCTTTTTTTATATAGTGTTACATGGGAGGTGTACAGTATGAGGGGAGGACAGAGTACAAGGTATTAAATGTGAAGCAAGGCTTTAACTCGATCATTTTGCTGGATATGATGATCTCTTCCTTTTGACATCGTTAATTTAGGCGGAATATGTCACCAAACCTCTCTGTTGTATATGTTTATCATGTTTAAGCACAGTGGACACCCTAAAGGAAATGTCCATACTTTTACCATAATTATTGTGGTAACTAAAACTGGGAGAAATAATTATACACTAGGACAGCCATGAAATTTTGCATTGTCTCTACATCGAAAGGCCTGGATTCAAGTGCCTTTACCACAGCACGGGATTGTGCTTACACTGTTCATTAGACCTAATATAGCCATCATCTTGTTTTTGACCAACAGTCCTGTCTTTCTTTATCTTCCTCCTCACTGGCTATCTTTCCAAATGGCTGCTCTGTTCCGCAGTGGCCGTCGGAGAAACAGCCTTAATGATGATGACAGGAAGCCTCAAACAGGCTAAACACAACGCCTTGCCTAGAGGCCTTATCTCTTGCACTAATCTTCTGCTGATAAGACTCAGGCCTCTGTCTGTGTATCTTTTTCTGTCTCTCTGCTTATTTCTTCCTCTTTCTTATCATCTGAGGCTCTTTAGGTCCCTTTTTTGTTATGGATGAGATATTCTGTCTTTTTCCCTTAGCGATGAATGGGCACTTGACTGGCGTCTCAGAACCTTCAGGCCCCTTCTTCCGACTGTCTGTCTGCTTTAGAAATGGATAGCTACTTCTCTTTGCTTTTCTTTTCAGCAGTGTATATGAATATGCAGACGCACAGCACATATGCACACACTCACACATATCACATCTTAGTTCTTGGTTTAAATTCGACCCGTGGTCCATTTCCTGTATCTTATAGTTTGCATCTTTTTTGTTTAATTCTGTTACCACAAGACCAATGTGGTTCAAACCTCATGTGTGTGCTTTGTTTGTGTTGTAGCATGCATACATGCGTACGAGTTGTTGTGCTCAACCATTTTTACACAGCGGAACTGCACATCCTCTGAGCGTTACTAAGTGAATATATTAGTGGTGAAGTGAACGTGGGGGTGAGTCAGCCCCTTATAGGTCAACTGTCGCCCTGCATCTCAGTCACAAGGCAGAATGCGCTTCCTTTCCTCTCCTCTTTGTAAGGCTTGCTACAGCTCAGTAGGCCACAGAGCATTAGAAATATTGTATTCTAGATAAACCATACAGCCGAGGTGGGTCTAAAAAGATGTTTTCAGTTTCCATCTACATCTTTCTAAAGGTAAAAATAAAATGCAGGTTTCATCCTTGCCTTTTTTTTTTTAAATTTGGCTCAGTGTCAAGAGACGGTCTCAGTTTAGACTTTATGCCCTACCTAGCCTTCTAACTGAACCCATACACTACTTAACCATGGGGAAATATTACATGAGTAACATAGAGTGCCTCTTAGTGATGAAGGTGACAGCTACTCTCTATGGCATGTACCTGAACTCCTAAAAAAAAAAGAGAGAAAAATAGAAACACCTTTCCCTCATATCTCACACAAACACACATGCTTTCAAAACGGCTAAAAGCTGTTTTTAGCAACTTGCCTGGCAATAACAAGAGTCCATGAAGGGCTGTGAAGTGTCATTGTAGGACACGGCGTGAAGAGAAACGTGTAGTGCTAATTCCCGTAGCAGGACTGGGCCAGTACAGCCTTCCTAATCTGATGGAGAATGTGTAATCGGTTAATAACCTCAGCAATTTCTATCATTAACGGTAAGAACGGGGGCTGCCCAGACTAATGTAAGGTAGCAGGGGTAAAGAACTGTGTAACAAAAAAGGCACATCTGTAGGAGACATTGGCTCAAAGCAATCAAGCTTACACACACACAAAGCATAACTAAAATGTTTGTTTTACTAGTTCTGCAGGGAAAACTACACATTACACCTTGAGCATTGTGGCCTCCCCAGCACACTGACAGAAACGGAACAGAAAATAAAACAAGAAGTGTTTTGGTCCCGCACTCATATTTGTCGCCGTCAAATTAACAACCCTAAATTGAATGCTGTTTTTTGATCACTACCAAATTGAATTTGGAGCCTGCAGCCTTGTGACTATCATTTTCAGCTTTATCATTTCTTCCTTCTCAGTATCGTCTTTTCTCAGGAGTCAGTTGTTCCTTGTTTTAGCTGCCATTAAAAACTTAATGACTACAGCTAACCTAGCTCTCTCCTGCTTCATGGTTATTGCTTTAAAGCAGCCCTGCCATTTCCAAAGACTGTTAATGGGCTTTTGTATTTTTTATTTCTTTGATGTTGTTTAAAGTCATTACATTACATTTAGCCATCTAGTGGAAGCTCTTCAGTAGAGTGATTTCAAGTGACTGAGCAAGTACAGGTTCTGGATGTTGCTCAAGGACACTCTTGTTGGACACACGACCGTTGTTATGACCGTTGCTATGTTTTTAAAAATCTTCTTTCCTTTATTATTTTTATTCTGTATTTGGATTCCCTTTTGCTTTTGTGGCAAAAGGGGGTCGATAATTATAAATAAAAGATTGTCAGTTGCAGCCCTAGAGACATGTTAGGCAAGACATACTGGAGGAGAGAAAGCTCTGAGAATCAATCACACAGACTAGCATTGAAGTGTCAGTGAATTACTATTTTTTATAATTTTTTGACAGTGGTGATTTGTTTGAAAGAGAAATAGTTCTGTGTTTCAGTTGAGGGGTTAACATATTTGGACCTAATGATGTATGGGGGTGGGCCCCTCAGAGAGTTTATTCCTGGACGCCCAGATCCCGTTTTCAGCTCTAGATAAAAAAAAAGTGTCACTGGTCCACTGAGCAGGTTCCTGCACTGCTCTGACATCTGGTGCCCTGTCTGTGCCAGGATGCCCCTGCCGCACTCAGGAGTGTGTTTCTGGTGCTGCACCTGAATCCTCTGTTCATTACACACGCTCACACATACATACACATAAACTATTGCATTCCATACACTTATAGACACACTTACACACACATTCACAAATTGTGGTAAAATGGAAGCACGTTGTAACTGAAACGAGCACACATGCACTGTTTGCAACTACAAGCATTTGGGATTGAACATTTGCATGCACGCACCTCTGATCACACATAAAACTGGTGCGTGTGGTACACATGCAACACACACACACCTAGCTCTCACACCAGTGCAAGAACATATGTCACCCCCAACTCCTCTGAGAATCAGTGTAATTAATCAGGCCCTGAGATGCAGGCTGTGTTCAACAAACACGCATATGCACACACACACACACACACACACACGCACGTTCACACAATGCAGGAAGCAGAACACAGCAGAGAAATTGTTGTCAGGTAAAATTTTAGTGCTTAAAAGTGCTGTTCACTGCAGTGTTACTGTGTTTACCAGTATTTGTGTGTAAGAAAATCTTCAAATCTTGATGCACTTTATTTTACTTTACTTTTTATGCCACAGCTTGTGAAGAATGAACTGTTCCTCTCATCCCTTCATCCTCTCTTCCCCTCTGTTTTGTTGGCCTGACTCTGCATTCATCCACCAAACAATCCCCCTCTCAGAGACGTGACTAGAGCCAGGCACTTCTCGGACACTTCAAAACTTTTTTTTTTTTCACGAAACGCACTCTGAATGAATATGTAGCCAGGCAATTCAGTCTTAATTAGAGAGACTCTTATCCCAAGTACTGAAACATTAAGATGACGCTCTCTTCATTCAGGATTACTTTAATTGGCACAATTATTGTAATTTGGTTGCAATTATGTGCCGGGATAAAAGTGCTGTTACAAAGCTCGTGCGGGTGATTCCCTTTATGTGGAATCCTTTAATAAGCTCTTAAATATCTTGCTGCAAAAAATGGCGAGATCCTTTTCTTTTCTTATGATGAATACTTTTGAACTTTTCCTGCCCTCAAATGAAAAGTCTTTATTCTTTGCCACGCAGCCTATTGTTCATGTGAATTCCCATCGCATTTGTGACAATTTCTATCATCTAGATGCACGGCAAATGCTCAAAAATGTTTTTTCCCTCTCTCTGTGTCCTCCACAGAGGGAGCCCATTGTCCCCATGCTATATCCCTCCAGGAGGTATTTCAGTGAAAGACGGAGTAAAACTGGTAACGCCATCTCTCATTGCACTGCCATTTGCCAAGAGGCCTGAAGACGTGTGTGAATTTGTAAAGGCTGGTGTGAAGCCACCTATGTCTCACTAGAGTTCTGACTCCATCTCTGATGGGATGGCATTGATTCTTCACACCATTGTGCTGACAGACCACCTGACTGACGAGTAGATAAAGACAGACAGAGACAAAAAAGAAAGTATGGTAGGCGTGAGATAAAGATGGAAAAGGGAGAGGGTTGGTATTAGATAAGAAAGGGCATTAAAAGAGAATCCAGTCTCAGAAGGTAAAATGAGGTAAAGGAATCAAAGTGTGTGAATACTGTAGAGGATCAGACTAGATACCAGCAGGATTACTGCTAGACGAGTTTACCATTGGTGTGTTCACGTCTCAGGTGTATTCAAAGCCTCAGGTGATGCTGCTGCTCAAAGTGAGATAGTCCAGGTGGTGGACACACACAGATTCATGCACATGTCCCCTGGGTCCCACATGGCTGTTTATACGGTGAAACTAGTCCTCTGCTGATTCCATTTGAGTGTGTGTGTGTGTGTGTGTGTGTGTGTGTGTGTGTGTGTGTGTGTGTGTGTGTGTTGGCCTGGCCTGCATTGTCGTCCCTCCATCCCTCAGGTGTTTGGCGGTGGTGACTCAGGCATGAATCAGCCGCAGCCAACTCCACCACCACTCAACCCCCGCTGAGCTGCTCAAAATGTAAAAACAAAACAAAAACCATGGCAGCCACGGCCAGTGTACAGGTGACACAGGAGGAGGTGTGAGTGTGTGTGTAAGTGAGTTTTTGATTGTGTATGCGTGTCAGTGTATATGTGTGCGGAGGCTACAACGTGAGTACGGAAAGAACGTCATGCAGCATTCTTTGTTAGAAAATCCTTAAAGCCCTTTTCATTTCTGCCTGTAAGCCGAGGTTGAAGGATTAGTCTAATTGGTCTGAAACAAGAGAACTGCTCTGTTCCCTTTTTGTACAAAGCATAAAGAATCATTTCAAATGCAATAAAAGCCTCTGCTACTCCTCTGACTGGCCTCTGCTCTTTAGTCATAGTCGTCCATCAGTGACGACAAGGTTGGATTAACATTTAAATGTGACACTGAGATGGAAGGAAAGGAGTGCGGGGCTGAGAAGCAGACATCAGCCTGATAATCTGGTATTTCTGTGGTGTTGAGCATTATTGCTGATCTCTCTCCTGCTCTGCTGTCTCTCTGTGCTGGAAGCTGGAAAGTGGGGGGCTGATTATAAATAGCAGCGCAGGGTTGCAAGAGGGTCAGTGCTGACCTTTAAGTGGACAGCGAGATTTGCCACTCAGCTGCCGCAGGAGCCACTGGCACACTTGATAGTTACACACACACACACAGACACACACACACACACACACACACACACACACATGCACATCCGGCCCTTAACTGATGTTAACATCCTGGCTCTTCAAAAGTCAATGGAGGTCAGGCCCTTTTTAGGGTGTGTGTGCATGTATGTAGAAACCACACTGAAATGGCAAAGAACGACTAGCAAAGCAAGCAAGCCCAAAGAAGGCGAATCTTGATAGGGGTCATGAGTGTACTTTTCTTCCCCATCTTTGCTTTTAAAGCAGCTTTTAATTTGGCACGTGATCGTGCTACCAGCCACTCTATAGCTCAAGGATTTAGCTATTAGATTTGTCTGCTGGGGTTTCGAGCAATATGCTTCAGGTTCTAAAGAAAGTTCATAATAATCAGAAGAGGCTTTTCCTTGCTGCCTCTGACTCAGACACAAATTGGAGTAGAGAAGGTTTTGTAAAAATCTGTTTGCAAACATGCTCTCTTTGTTTAGCTCTTTCTCGCCCATGCTCATGTGCTCATTGACATTCTCCTATCCCTCACTCATCTTATTTCTGATGCACACATCCCACTCTGTGAAGTTAACTGGAGGATTACTGGTTCAGCCTGAGGATCCCAAGCTTTATTTGTCAAATTCATCACTCACTGTATGTATTTTAGTTCCATAACAGACTTCTTCCAGATGTATTATCTGCTGCAGAAGAGCACATTTGTCTTCACTTTTGCAGTCCATCCCACTTAATTCGGCATCATAAAGCCTATCAACTGGCCATTACAGCTATCAAACAACCACATGTGCTGATATGAACTCTGTGGTGCAATTAGTGTCACAATGAACAAACTCTGCCATGGCCCTAGGATGCTCCAAACTCTCCTCTGGAGCATAAATCACCAAGCTGAGGTTTAGTGTTTTACTATTTGTCAAGAATGAGGCCTTAGTAACTCTGAGTGGAGGGTTCAGTTAAGGTTTTTGGGGTCTGGAACAAGGAGGCTCCGTTTCGGCGCTACACATGAGTTTAATCAACATTTCAGGGAACCACTGAAAGTCCTGAGCCTGTCTCAAAGGGAGGCCGCTTGCTCCGAAGCAGCTTGGTTTTTATCAGCATGGTGTGTTTCCCATTAGCCTGCTTGTCTCTGTGGTTTGCTTTGGGATGCACAGGTCCAGCTTAGTACAAGAGAGTTTCAATTATTGGACTAAACTTTGCCACGAATGTGTATGGAAAGCAGACGCTGCCACAAGTTGTCAGTTGGCACTGCCAAGACAAGGAAGCAAGAAAGAGAGAAAGTTAGAGACAGAGAGGAAAGCAGAGACAGAGGGTGTCCACATTACTTGAAGCATTTGATTCAAATCAAGGAAATACGTCTGGATTTTAAGGAGACAAAGAACATGGCGTCATCTAAAGTGAAAACATATTTTTGCTCCCCCCCTCTGCCTTTGGGGTGGTGGAGGCTTTGGCAGCTTCCAGTGTAACAATAACCTCTCTCAGCACTGATGCTGCGAGTCCATGCGCCAGCTTGCTGGTCTGTCTGCCTATCCACTGTTTTCCCAGAGAGGGCCTCGCTGGGTTCATCCACACGCTTGGCAGACACTGTGCCAGCGACTCTGACATGACTCTGACCAGGAGAGGAATGTGGCGGACCTGGGCCTGGTTAACTTCTTCACCCACACACTGTTGTACTGGTCACACAGTGTCTGACATCAAAACTCTTGAGCTTCTCAAACACAATGTGCACAGCCGTTTGTCTGTTCTGCAGACGTCTCTCTCTGTCTTTGGGCCCCTTTATGGAAATGTTTGGCAGCAAGGCCACCTCTTTGTGGCGTGTGTGCGCATGTCATCTGTAAGCACAGAGGGCAGCTGTAAAGGAAAGTCAAGTGGCACATTCATACTTTGAGCGCCCAAATAGCGAATGGAAGGGATAGAGGGTTGAATTCTGCTCATTCCCGTCAGCTGCAGCGTGTGGGAGGTTGAGAGGAGAAGAAAGGCTATACTCCAGTCAGCTTTGGGACCTATTAGCATTTGGATAAGCTCAGAAAGCTCCCAGTGGCCACACCACACAGAGAGTGGTTGGGCCTAAGCGCCTGTCCTGCTGCAGCTATAAGCTGGGTCCTGTCAATGGACCCATTGTGCAGGGATGCCTGACAGCCTTTATCTCACTCGTCCTCGGTCTGCTTGAAAGTAGCACGCTGGTTTTCTTGGCACTCCAACCCGAGCATCCATCTTGTCATTTGGCAACTGATTGCTGATAAGAATGGCTTTGTTCATTTTGTCTCATGTGTTCACTGTGCGGATGACTAAGTCTGACGTGATTTGTGTCAATTACCTAATGCCAAGGCCAACAACTCATCATTAGTTAACTGCTAAAGGATGTCATTTGAAGTGGTCAAACCTCATTGACAAACGGCTGTTGTCATTTAATGGGTACTGTTTGTTCTGTAACACCATGCAGTTCAGCATGTTGGCCAGAATCACTCTAATGGATTATGAGTTGTCAGTATTCCAGTAATTCTGTAATTCTTCCTTCCTTTTTTCTTTTCTACAATTCTGCTTATCAACCATCCATTGTTTGGTGCCCTCCGATCTTTACCAGTGATCTTACAGGGCCAGTGTTGAAGTGTGAGCTCCACTTTGTGTCTGGCCAGCCGCTCCTGCAGACATGTCTGACCAGTCAGCTGAGAACGTCAGGAATGGACCTCTAACTCTCTCGCATGCGCCTTTTTTCTTTTCATCTGTCTGGGTGTAACTCAGTGATGGATGTCCTTGATTTGTTCCTCTCACCAGCTCCTGGTTGTCTTTGGAAGATGTAGCTGTTTGTGCTACTGCGTGTTTGCAGTGTACGACAGCAGGCCAGAGCAAACATGCAGGTCAGCAAAATATGCGCAATTGTAGCTAGTTTCTCGGATTCTCATTGTTGTTAGATGATGTACATGAAGGATTTATGTAGCTCTTGTCATTTCCAAAGGAAACTGACTGTGATAATAAACCAAAAGGATAACTTTTTTCAGTTTTAATTAGCAGTTCTATTATCAACTATAGAACTATTTAGGCTATAATAAATGTATGAAATAAAGAATCTGAAGTAGCCAAAAGTGTCTGATATCTGAGTTTGAGTTTCATTATTATTGTCCATTCTCAGTTTTGGCACAGTAAGACCAGTGTGTGTACACACCATTGAGTTATGTTAGATGGTCCTATAAAAAGACTCAAGATTCCTTAGAAAGTCTTTGGAGGGTGTTCTCGATATAGCAAAAGGAAGTGCCGTGTGTGTGAGTGAGTGTGAGTGAGTCACTGGCTCCTGTTGGTCTGTCTGCAGACCCACAAATAAACAGCAGTAAGCCAGCTGGAAATGGGGAAAAGCACAGGCTTCTCTCAGTCTGTATACGGGTTAATACAGTTCATGGGAAAAGGCACCAAACACCCACACATACTGTACATGCGCAAACACACATTCCACCCCTCATCTGTGCCTTTGAATTTCCCCATCCTCACTGCCCAGGTGTACTCGGTGGACATTACGCACTTGTTTTTGGCGATGTTGTTTGAATGAACACCGGTGCCGCTCACTGTTACTGTTTATGTGTGTGCATGCAGGTAACATCTGTGCCTTCAGAGTCCCACTCATCCTACCCAGCAGAGGTCACATGAGCTGGGGTTCATCTGTGTGCCAACATGGAGCTTCCTTGACCTTTTGGATCTTGTTAAAGGTTTTAATGGAAGAAACACTGAGAGGGCTTTGTCCACTGGAGCCCAGCTGTGCCTCTGTGTCCACCCTGCTCACTGCTCTCTTCTTTCAGTCTGTGTGTCTGTACTGGCAGTTTGGTGGGGACAGTGGGGTTGAGGTGACTCACCTGGGCTGGTCTGCTGAGAAGTGAATCTGTGCAGAAGGATCAAACGGGGAAAGGCGTATGAATGGAGCACAGATGCAAAAATATAAATTTAATGTCAATAATTTAGATTGCACTTCTTCGCCACCTAAAAATTTACAGTGAGACTCTAGGACACACCTCCATCCCTGTATTTCTTGCCAGACTTGTACATTTAGTTAGAGACATCCTATAACCACAAGGTCACTGGTTTGAGCCCTGCAACAGCAGATGTGTCCATCACCAGCCATCTGTCCTGTCAAAATGTCCTTGAACAGAAGGCTGGACCCTTACCTGTTCACTCACTATAAACTGTCTGGATAGGAGTATCAGCTAAAAGCCTAAAATGGAGATGATGTTACTTGTAACTGATTGCAGTGTGCTTCTAGGGTCTTGTTTTTGTCCACCCATCACTCAGGTATGACAACCTCACTGAATTGGACTGACAGGGGACATATCGGCCAGTTAACTGGATTAGGTTATCTGATAGTTTGGATTAGTAGCTAACAGTGTGCTGTGTTGAACCCTTGCCAGATGCTGACCTCACGCTGACTTAGCTAGCGTGCTGCAGCGATGGTACTAATCATCCAATCAAGTTACAGAAAGGCCAGCCTGTGTTCACTCTCAAAAACAGATCAGGCCCAGGGAAAAACCCAACTCATCAGCCTGTGTTCTCAGCAGAGCATACCAGTACACAGACTGGGTGATGTATGGGGAGGAGGGTGAGTTGGGGTTGAACTGGTAGGAGGGAAGGTTAAGCAGGATGTAGGGAGAGAAACGTATCCACTGAGAAAATGAAGGGTTTGGATGACAAATGGAGGCAGAGATGAAAAAAAATGTCTGCTCCCTACTGGAGTCTCCTCATTCATCTGATACGAGTGGCACATTCTGGTAATAAATGGCCAGTGTCATAAGTCACTCAGAGTTTCATATTTTCATGTCTGAATGATGGGATTAACGAGATGTACTGATTGCTCTGGGTTGTTGGCGTTTGCTTTTCTTGTAGCCTCGGCGACATGTTACACTGTCCTTGATTAAACTGATATATTTTTTAACCTTGTGCAGATAAAATTGGATTTCCCACCTCATAACACTTCAGTATTCATGCTCAGTATTCATCATTTCAAAGATGCTGCTGCTGCTTCTACACTACTGGTTTAAGCTACAGGAAACAGGAACAGGAAAAACTATATCACACAGTAATGGAACAATCTCCAAACATGGTGTTTACCTAGGGTCTGTGATAACAAACATCATGTTAACTGTAGCAGTGCATCATGATGTGCTTCTGTCTGCTGCTTGCTAAATTACCCTGATTGTCATCTTCTCAGGTTTCCTCTTCTGCTGAGAAAAGATAACATCCCTCACTCTATCTGTCTTCAAACATCCCCCCTTTCACTATCTTGCCTTCTCTAAATCCAGTTATCTCTCTGTTCTCACGATGATGATGACCGTTGTATATCTCTTCAATCTTAACAGTACTGCTTGCTATTTCCTCTTTTCCCTTTTCATCAGAATGTGATGTTTTGTGTTTTTCACAATGAATCTAGCAGTAATAATTTAGTGTAAACAGACATGTTGACATCTTTGTCATATGCCAATAAGACTGCACTAGTTCCAACAACCAAATAGTTTTGTTCTCCAAATCATTACAACTAATATTTATGAATAATTATCATGTTGAGCAAAACATTAACTCCTGCTGAAGCCCCCATCTCTTTTTCCTCTGAAGAATCTCCAAGAACATCCCCACCACTAAGGACGTGGAACCTCTGCTGGAGATCGATGGAGACATCCGCAGCTTTGAGGTCTTCCTCTCCTCCAGGACGCCCGTCCTCACTGCCAGAGATGTGGAGATGTTCCTGCCCTGCACCGTCAACCTGGACCCCAAACTCAGGGAGATCATAGCAGGTTCATACACACTCACTATTTGTACAGATGGGTGAAAAATTACAGGAAAAACCAGTATAAAATGTCTTAGTAAGGTGTTGGGCCACCATGAGTTGCCAGAACAGCTTCAGTGCACCTTGGCATAGATTCTACAAGTCTCTGGGGCTCTGCTGCAGGGATTAACATTCTTCCAAAAGATTTTTGGTGCTTTGATGATGGTGTTGGAGAGTCCAGTCTGAAACGTCAAAATTTCCCGTAGGTGTTTTATTGGGTTGAGGTCTGGTGTCTGCGAAGACCACACCATATTGAGCATGGTTTATTCTTGACCTTTGAAACAGCAGTTTGACAAAAAAAAAAATCTCAACACAAGGTCCAACTCGATTGTTTTTTCTGAAGCTTTCAAACACATCTCATGGCCTTCTTCAGCGAATGGACTTGCTAAGTTGGTTGTTAACACATGACAACAAAACAACAACTAAACCACCTCCATGACAACAACAAGATGTGGTTTAAAGCCTCAGAAACAACAAATAATTTGGTTGAGTTAAGACCTTGTGCCAAAAAGCCACAGCATATGATTCACATAATTTTTATACTATTAAACCAGTGAGAGACCCGTTTTCAATATAGAAAGATCTATACAGTATATTTGCACTACACTGCCATGTAGTTATAGCCATTTTTACTTACATTTAGCTTTACTGTTCATTTAACCTTACAGAGTAGTCATGGACATGCTTAACCAGATTGACTTTTACTAAGTTCATTGAGTATAGAATTGTTAAGCTTAAAATCTGTAACACAGCCTCCTGCATGTAAATCAGCAGAGGCACATAAACAGCTGTTATTCAAAACTGAGGCATGCCATTCTACAAAAAAAAACTACGTTTGGCAATATAGTTTGTATGCCTATAACACTCTCAGGTCCAGAAACTCTGCAGTTTTAAACTGCATAAAATCTGATGGTGTATTTAGAAAATATTTAAGGTCCCATACATTCAATGCAATGAAAACAGATAGATAGATATTAACTGGTATCTTAACATAATGTTACTTTGTTTCATCAAAAAATACATTTGAGTAAAGACGGTGTAGTCCCTCATTCGTCCAGGAGTGTTCTATCATAGAAAAGGTTTCAGTCGTTGTCATCTGGACACTGTTTTCAGAATCAAGACGTTTCGGCTCCCATCCGGAAGTCATTCTCAATGAGTATTGAGTAAAAAACAATTTTCTTCAGGTTAGCTCAAGATGGCATTGTTCTCAGGCTTTCAATCTGTCATCATGATATGGAGCATGTGCATATATGTGTGTTTGTTTGTGTGTGCGAGAGAGAAAGAGGTTAATGGCACAGTTATGTCATACATAAAAGGGTTGGGTATACAATAGCATGGAGAAACAAAGAACTGTCCTCTATGTGATGTGTTGAATTCATTGCCAGCTCATTTGGCAGTGACATTACTCATAACATTGCAGCAGGGTCTGCTCTAAAATCACCCACTGCAGGGGCTCTCAGAAACCCACAGCTTGCTTCTCATTTCCAAACAATCAAATGTCGAGCAGGTTTCCACTACAGCACTATGGGATCAGGACAATATTTTCACTCGCTGTCACCAATCTGCCTCCAGTGCTGCACCAAATTTCACAGTTTGTAGTTACAATGACGTAATAGTGCATCAGTATTAAACTGTAAGCCAGAGTGGCGCTGTACTTTTGCTACCGTGCGTCAGCGTTCATTCAGCCTATACAGGAGTGTCAATGACGCCGAGTGTGAAGCTGCTGCATCATAGTGTTATGAGACCACAGAAAACACACAAACTCACACACACAAAGTCTGTTCCATTGAGCCAAGTTTGAGTCATGGATGGTGCAGCTGACCAAGCTCTACAACCAGACGTCCAGTCTGCAAGTACTGGACTCCTGTCCTAAAAGTGTGTATCCACGGAGCATGTGTTTATTTGTGTGTGCTCAAAAGTGTGTAGGTGTTTACACCTCCACACATGTCCCCAGGGAGCGGAAGGTGACCAGTGCTCCTACCCAGTCATCCCGCTCCCTCCACTCCCTCCGTGGCCAGTCAGTACTTGGTGCTCAGTGTCCTGTGGCCAGCTAGTGGGCAGTGCTGTCAGTGATACCCGCCCATGAGCCTGACTCACATCATAAGGCCCCCATTGTGTTCGCAGGCTGGATTGGGTCTCACTCAGCATGTCATTCAGCAGCCACTTGTATAACCAGGAGACATTCTGGTGCCTGCTTCTGTTTCTGGTTCGTACTTTCTTGCCAGCCACACAGAGCCACTCTGTTCTGTCTCCGAGCTTATTTAACTTTAATTTGGGAGGTTTTCCCTCCTCAGCTCCTACTCGACTCCTCTCAAAGTCAAATAGAGTTATGTGAAAACAATTGTAGCAAAGTACTTATGCAATAGTGTGTATGAGTTCACGTGGTCTGGTTTGTTTGTTTACTATTTGTCAGGGACAGCAAGGAGCTCCATCATCACGTGGCTGGCATATCATTCGGAAAAGACAGAATATCAGCACGCCTGCTGGTTTGACAGCAAATGGAGTTATAGAAATCATATAGTAGTCATAAATACACAGCCGATGTAGGATTGTTGCAATCATAACATCTGCGCCCGTTTTCTCTCCAGCATTTATTGTTTGATTGTCTTCTATTTTGGATAACGAGAACATGTTCTTGTTGTATTCCCTACAGTGCTTCGAGAAACAAGGAATTTTGCTCTTGTGTACGCCGATTGTTTGATATGTATTTTTCTCTGTGGATTCACAACTGTCTAAACTCTCTTAAGAAGATGAAATAAAGCTAAATTATTGAGGCGTGGGTGGATCTGAAGGGTCTTTATAGTCATAGCCAAGACATGATCATCAGCATCGCAGATAAACACTTCCTTCTCGCTCCCTCTCGTGTTCTTTCTTCCCCCTGGCTCTGTCCTCTCTTAGATGTGCGTGCGGCCAGGGAGCAGATGCACATGGGAGGAGTGACCTATCCCACGCTGCCCCTGCAAGAAGCAGTGCCCCGTCCCCAGTCAGGTTATGGCCAGCACTCTGCCGCCTGCTCCCCGGCAGGCTCCTTCGCCGGACCCCTGCCTCCTCAACCCCACAGTTCCTACTTCAGTGGGATGACTGGCCCTCAGCACCCCTTCTACAACCGGGTGAGACAGGAAAGGGACTTCTTTTTAGATAATCAGTCCTCTACCTACTACTTACTAAGAGTCCATCAGATGTCTGTATTAATGTAGAAGTAGAAGAATGTGTAAGTGACAAAATGATCATCTTGTTCAGTATCTTCACTACTTTAAATAAAACTGGAATCGCTGGCCACTATCTAACAGCGACAGAAGGAACAGTTCCCACCACCTGAGTGACACACAACCACAAACAACCACACTGTTTTTAAAAAGGCCCTTTCTGAATTCAGCTGCTCAGTACGTTACTCTGCACGTTATAATGTAGCATTACATTCACCCACTTGGCAGTGACACCTGATTAAATTGTGCAGTTAACAAGTCTTTGTATGCACCATATGACCATGGTTTTTAAATAACCAGCACTTTACTGAGAAAGAATGAGCAAGTTAAAAATAGTATGTTTTCCCCACAGCATTTTTGTTTATGTGTGCCAGACCTCCCTCATATGATTTTCATTTTATTTTTACCTCCTCTCCACATTCCTTCCTTTCCCCTCATAGCCTTATTTCCCCCATCATGTGTATCACCTGCCACGGCATTACTTCCACCATGTCCCCTCATCCTCGCGCCCCTCCAATAAACAACCCGGTCAACCTAAGGACAACACCAATGGACTTGTAAGTAAAGAAGCACTGCTAGATCCATCTGACATGTGCCTCGTCATAATTACAGCCGCAGGTATGCTAGATGTAGTGGTTTATATTATATATTTATATTATGCAACAACACAAAGTTTAATTAGTTGTTTGATGATTCTCTTTTTCCTCTTAAAAAAATCTAAATTTTTGCGGCTTCTCCCATCTGAATTAGACAGTGTTTCCCAGCAGTACCAGTTAAGGGAGATCTTGTTCCATTTTTATTATTAATTATATAAATATAGTTATACTCACAAAGGCTCAGGATATAGAGCCATTATATCACTCGACGTTTAATATGCTATCAGGTCCATTGTGTCGACCTACTGCATGAACATACCACAAAGTCTGACTTTTTTTAACACTTCCTCTTCTCTCATGTCCCCTTGTCTCCCTTTCCTCAGTGTGATGTCATATGTTTTGCCTTTACATTCTACCTCCTGAAGATTTTAATATCTCCCTGTTTTCACTGCCCCTGTGCCCAACTACTGTCCAGCTCCTGACGCTGGTGGGGGTATTTCTCAGTTTATGTGAGCCCAAAGTGAAGTAAAGCAGTGAAAGGTTATTCCATAAATTGAGTGGTAGTGAACTCAACCTTCATTGGCTTTTCTCTATGCAACCCTTGTCTCCATTCTGTGCCCATGTCAGGATGTTATTGCAGAGGATGCCAGAGAAGGCCTCCCCTCCTGTCCCTCTGAACCTACCATGGTAACATGTAGTTGTCGAGCACTACGGATATGCAAATATGCAACTAGTCCATCATTATCTGCCTTTTGACTTGATGCTTACACCTAATTTGTTATTTCTTGTATTGCATGTATGATATGCACGCCTATATGTTTGACAGACTGCTTATTTTGTTGCTGTGGTTTACAAAAGCAGAGAGAACAAATATAGACTGTCACACTCTGCAGAACTGCAGAATGCTTACAATAAATACTTTCGCTGCATCCGGTGTGCCTATGACCTCCCACTTAACCATCAAGAGAGGCGTATTTTGTCTTAAACTTCAGCATATGTCAATATAATACGCTTAATGAAGTTCACTCTGATGTCGGCACAGTAGCAGTTCCCATTCTCTTATTAATGGACATAAAAGTGTTGTTAACCCACTTCAAGAATGCATGGAGTTTCATTGGCAAGAACTGAATCCCTACACCCAGATATTCACACATTTTTAGAGAAAGCAGCCACTATTAGAACAATTTGAAGATAACACTACTCAGGAGATTTCTGCTCCACAAAGCCACTTATCAGGGCACTGCCAGCAAAATGTTTAAAGGAGCTATATGAAAGATTTAAATATAGATTACTATATAATGTTCCTGCCCTTCTCTGTCTGTATTTTTGTGTCTTTAAATTTTTGCTTCGATCTTCCTCCTTTACTTTAAACCTTCATTGCTGTCTTAAATTTTTACTCCCTTTTTTGTTTTTCATATCTTTCTTTTTGCTTTTATTTCCTTTGCTCCTAAGTATGACTTTTCTCAGTTTCATCCCATTCTGGCTTTTCTATGTACATTAGCCCATCTTATAACTTCTTGGTTCACACTTGATCTCTTTGTGTGGTGTTCACATGTGCCTGTATTTCTGCAAATCTGTGAATGTGGATGTGTGTGTGTACACTCACTCATTTGTGTGAGTATTTGGATATGTAAGCGGGCCTAGCCCAGTGTAATTGCCTAGCTAATATAAGTGTGCGTATGGATTCCTAGGGCTGCCGGGATTATCATCAGAGCAATTGTTGGGGCTGGCAACACGCACACGCACATACACACTGACAATGAGCCCACTGCTGGTAGAGCTTATCTCCTTACCAAGATGCTTCCTCCCTCACAGAGCTCTGTTTCCTCTTCCCCATCCTTCTGCCCAGCCCTGAGCTCAGCCCAGCTGTAATTACAGTCTTATCACACACACACTGGGAGGGTTCACACAAACACACATACACGCAGACATTTACGCTTTCGCTCATGTTCTTAGAACACACGCTTGCCATCTGAAGCGAGGAGTCATATTCAAGGCCTTCCCTGAAATGAAACTTCTGCTTTTTCTGTGCAGAGAGAGAGAGAGAGAGAGACGTCTCATTCTCTTACTGGGTCTTTCTTTCTGTCTCTGCCTCTGTCTCGTCTGCAATCCTTTCTGTCTGCAAAGATTATGACTGTAAAAGCCTGCTGACTCCAGCGAAAACAAAATCTCCTTGTGTAATAATTCTACTTCCAATAGGCTTTTTTTCCAGTCTGACGTGCAGTAAAGGAGCCGTCTCCTGCTCTGTTGTGAGACAGATATATGTCCGTCTGTGTGCTAGTATCTTTCTGCTTGTCTGTCTTTTTTTTTCTGCCTTAATTTCTGCCTCTGCACCCCCCCCCCCCTTTTTTTTTTTTTTTTTTACAGCCCCAGCTTCAAAATGTTTTCTGTCTGCGTGTTTTTTTTGTCTGACTATTTGTCCGTCTGCTTATTTTTGTCTCCTTATCAAGCATTTAAAGTCGCTGCCTTACAATTTAAAGCAGGTACTCCTTTCGTTTCATGGCTACTTTCATCTCTGCATCCAACCCTTTACTCCACCTTCCATGGATCTCTACCTCATTTCTAACACACTAGTTCAATACCACCAAGCATGCTGTAGAAAGAAATATTATAGACTCATCACTTAGAAGTAAATGCAAAACACAACTTCACGTCCTGTAGTAGTTCAGTAGATTCACTAACATAGTTTCATTCTAGAGTAAATCCTCTAATGTGTGGACATAACCAGTTGCTAAACTCCCTTTCATCGTCTTGCCCACCACTACAGAAAATTGGCACCTACTATTGTGTACTGTATTGTGTGAGCTGGTTATTTATTTGTTTAACAACCACTCACAGTCCAACTAAGCTCTGCTCTTCTCTCCCTCGAAACCAGAAACACAGCCGGGGGGCTTAGTCTGAAGCCACGTCTTAATGGTGTTAATAGCCGAGAGAGAGCAGAGATGATGAGGGAGGAGGGAGGAGGAGGAGGGAGAGATGGGGGAGAAACAGAGTGATGGAAAAGAGTGTAGGAGGTCAGTGCAGGAGGCTTAAAGGGGAAGGAATGTGAGAGGAAGGAAGGAAGGGAGGGAGGGAAGGAAGGAAGGAAGGAACAAGAGTGAGGGTTCATATAGACAGGCAGAACCGGGGGGGGGGGTCGAGGAGGGTGGATGAGGTTTGTTAAGTTTTTGTGCCAGCGGGTGGCATGTTGGCTGTGTGTGAGGCCTTAGACAGCGTCAACAGGCCACTGTTATTAGTCACATCAGGCCTTGTGGCTGTTTGGTGTCCGCTGCTTCAATGTGGCCCGGCTCAACACAGACTCACAGACTCCATCCCTTAAGTTTTGTGCACACACTTTACGTAGTTATATATACACTGAGAAAAAGAATAAGAGCAGGTAACAGTGTATTTGGATAGGTTGGCAGCTTTGTTTACTTTTACACTTACACTGTGTGACTAATAGAGAGAATTACTGTGTGGGATAGTGGTTTTGCACCTCTGTGTGCCTCACAGTAACAAGCCTGCATGTCTTTTTGCCAGGAATTGTTGCTCGTTTTGCCCTAATCAATGTGTTAGGAGTGATGAGTTGGTCTAAGAGTGTGCTAAAGGTGCGAGTTTGCTCTGGTAACCTTAACTCACAAAAACACATAAAACACATAAAAAGTTGTTTATATTCTAATTATGTATATGTATTTGTGTGTGTGTAGGTATCTCATGCGGTCATGCTCAGTTCTATGAACACAGATGCAGTGTGTGAGCGTCTCAAACAGATCGATGGAATCGACCCCAACATGCTGCCTCAGTACAACTCCACCATCAAGAAGGTGCGTCTATGACATTCAAAATTTGCCTCCCGATTTGATTGTTTTGTTTTTTGGCCTGATGCAACTTTGCACATGTTAATAAAGTCCATCAATCAGTGAACAAACCAGTCAGTCCTTTCTCTGTCCATTGCAGGCTAATATAAATGGTCGAGTGTTGTCTCAGTGCAACCTGGACGAGCTGAAGAAAGAGATGGAGATGAACTTTGGCGACTGGCAGCTCTTCAGGGGAACGGTGAGTCTACATTTCTCTTCTGGAGCGTTTTTACTTGCCTCACAGCCTGGTTTAATATTGTTGTTATGGGCATCTTACTTGTGATTTATATTTTTTTAAATAGGATCTAAAAAAAGATTTTAGTTTGTTGTTTCAAATCAAAAGAAGTGGGCCATCGGTAGACATAAATGATAAAGAAAGCATCAGTCTACCAACAACAGTAACAACTACTCCTTTATTGCTCTAGTGTAAAGGCCTGAAATAGATTTATAATAGCATATATTCTCCTCACTCTGTGATACTTTGCAGACACTCAGCCCTGCCAGGGCCCTCCTGTTGATATGTGTCATCTCTTGTTTATTCCAAAAAGAAGCAAGACAGCATCTCGTAATACGACATCTTGTGCTGTGCTGAGATATTGGGAAGGAGATTTTATAATCCGTATTATGAGAAGGGCGCTAGTCAGTCAGCCAGGAGTCCAGTCGTCTGAGCTGGGGCTGAAATCACTAACACATGTAGCCGGCTCCACTTCATCAGATGTCAGTCGGTGCTCCTAATACCAATCCAGAGCCCTGGATTGGTCATGTTTTACAGGAGATCCAATGCAGAGCTCACGTAGGAGCAGCTGGACAGTGCAGTGGCCTTACAGCTCCATGTACTAACCAGTGTTGTGTTGCCAGGTCGCAGCGAGCACAGACATCTGGTTCAAGATGGCTGACTGATATCTGAATGAAGGGAGGTTATTGTCAGGGAGGAGTGGACAGATGAATAGCTCTACAGCTCACTCTCACAAGCACATGTTTTTGTTGTTGCTGTTTAACATACTTGTTTTGTATGTCACATGCTTTAAAAAACATGTTTACCATTGACTCTGTGTCCTGAAACAAAAGTCAAATGACTTGTTGATCTGAAATATTGAATTGTGATGTATTTTCCCAGGTTATGGAACAACGTCAGGCTGAAAGCCAGGCTCTGCTTCAGGATGAGTCCCGAGCTGCTAGCGAGCAGGGCAGCAGCATGCACCACGGGGAGCCCAACAGACGCTCAGGGGGGGCCCAGCATGAAGCGGCGGCCTTCAGCCTCAACCTAAGCTTTGAGGAGCTCAGCGGAGTGGGGCTGGAGGAGCCTCCGAGACACAGCAACAACTCACACTGGCCGGTCAGTCTTCCTGTCAGGAGCTAAGTGTAAATGTACCACGACAGCAGATAGGATCAGACATACGTGAACTGCGTGTATGCACATTATACTCATCCATATACACATGCAACTAGATAAGAGGTATCATAGTTGCTGGTGTAAGCGTATGTGTGAGCATGTGACACTTGCAAATGGGATCACAAGGTCACACTACCCAAACTGTCACATGGCCACAAGTCCTCTGCACCAAGCCAGTGTGTTGGTGACATCACTGGTTTCACATTAATGTGGTTTTGAGTGAAAAATGAGTACGGCAGAGGAAGCGTATGGTGCTCTTGAACATGGCAGAATTAAAAATACGCACACACTGCAGCACACCAAAAGTGTCAAGGGGCCCCTTGTTTGTTATTTTCACCTTCCCTATTCCCAATTTACTAAATCTGCAACATGAGCATACACGTACACAGCTGGCTCCACTGCTATTATATATGATCTCCCTTTGTGATCTTTTTCAAATTTATATCATCCAACACTGAAAACACACCACGGCTTTCATTGCCACTCAGTCTGCGGTCTTTGCCAGTAAATTTTTCACTGTATCCACTTCTCACGTTCTGAATATTTGATTGGTTACTGATGTAATTATAACATTTTTAAGTGCTGTTGTAACTGCCACACTTTATATTATAAGCAGGTGTCAATTCAGGTTATCAACCTGCAACCATACACTCTCACTCTGCAGTTACTCTTAATATAAATGTACTTTTCAACAAACTCATGTGGATGTATGCACACCAATCCAACTTTTTCTCGTCTTGTCAGGTGGCAAATCTCCGCACCTCAAGCATGTCCAGCCTCAACTCTCAGGAATCCTCTAATGACATCTGCAAGCTGACAGACAAGCAGCAGGATGAGTATCGTGATGCCTACAGGGAGTACATCGCTCAGATGGCCCAGCTGGAGATGTCTGGCAGTGGGGGAGAGAGGCCCATGCAGCCCCACCCTGGACAATTCCTTCAGGCTGCCAGCTCAGAGGACAAAGGGGTGGGTGGACAGTCACACTGTTGAGTTTTTGTCAGCATATCACTGACAGCATAAATAGTTCAATCAAATCAGTGTAGAAGCTCCCTCTGTCAGATTACAGAAATATACCTTGTGGTAACTGCTGTCACTAACCCTCTTCAGAGGCCTCGCGGCCAATAGCACAGAATACTGTATATTTCCATGTTCTTCTCATTGAATCCCCTTCCCTCTCCTCAGGCCAAGGAAGGAGCTGACCAAGACAGTCGCAAGTCCTTCACCAAGAGAGGCTCCAAGACTAGTGATGCCACAGACTTCCCCTCAGGGAACGATGCCCAGCCCCTAGACCCCATCAGTGAAGAAGATGAGAAGCTGGACCACAGCGCGTCCTCCAGGACTCCAGGCACCAGGAAGAAGGGAGCCGGGGCATTGTACCACAAGCTGCCCAACGATGAAGACTCAGGCCCAGAAGAAGCTGACAACACCACACCTCTCCTCCACAAAGAAGCTGGTGCTCTGTTCTCCCACAGAGGCTCCCAGCCCACTGGGCTGCTGACCAGGCCTGGCTTCCTCACCGAAATCCTCCTGGATAAGAAGGACTCGTCCGACTCAGGGATGCGCTCCAGTGACAGCTCCTCTGACCCTTCCCTGGAGGAGGCTGAAGGAGACGCTGACAGAGAGAGAGAAACACTGAAGTCCAGCCTGATTGAACTGGAGCTGGAGGGCCTGGTGAAGAAGAGAGGCCTCCTCCCCAGCAGCCTGAGCGGCCTGCAGGACGCGGCGGTGGCCCGCATGTCCATCTGCTCCGAGGCTCCGTCCGAGGCTAGCCTAATGGCCAGCAGCCCAGATGAGGGGTGGCTGTCCAGCGGGGTCAGCAACCTCAACCGCACCGACAGCAACACCACCCTCAATAACAACACAAACAGCCCTAACAACACCACCACCAACACCAACACCAACAACAGCCACCAGCAGCCAGGTAACATCACAGGCACAGAGTCCACCACCCCCTCCTCCAGCATCAACGTCTCGCCAGCTGTCATCATCACCCCCGGCAGCAGCACTGCCAACACCACGGCTGCCACCATCCACAACCACAACCTGCGCACCATCAGCCTGGGAGATGAGAGGGAGAGTGTCCTCTGAGAAGCTGGTTGTTATTCTGAGAAGGGTCATGTAGACTGTCGTTCTAGATGTTGTTGGTGACATTATTATACTGTTGGTGTTGTGATGTGTTTCAAAGGATTAGAGTAGATATGTGTTCTACTGTTAGGACGTGTTGCTGTGAATCAAGAGTAGTGCATTCAAAAGCTCCAGTTAGTTGGTTAGTAAAAATAAAAATCACCTTTTTATTTAAAAAATTACAAATCTAAGGACACATTCATAATTACATTAGCAATTTAATGATACCAAAAACGCTTCAGTCAGGTCAAATTGGGATCGCTTTAATTTCTTTTTATGTTACAAGGCCTTTTGCTGTTTAGATGGTTTAAGTGTGATTTCTTTCTCACATGAATGTGGTGCTGTTAAGGAAACAGTGTGTTTAGTGATGAAATGTTACATGTTGTGGACATCATATGTTACTGTTTTTCAGGAAACGACTGAAAAAGCTCAGTGTTACTGAGGACTTCTGTCTCTGAAGTGTTTTGTGCGGTGCTGTGTTATTTAAAAATAGATGGCAATGTAGACAGTGTTGCGGTGTGTTGTTGGCAGTTTCTGTAATAGAAGAAGTGCATGCACTAGTCTGCAAAGTGGTGTTCTGTGAAACAATAAACATTTTGCTACTTGAACCCTTGAAATTAGTTTCATGTTTTCTCTTTTTTTTTTCCAGGAAAATCAGTTATTTGTAGAGTGAAACCTCAGTGGACTTGGATTTAGCTTGTAAATAAACCAGAATAAGTAAACTAAGAGTCTTCTCTACAATTATTTAATATTTTATCTAATGCAGTTTAGGGGGAAAAGGGGTGATATGCAAGGGGGAGGGCCTAATTGACAGGATTTATGTTCTCCGATAGATGGCGCACTCTCCATACAAACGTGCTGCAGGCTGGTGTCACGGACACTGCCTGTCAGTATTTTAAACTACTGAGGGCAACAACTTGAGCTCAGTGACTCAAAGTCGGGTGCGGGGACCTGCAGGGGTCCTTTTGAGAAGGTTTTTGAGCTGTAAACTAAAGAAATCTTAGAGTTAATATATAAATGACTATTGGATTCATGGTTTTCATATGTTGTATCAGGTAAAGAGTGAGTTTTTAAATGCAGCTTGCACACTTGATCAAGAAAGATCCCATAAAGTGGTCCTTGGGATAAGATCATAAAATGTGGGTCCATAGCTTAGTTTGCGGGTCTGTGCTGTTAAAATATTTGCGAAGCTATGCTGGACTGTAGTGATGAGATGACTGACAGTTGGGGTTTCACCCAATAGCCCATCTTAGCCGTGCCTGTCTTTCTTACCACAGTCATCTATAGCTTTGATACCCTCTTTACAGTACAGTGCGCACTGCCTAATAAGACCAGTTCATTTGTCACAATGTGCATGTGTCTCACTACTTTATTCCATCTGGCTGACAAAGTCAAACATTGGACACCAGTGCTTTTTAGTCTGTCACATGACAGGAGAGGTCACCAGTTTTTTTTCGTGTAGTAGGCAAACTTAAAATAAGGCAATAAAGGCCCAAAGAAATTGTTAAAAAACAAAAAAAGACAATTTAAAAAAAAAAAAATGGAATTCCTGCTCCAATCAAGCAATAAGTTGAATATTACTTTTAGAAATCAGTATCGCATCACTGGCCCAGTTTCACCTTGAGTTCAATTTCCATAATTGCCTACTTTTGTTTTAAAACAACAGCCCACTGCTTTAATGGCTCAGGCTGTCACGCTAAACCGTTTAATCCTATTTAACTTACTTTACATAGCATGTGTGAAAGTAAAAGGGCAGTCAGCAGTCAGTAAGCTTTTATGCAACTGTGTGCTGCAGGTCATGTTAGCCTCGGTGAAGCGTTGACGCTGTGTTCAGGTCACTTAGTGCAGCTCTGATAAGGACACTTTGTTGTGGGATTTGTTTGTGAAGTGCATCATATGTTCACTGTACATACAGCGCGGCCATGTCCATATATACATGTGTAGAAACCAGCTGGACGGACAGCTGGGAAACTGGTTTTACGTCTTCTGAACCCCCGAGTCCAACACTGAATTCTCACTCCTCCCCCCAAATGAAACATGTTCAAATTGCGTTTTTGATTTATTTTGTATAAAAAAAAAGGTACAATTTACATTACTTTTATAAAAAGTTTCAGCATAATTAAGTACAACATTACACTTTTGCAGAAATTCCTGCAACTATACAAGATAAACTCCCGATAAGAGTTCACACGGTTTCATTCTTTCATTTTAACTTTTTTTTTTTTTTTTTTTTAAACAACGTCCAGTCCTTCATGTGCCAACAATTCTGACAAGACGAGACTAAACTTTTTACAGTAACTAACCAAGTTGTCTTTTCTATTCACGTTCCCACCTCCGCAAAAAAAGCGAAGACTTCAACAAGGAGAGGGACAAGGGTGGGGGTGGGGGGAATAATCCTTGTGACAATAATCTTGTTTTTCCTCCCACTGTCGGGAATATAACGCGCCTTCCATTTCCAGAAAGGACCCACAAATAAAAAAAGTCTTAAGTTAAATAATAATGAAGTGTCCAAACAGAAAACACATCACATAAGATTGTCCCATAATAAGCAAAAGTCTCTTGATTTCAGCGTCAGAAGAAAAAAGAAAAAAATCCAGGCCTGGAGGACAGAGGTTGGAGGGGGGGGGGAAAGTCCTGCTCCCCAGGTCCTGTGTGTTTTTTGCGTCTTGACCAAACACCTGCAAAAGATTGAGAAAGAGAGGCGTGTTTAGAAAATGCAAACAGGGCAGAGATCCGGACAGACTGGCGCCAGGGAGGAAGCCACAGTTTTTAACATTTAACCAAACACTCCCAATGCTAAGCAAACCCTGCGCTCCAGATGTGTACACACACATACACACACAGAGAGAGAGAAGGGGGGGACTCACACACACTTTTCGCACAACTTCAGCCTACAACCTACAATCTGGGGAAGAATCAGCGTAATTGCCGCTCAGCTGGCGCCTACCCACTTCTTGTACCAATTATATGCAGACATCGTAGTAGCAGTAATCCAAACAGCCATTATTTTCCTGTTGCAGATGCTCTTCATTATAGACACAAGAGGGTATAATACAACTCTAACGACTGCTACTTATATACAGTTACCCAAGCAGCCTGGAGCGAATATCTCCCATTTTATTCCACCAAACACAAAATATGTGCCAGCGAGATGTCTTTGGACACAGCGGTTGAGTCACAGAATGATTTGATTAATCCGGATCACCTTACTGACACACTGAAGTCCTGAAGGAGCAATTGGTGTTACCTTTTTGTTTGAGATGGCTACATTTCTGCTTTAAAGGTTGAGAAAATACATTTAACAAAAAAAAAAAAAAAAATCATATATGATCATATTTGGATTCAAGTCAAGCCAACTATCCGCGCCTCGTCATAACTGACGCCCCCAGTGTTTGCAGCGCATTCTCATGCAAAACATATTGGGACCATTACAGCAACGCGAGACGACAACCACATTAGCAGGGAACAAATGGATTGGTAAATGGTAATTCGAGCCCATTCTGCTCCAGCAGACTGGGAGACAGAATGTAGCGGAGCCTAAAAGCCCTGGACAGAATGCAGCAGCAGACATGAGGACAGCCTACTTACCGCTTTAACGATGCAGAGTCCGGCTGTCATCTGTCATCAGCTCTGATGGCAACTCCGGGGACTGAAAACAAACAAACAAACAGACCAAATGTTAATTCTTTACGCATCATCCGATTGAGGTGTCGGGCGTTGGAACAGTGTTATGTCGGTCGAATCTCTTCCTCGTCTGATTCTGTGCAAAAGAAAAAAAAACATGCCATTTTCTTTTCCAACAAGCCATTTTGTGCGAGTTACGCATAGCCTACAAAAGCGCATTGGCTATGCGCACGAATAAAAAGCGACTAAATATCTTCCACAACACACCAGGCTATCGTTTCCCAATTAAGATGCTTGTTTAGCTACGGTGTAATTACCTGTAATGACAAGATGCTGATATCTGTGTTGAGGGTGGTCAAAGGGGTCCTGGATGGAGCCTGCCCCGGCCGCGCAGGGAGATGCAGGCTGGTTAGTGCGACACTGGAGTCCAGAGCGATCTGCAGGTCCAGGATGTAGTCGATGACATGCTGCAGGATTTCCATCTTGCTGACGTTCTTGTTCTGGGGGATGCTGGGCACCAGCTCCTTCAGCTTGGAGTAGCAGTCGTTCATGTTGTACAGCAGGCTGAGCGGGTCATCCACCGGGGTCTTGCTCCGAGAGATTCCCAAGGAGTGCTCTGATAAATTCGCGTTGTTTTTCCGGAAAGACCGCACGGGGCTTATTGCTTTCATTTTGTCAGTGTTAAGTTAGGCGAGAGGGTTTGTGCGTGTCGATATCTTGCTTCTTTAAAGTCCTGTTTTTGCCAGACGATCAGCGATCAGACTGGATTACCAAGCTGTCAGTGTGGTTTATATAGGCAGCAGGCTGGGCATGCGACGCAGGCGGGTCCAACGCGCTGATTGGTCAGGGACACCGTGTCACTCAACGCCTTTTAGCTCCACTATTGGCTCCTCGTGCTCAAACCCCTCCCCTTCTCCACCGCGTTACCAGTGGCAACGCATGTTGGAGGCGGAACTCAGAGGGCGCTTCAGCAGCTCCGGTGGACAATTTGGAAAATTAAGCCCTTACCTGTTTCTGATCAAGAAAATTAATGATTCGCATGGCTGTCAATTGTGAGTGTGCAAGTGTGAGCACGCGCCGATGCCTTTGCCTAGACGATTTCAGTTTGATCTTGTAGTTTTGTCATGGAGATAAAGCAGAAATGCATTTGGAAAAATGTATTTAAAAATCAAACGGGTTCCAGTCAGAATAAAAATGTATTCATACACGCACGACAGTGTAAGAGTCTGAGTCTGATAACTTTATCTTCCAGACAGAACAATCACGCATTGTCAGCCATCACTCATTCTGAGACATGTGCGGGTTTGGAGGTGTGGAGCAGTGATGATAGGGACCATATCAGGCGCGCCTGATGATTCTTAATTCACTCCAGCCCGGACCGGTGTGAAGGCAAGTTTCTGAGACTGAATAGCAAACAGAGAGAAATGTTTGACTGGCCAAATGAAACAGTTTCCACCAGGAAATCTATTTATTTTTTTAGTGTTTTTACACATGAGAATCTAAAGTTTGGGGATCTATTTGACCTTCTGTGGTAATACTTGTCCAAAATATATGATTCAGTAATTTGACGCACGTTAGAATTGTCTATTATTTATTCACAGTTACCGGCAGTGTCTCAAATTGTGTACAGACTGTGTGATCTTTCAAAATTTTGGAGATGGTGCGCGACAGTACAGATCAGAAAATAAATAAAACAATTAGGAGTTGACGGATAACTTTAAATGCATTGATTTCACAGTTCTGCCTTATAACAAATTGAACAGTTAGTCATTTAAGGCTTTGTGTGTACACGAAATTTCATTTTAAGATGTGTAGTTTTTCCCAACGCAGCCATGTACACCTACGTGTTTATTTGAAGTGGCTGTGCGTATCTATCTAAATGCATCAGTAAAGGTCCGGTGCACTTCAGTGTTAATTGTCACCTGAGTATGTTGTGTGTCAAAGTGCATTTAGTCATGGCCTACAAATGTGGCTTTCATATCTGAGCACGTGAAGAGGTGATTAACTGCTATTGACACTTTAACGTTTTCTGAATGAGCCATTTGTTTGTAGGAATTACACGCTTCATTCTTCAGCTGGAGGTGGGAGGATGTTTGATGCTGCACTAACTAATTGCCCCCGGGAGCATTTGGGGACTGTTGTGATGTGCTTGATTTTTAAAATAAAATCAATGTATTTTTAAAGAGGCGATGGGAGGGCCACTGTTAAAACTCGTTATGGAGAGAGGACTTGCGAGAGGAAAATATTATAATTTTGATGTTTTGCGGTATATTTTAATGACAATTCAGCGGAAAAAAACACAAACAAGGAAATCCTAAAAGCGGAAGTAATCCCAATTGACAAAAAGAGACGCAGTTTGGAGTGCACAGGCTGCAGAGGCATGTAGGGTCTTTATGAAAAGCACAAGCAAGCTGTTCTTACTGTGTGCAGAGAGGGTGAAGAGAAAGAAAGTTGCTTTAGCCTATAATAATCTATTTAGTGATGATTTTGCGTCCGCGATACTAGTCGGAGAAAATGTCAGTGAAATGTTTTGCAGTATTTTACAAAATCCAGCAAAACACCATCTGTGTCATTGTTGTTTTACGCGCGGTTATATTCACCAGACACGGACACCTTCTCCTTCAGCTGTCGGAGGTTCCTGTTTTTATGCATTTCTAATATAATCTGGAACTCCTGCAGTCTGTGTCCACATCTGGTGCAATATGATTTTTCCATTTTCTCCCCGTCTTCCTTTCGCTCCCACAGCTGTGTACATTTCGCACGATGCCCCTGACTGATGCCTGACAGGCAGGTGATGAATTGGCGCAAGAGCACGTCGGTGAAAAGCCGAGCGAACCTCCACTAGCAGCAGCAGCAGCAGCAGCAGCTATAGCAGCAGCAGCAGCCTCACCCCTGCCTCTCTCTTCCTCCTTCTCTCCCCTCTCTCGCTCTGTCTTTGGAGCAGACTCTCTGGCGCCGGCGCCGTGACGTCACCCCATTCACAGCAGCCCTCGAGCCAACCCTCGCGGCGCCGCTGAGGCGGTTTCCATGGAGACGGGGTTTCGGGGTTGTCAATCAGAGGTGGTTCTCAGCTGATCAACCCGGGGGCCGAACCAGGGAGATTTTAACGCCGGGACGGGATTTGGGTCGCGGGATTCTTCTTCGGTGGTGGCCGCCACATTAACTCAAATAGGTCTACTGTACTTAAGTACAAATTTGAGATACTCGTACTTTCCTTGAGTATTTCCATTTCATTAGCCTACAGAGGAAAATATTAGGCCACTTTTGACCCCATCATGTTTGTCTGACAGCTGTAGTTCCTACTTTACATCATTAAGATTTTACATATAAAATATGATCTTATAAAATATAATGCACTGTTATTGGCTACCTAACAGCATGTAGGCCAACACTTATTAAAATGAGCTCCACCTTCACCAGCTACAACAGTAAAATGCTACTTACACCTTAATGCATCAGTAATAAGAATCCATTAGTTTAATATATAACACTCACAGGGGACGTTTTTCTGCATTATGAGTACACCTACTCTACTTTTGATACTTAGTGTATTTAATAGCCTACTAAGTGACATTTTCAATGCAGGACTTTAACTTATAATTGAGTATAGGCTATTTATATATATTGCAGTATTGCTAGGTAAATGATTTGAATACTTCCAACACCAATTCCTTACTTTTAAGTGATAATCTTTACTTTATCGTGCCAAATTAATGGCATCTTCTTTTTGTTTTCTGAAATTAAACCATCAAAAATTTGTCTTTAACCCTGTCAGTCAGTTTGGGTTTGAGAAAGAGTCTTCATTCAGCTTCAAATATCCCTCAAATCAATCCGAGGGATATTTTCATTCATTAATAGATCTATCTCAAGTTAACGTTAGTTTTTACTCAATCTGAGTAGACTCTCAAGCAGACTCGGTCTGCCTATGACATGTTTCCAGATGTGGCAGTATGATGACCAACCTCAGCTAAATTTAACCCTGTATACAGTAACGTTAAGGCTGCCAAAGTTCATGGATGGCCAAGTGAATTTATTTATTTATTCACCATATGCCGTGCAAACTTCAGGGGCGAAACCTAAAAAAAGTTTGTGACCAAACAGCCACACGTTTCCTCTGCAGTCCACGCTTGTGTGGCCACAAGTCATTTTTTAAAGTTTCTCTAAAGTTTCCTTTGCCCCTTCAATTCTCAAATACATTCCTCAGTCGCAGCGAACAAATACATGCCTCCCCCCACCCACCCAACCCCCTTCTCTTCCCGGTCACCAACCTATTAGTTTGGGTTCAGGAGATAAGATTTAGAAAACAAAGCGGAGCTGCCAGCCAGCCGAAGTGCGCCCTGCAGCCCCGGCGTCGGACTGTCTGCGCTCCGGTCAACTTGTTGATCCTCCGCCCTGCAGCTTATTTCTTTGAGTAAATATTAGGCAGATTTGAAATGATTTACCTTTTTTCTCCTTATGCCAAAATAATGTTTATGACAGAAAATGCCTACTAAGAAATTAACTTTTTTGTGTGTGTGTGACCTGTCCTGAAGTTAAAGTCCGGGTAGGTAACGGAGGATATTAAAATAAGATTTCCACAGAATGATGTTTTGTCCGCGGTTTCAACAAGTTAAACGACAAAATATACTGCATAGGAATAACATCATGCAACTAAAGGTCAGAAATTACGACGAACCGTACAGAAAATTAAAAACCACCTTAAAAAACGAGGTGAAGCCTCTTTGAACGTGCTGAGGATCAAAAACCGACATGATGTAAGTCTAAAAGTATTAAATAAGTACAGTCCAGTAGTTTTTCACTTAACTCACTCGCCTTGATTTACACCTTTTATTTCCCAACTTTGACCCTGCATGTACAAACCGCGCACTTTTACACAAAATACATGAATGAATTCCGCTTGTTGCACAGTCCGTGTCCTTCGAAGTATCAGCCGTACACCGTCCCAGAGTGCCGCAAAGTCTCGCACTCTACTCCTCTTCCCTGGGCTGCCACGCGCCTGTCGCGTGGAGGAGTGTACACATCTAACAGTGGTGCAGGAACTCTTGTAGCAGCGTCGACCCTATGGGGCGTGGTCTATACACCCCCAAACAGCAGTGATGTGGTGTCACCTCACCAGGAGCAAATGCAAAAGGGAGGTGAATTGTGATCTCCACTGCGTGAACATGTGGATGGAATACCGCTAGTGCCAACAAAATCTGGAAAATACTTTTATATTACATTCATTTGTGTTAAGATGCTTGCAGTGCAGTCTGGTGCTACAGCTAAGATTATTTTCATTATCAATTAATCAGCCAATTAGTTTTTTGATTGATCAGGTAATCCTTATGTCTATAAATTGTCAGAGAATAGTAAAAAATGCCCATTATAATTTCCAGAGCCCAAGATCGAGTCTTCAGATTCCTTGTTTTATCCAACCAATGCTCCAAACCTCAAACAAATTTAGTTTACTATCATATATGACAAGCAAAAGTGGCATATCCTCATATTTGAGAAGCTGTAATCAGAGACTGTATGACATTTTTGCTTGAACTCAAATTAACTGATTATCAAAATAGTTTCTGATTAATTTTCTGTTGATCGACTTATTGATTATTTGACTAGACAGTTTAGCTCTAATGCAGTCACAAAAAATCTGACAAAAAAGTTATGTAAACTGAGTTTAGCAGTCAGTCAGCATTCATAACTTCATTAGTGTGAAATAATGAAGTTCAGATCTCTGGAAGTAGTCTGAGTTTTATTGGACACATTTTATGATCATTAAAAGCTCTGCCTGAAACAACCACAATCACAGATTTCGCATGAGTTCATCTGTTTGGAATGCGTTTTGAAAATGAAAACGACTGCATCAAGGTAGAAAGTAGTTCTGATGTAACCAGTCTTTGGCCTGGACTAAAATACATCTGGGCTGTCGCTGTCCTCCTCTCTGTCCAGCTCCCGCCTCTCTTCAGTCTCTCCTGTGGTCCAGATGGGACTCTCTCTGCTCTCTGAGCAACAGCCATTGAGGCCTGGCTCTATTGTAACGTGAGAGGTTGCAGCAGGCAAACAGGCAGGCAGGAAGCACTGGGAGAGATGGATGGGAGAGATGAGGTGGCCAGATTGGACTGGGAAACAAAGGCACCATGGCTGTCCGAGTGCCTTCCAGGCTGGTCGTGGAGTGGCCACTCTAAGCCTCCCTGGAGGCCGGCCCTCCTCTGCCCCGCACACACCACTCCTCCACAACATACAGCTGGCTGCAGGAGCTGAGACAGGAGGTAGGAGGTGGACAGCTGAGCCATGGAAATGCGTATTATGCTATACCTTGCAACTATAACGTAGACAACTCAAGCAACTAGTCATCCAAAGTTGTTTAAAAGTCCACTTATTTTCTGTTAAGAGTTGAACCACTCAGATCTTTTGGCCAGCGTGACAACCACCAACCAGTTGGCAGTGTGGAAAAGTTGGCTGCAGTTTAACTTTTGGGCAATATTGCCCGTTGGCATGCAATCACACGTTAACATTGCTGTGTCGCCCACCTATCACTGTGGCACAGCTGTCACTGCAGCTAGCAGTCTGTACCCCAGTAATCAGATATCTGCATATCTCCACTTTCACACAGGGAGTATGACAGTGTGGTTTCTAGTCGAACGTACTGTCACAAGATGATTGTTGGAATCAGATTTTTTGTAGCAGGGAGAACGGAGGTGAGGTGGTGTCTGTGTGTACATCAGGAGTTACCTTAAGTAAGGGAACTTTATCTGTCACAGAGTTATGTTGCAGAAAATGATCAACATTAACATTTGGTGTTAGTGACCACTGAGTCAGTTGCTGTGGGGATGCAACAGGTGCAGTAACAATGTAATGTCATTTCACTGGGCCTTTGCTTGTCAGCTCTAACAGAAGCTTCAGTGAGGAAATTGATGAAATTGGTGTTTCAATCCCAGTGTGCAGGCGGCCAGGTTCCTCTATTCCGAGGGGAATTGAGAATGTATGTGAGACCTGAAACTAGCTTCTGATACCACCTTGGCCTGAGACTTCTTGGATTCTGCGGTAACACGGTTTTGTGTGTGTGTCTTGAAGATGGCGTGTGTCAAACGGTCCACTCTGATGTTGCATTTAATTTCAGGGAACTTCACCCTTGCATATCGTTGATCACTGCCCCTTCACAGTTTTTTATTTTTGCATTTAAGACCAAAAATAAGATTGTTTAAGACTGTTGTGAAGGCAAAGGGTGACATTACTATTATGTGTAAACCAGTTTCATTAAAATCATCATTAATATGTTGCAACAGTGTGTACATTGTTAGACCCCAGGATTGAGATGCACCAGCTATTCGTAAATCCATCCCTAAGTTTGTGCTTCGCTAAGTTCTTAGTAACAACAACAAGCTAGTTTCAAACTCGTGATTCACTAAATCTGGTTGTACAATTTAAAAAAATATTTTAGCTAGTGACGACTTGAGTCGTGTAAATTGGTTGCTAAACATTCATAGCCCTATCCAATCAAAAGCAATCAACTATGTAAACAGGAAGTCACTGTAGCATGACTTCCAAAAATTACAGTTTTAGGAGGCCACATGATATATTTAACTTAACAGGTAACCCTTGCTTAATGTAGGTGTAGATAGAGTGACTTTGTTTTATTCATTATCATACATGGAGAAATGTGTTTTTCCCAGTAAAGTGGGTCAATATCCAATTTTTGCTAACCTAGTTGATGTTAATAGGCTAGCGTAATTGGGGTACTGTAATTTGGTTATTCTAGGTATGTTTTGTTATTATTGTGAAATGTTTTTAGTTTACATCATTGTCAGATCAGATGTGTGACCATATTTCTAATTACCTCTTTTACTCCTCACTCTAAATGGGTCACATGTTAGCAAGCTAACATTAATTTTGTCAGTTAGTTCAGTTACATTAGCTCGGCAACAGCTACACCGGGCAGTTACTGGGTGTAAATATTTAGTAACCGTTAATCTCTACATAAGAACGAGATTGTGTGAAGCACCCTATTTTAATTTAGTGATGCGTAAATCTCTTCTTAGCAAGCACCTACAATATAACTAGTTTGAATGAGTGTTTTGGGTCATGATCCACTATTGTGACCCTCTCCGACCCTTGCAGACACAACAGAGCAGGAACATAAGACGTCAACATTTCGGACTGAGCTCTGCCCTCAACAGAACACTGTTTCCTTCTGCTGTATCTCTTTGTTGCAGCAGATCCCACTTCCTTATTACCCTAAACCCTCTCTGACCACAGTCATCTCGCTCTTACTCAATCTTTATCTATTTATGTAGCACAAAGGGAAGAGAGAGTTAATGTAGGAAACACACTCCTGTGAAAACAGAGAACAGGTCAGTCTTGGCTGATTCATTGCTCTCTGTCCTATGCCATCTCTGACCACCCATGCTAGTGCTATTTCCACTGGGGTAAATCATGTGTCTGGTGTTTGGAGAAAGGCTATTGGAGTTACACGGTGCTGCAATAACACATGTGTTCAGGTGTGGTATGGGTGGTGGAAAAGGCATGCATACATTCATAACTCCTCAAGAACTAGACTAAATGACAGAAGGAGCTACAGTGTCTTTTGATGCTTTTGTGGGCTTTAGTAAACATGGCCATATTAAAGAAATGTCTATACTAATAAAGAGTATGTCACATTTTTCAGTCCCATAAGCATTTTTCTGATCATTCTGTTAAAATCTTCCAGCCACACTGAAATGCCAAAACGATAGAAAAACACTTAAATCTATTCTATTCTAAGCCAACAGCTTAATTGCTGCCAAGATGCTTTCCACTGTCTTTGAAGCGTTACTTACTGTTTACAGAGCAAGTGTGAAAAATGTAGTGCACCAGCAAGTCCAGATTCTCCAAACTGGATCACATGTCAGTGAGACTGGGGCTGTGTCCGAAGTCATTCACTCAATCTCTTATTCACTATTTTACCATTATTATAAAGGCAATTCTGTGTAGAGGACAGGGCCGTAGCCAGGATTTTAGAAATACTGACGTCATAAGTCAAAGTCCCCCCTAGGGCACCCCCACCAGTCACCAAAAGGAAATGCTCTAAATAGTTTTAATTATTTGAATTTATTATATTTTCTGCAAGTTTTATTTAAATGGAGGACGGAGTCTACAAAGTTTTTGCACACCAGAAAATCTCACAGGTGTGTCGGGTCAAAAATGGACTACGAAAGAGCCAAAAAACAAAACAAAAAAACCCCCTGCACATTCTCAATCACTTGAATTTTATTTACAATGTTTTGGTCCTGAAACATCGTAAATAAAGTGAGTGTGAGTGATCAACAGTGTGCAGGATTTTGTGATTGTTTCAGTTGAGGAAATTCCTCTGGAAATCAACAAGTCAACACAACTAAAGTTAAAACAACTGTCTCAGAAGTTTGTCTCTATTCTCCCAGTAATTAGAACCAGATTACATAGCTCTTTCCAGGAAGCTATTGAACCAGTAAAATAAGCTATTGTTGTTTTATTTTCAAACATGAAGGTCCAAACACAGTTTTAATGCCCTCTCCACGCTGCCAGGAATACAATTCTGGTGGGAAAATACTGGATCCTTTATTTATTATGTTGACCTAAAAGCAGTCAAATTTAAAGCTGCAATATTTGTATATTAACAATGTGTATATAAAAAGAGGGTTCACTCGTAGTGACAAACCCACAGAACTATCACCTAACGTCCCTTAACTAATTTTTTTGGTTTTACGGGCCGCAACTTTACTGGTTTGGTTCATTCTCGCCACTCTCATTGCGTCATTTTCATTCACAGCAGGCAGCTGTTTTCAGTGAAAAAGTTCACTGAAAAGAAAAGATTATTTAACTCCACTATAGTTTATAATACTCACTAGAAATATGGTGAATAGTGAATGATTTCAAACAAAGTGCTGTTTTTTCCATTCACACTGCAATGTGACACTTTTACTTCCAGACTTATGCCCTTTTGTAGAGACATTGAAATAAACAGTAGTCAAAAATGTCAAATTTGCCTGAATTGCTGCAGACGTGGCCTTTCATTGGTCGCTCTGTTTTAAAGAGCCGCTGAAGGTGTCTTGTTGTCCCTCGCATGCAGATTGGCTGCTGTAAGCACATTGAAGTGGTCAGGTGGATCATTGAGAGCCAGTGCTTTTAACTGATCACAACAACAAAGGTTCTCACGGCCCTAATCCTCTTTGGCTCTTATCTCTCACCCCTCCTCACCCGTCACCCATCTCATCGGCTCACGTAGGATCAGATCTACCAGCACAGACTTTCGCATGCCTTTCTCTTTTGGGATGCTCTTAACATCCCTATTGCCTTCTCTTTCTCTTTCCTCTCAGATTATCTGTCTCGCGCCATCATCATCTTTTTTTCTGTCTCGGTTTCTTTTCTGCCTCTCACTTTTACCAGTTTGTCTGTTCTTTCCCACCAAGGGCATCTGGGTCTTAAAGGACCCTCTTCACCCTTTTGACTAACAAAAGCTGAGTCACTTTTGAAATAAAGAGTCTTTGAACGACACTTGCTAAGCCCCATTTGAAGAGAAGCTTCAGTCTCTTATCAACAATAGATTCAGCCCTGTGTGTGGACTATGATCAAGCATAAGGCGGTTCATTCAGGATGGTGGGAAACTAAGCAGCAGCGGGAGAGAAAAAGCATTTGAATAACAACTTTCTTCAGCTGTGGTGTCTTTACATCTTTGTGATGTAATTATATTAAATCCTCAAAACCTGCTGTGTTTCATATTGCCACCAGTTTTTACTTCCTCACTATGACAAGCTCCACTACAGTTAGTACCAGCCAACACAGGTTAATGTGGTCATTTACTTTGATATCAGTAGAATGAATCAACCTTTAAAGGCTATTAGTGTTATTAAAAATACCCCAGAGGGAGCAGCTATGGCTTGTGTATTTCCATCGCCTGTGTATGTGTTGCAGTTAGCTTTAGATTATTGGGACTTATTGGAGTAACAAGCTAATGGAATTAAGGTGCTGGATTTCATGCGCCGTTGCCAAGATTCAGCATTAAAAGGATGTGTGCTGAATAAATAGTACTTTAAGTAGATGAGATTCCGACACGGGAGAGATTCGCTTGTCAGAGCAGCATTGTTTGCTTGGCTCCTGAGCCAGTGAAACTGTCAAGTGTGCTAGTGGCCATGGATAGATGGATGGATGGAGGATTCAGAGAGTGGATTTCTCTTCTTAAAGTGCATTTTTAGAAGCTGAAGTTGACAAACTCTTCAAATGCTGAAGGCGAAGAAACTTTCCTCTCATATCTAGTTTACGCATGAAGCAGTTCTGAAAAGAACTGCTGGAAGCACACCTAAAGACACCCTCTTGATGAAAAAGCAAGGATTTCTATACAGTTCTATATTTGCCAGCTAATTACGTACATGAAAAGCAGAATCAAACTGAAATCCAAATATTTACCAAAATAAACTCATGTTTTGTTTCATTTCTCCATCAGCGGTGCCAGAACAGAGTCCTCTCCATTACAGATAATTCATCTGATGTTTGTGTTTGTTGGTGGATTAGCTGGGAGGCGTTGCTGTTGGCCCAGGCTGTAAAACGCTCTCATCTGTATTTTAATGGACTACGAAGCAGTGGGAGGATGTGGCTCCGTGCCACAATTTCACAGTGAAAGAGGGGATCGTATGTAGCAGGTAATCTATTTGTGAGAGTGTTTTATCCGTATAAATGGAATTAGTGGATGGTTTGACGACGCATTAAAAAGGCAACACTGAGCGCGTGTGTATGCGTGTGCTTCCGTGCGCCTCCGTGCTTGAGGAGCCATGTTTGATCGACCCTAATTGAGATTTCTGTGCAAAATGTTTCTTTGCTTTAATGATGCTAGGGATGTGAGGTAAAATAAAAATGAAATTAGAGTGCACACAGACTTGAAGTGGGCGTGGATTCACAAAATACATGGCATGAAATCAACACTGAAAGAGATACAGCTGTATGTAGATGTATGTGTAAAGTACATTAGCTACTATAAGTAAGATAGAAGTGATTATCTTAGGTATTATGATGGTATCTTTTCACAGAAGCGGCTATAAATTTGATTTAAACGCTCAATCATCCCTGCCAGTCTCCTGTTAAGATAAAGAAGCTGGTCACAGAACCTGCAGATGCTTTATTTCCTACATTTCACAGCAAATGTTTCAAAGTGGAAGGCAAAATGACAGCATGCACACACATACGAATACGCACACAGAGCTTGCAGATGGTAGGGTCTCTCTAACCCGGCTCTTTTTAGCCCTTTCACAGTGTGAGTAGAAGAAGAAAAGGCTTGTTTTTTATCAGGCACTGAACACAGCAGTGTTGACATTGGGATGGCACCTAATTAGGTTAGGCCCAGCACAGCATGCATGGTTAACTAGGCTGGCCCAGGCCTCAGGCTCCACAGATCCCAAGGTGAATGCCACACTACAGCTGAGGAATGATACCTACGACTGCTAATGTACTTTTAACGTTATCTATCTTCTAAAAATATGACCACAGGAAATACACACAGCCACAGTTATTTTTCTTCTCCCTCTGCAATTAGCAGTTAAAACTCTTGGTGCTGTCAGAGTTTGATAAATATAGTGGGAGGTGGGATTTAAACCAAAGCCAAGTTTTGTCTGTCAGAGTTACAGTTCCTATTTTGTTAACTTTAGGATTAGAAAAGGCTAAATAATTTACTAAAACTAACTAGTTTTTTAGTAAACGTTACTCAGGAGTAAATTGCATTTGTTTGGGGCTTTTTTAGTTGGGATTTGGTGCTCTAGTGCGTATTTACGGCAGCAGGACAATGTTTGTGGCGTTGGCTCAAAATAAACTACATTGCCCATGTTCATCATAATGACTCACTGTTGGGGTTTTGGACACACAGAGAGGAATAGGCTATAAGCTTATTAAAGCTGTAATAATAAGCTACATCAGCTACACAGACTTGTCCTTTAAATTGTCTGCCAATTTTAAAAGTTGTAGTCAGTTTCACCCTGATAGATAGATAGATAGATGTCTCTAGAGATAAAAATTCATAAAACCACGCATACTAGGGTGCACCAGTTTATAGTCATGTCACTAACAGGGCTGAAAAAAAGTCTTTCATTGCAGTTTCCTATTTGTCCACTGACTAAAGGACCAAGCAGGATAGAGTGAGGCTGACAGAAGCTCTGTTTGGGTTTAGTTTCACAGTCCTCTTACTTCCCCCAAGGGGCTGTGCTTTGTAGCATCATTAACAGTTTCCTTGTGTGGAATCCCCTTCTCTCATTCTATTTCCACTTTATTGCCAGTTTGGCTTCATTGAAGTGAGATGGTCAAGCTGGAAAGGGGATGTGAGCTGAAAAAAGAGGATGTGGTCTGGGAATATCCAATCTTTGTGCTGACATGTGACACTGATGATTAAAAAAAATTCATTTTGACTCATTTCGGCTTCAGTATATAAATGTAATGTATCAGTGTTTATGAGGATGGAGATATTCATGTGTATAATAAGACTGGCAACAGAACATTTCGGCCACTTAAGGTCACATTAGCTCTTTGCAGGTGTCAGGGAATGAAATGAGATCATTTGAATGTCTGAGAGTGGGTAAAAGGAGGAGAGGAGAGTGTCTGGGCCGCATATAAAGAAAGACAGAAGGAGAGAGGAGGAGGAGGAGGAGGAGGAGGAGGGAGAGTAATAGGAAGAAAACAGGAGGGAAGAAGGAGGAGGGGGTGTCCGGTCATGCTCAAGCCCGGCGTCTTTGAAAGACAAGAGGGGAAAGACACAGGGAGAAAGAGGGGAAAAAAGAAAGGAGAGCGCTTTGCAAGCCACCCAGGCTTCATTACCACGTCAATCTGACGAGAGAGAGATAGAGAGGGAGAAACAGGCCGGCCAGGGCCCAGCAGTGGGGCCGGATCCATATGGTGCTGCCGGCTCTGGAATGAATAGTGAATGGAGCGGCTGGGCGCTGGGCTGCTGGAATCTGCCTCCAAGCCTTTGTGAACAGGATGACCAAAGACAAGAGGGAGCTCTGCAGATGGCCCAGGCTATAAATAGGTAGCTAGTCTATCTCCGCGCTGTCACTCTTCTTGTCTATCTGCCTCCCAGCTTCCCCTCACCCCACCCTCACCCCACCCCACGTGCTGCCAGGCCCCTGGACACCACTAAACCCAGGAAATAAAAGCCTATGTTGCATGCCTCTATGATATCGCCACCGGACTGAGAATCTGAGTTGTCCTCTTCCCCCCCTCCCAACCACCCTGCCCCCCATCTTCAAACATTTATCATTTAGATTTGTTACAGATGCAGAGAGGTATGGGCCTCAGTGTGTGGGAAAGAGTGTGAGTGTGGTCTGCAGAGAGACAGATAGAGAGTTGCTAAATTGCTCAAACACAAGCCCGAGGAAGGCAGAGAGATTGTGCAGTTGTGTTTTCAGTCCAAACTTCTCGCAGATGGACTTTAAAGTGAGTGATAAATCCGTGTCCAGATTGAGGGTCCTTTTGTCATTAAACTAAGCCTTAGCACTGCTGTCCATCTGGCTCTGTGTATGTGTGTAAGTGCGTGTGCATGTTTGTAGTGTGTCTTTGTGTGTACACACTGGACATGATCCGGTTGCAGGAAGACCACTTCAAGCCTTCCTTTTAAAGTGTTGCTGACTGTATAACACACTATAAGCTAGCCTTCTGCTCTTACTTCTCATACATTTTCTTTCTCACACACTCACACACACACCTACACACACACACACACACACACACACACACACACACACACACACACACACACACTTTATTCCCAGTTCTTGTAAACATATCTCTAGGCTAACATGTGCTTTGTCTGTAACAGCCCCAGACTCTGAGGTGCTCGAACTGTGAGCTAACACCAAAGATAATTTTTAGGAGTGATGGAGCTCAGAACCAGACCTGTGGAGACAGAGATGACATGTGTGCGTGTGTGTGTGTGTGTGTGTGTGTGTGTGTGTGTGTGTGTGTGTGAGTCTCTCTGTGTAAGAAGTAACCCACTAGTAAACAGAGTGAAGCAACTGGCCTGGATGACTTACGTCTGGACCACACAGAGTAAAAGGCATCAATCAGGCTGGTGCTGCATGAAAACTGTGGCATCACAACCGAGGCTGGGTGGTACCAGACAGACAGAGAGACAGACAGTGAGAGAGAGCTCTTTCCAAATTGACCAGGTTTCTGTACCATCCAATGCATTGTGATGTTCCAAGTTTTATTGTTTTTTCCAGTTGGAGTTGCATATCAGCTGCTGGCTGTGTGTGTGTGTGTTTGTGTGTGTAATGATTGTGTGCCTATGATTGTGCGTCTAAACACCTTTCCGACATGTAATGGCTCTCTTGTGGTGAAAGCAGCCAGGTGCTCACCGCAGGCGACATCACCGGGGTCAGCCTCTGATGTGATGTACTGACTTGGCTTGATGACATCATCACCCTCCGACCAAGCAGCTTGTGTGTGTGTGAGCGCGCGTGCGTGTGCATGTGTGCGCAGTGAAAGCAAATCTTAATTAAGTCATTAAATCTAGTATTGAGAACATTAAAATCATATTTTCCCCAGAACCAATGAAAACAATCTTCCAAAAGCTAATTAGCAGATCATTTCAGTTGTTTCCAATACATATCAAATTGTTTCAAGATTTTCCTGAGGTCAAGTAATATCTCGAACATATTTTCACCCATTTTGATGTGAAACTGTTTTGGAAACAATAACCTCTCCCTAACAGCAGGTTTTGTTCTGCCTCTAAATGAAACCAAGATTTTAAGATATATATGAATATGAGAATAAATGGCTTGTTAAGACAGACATATTTTGCTGTGTTTTTTTGGGGGGGGGGACACACTCTAAAAGGCCTTCCCAGTAGAGGCCCTCCATCTGTTTGAACTCCAGCAGACACCTTGTATCTGTATCTTTACTCCTAGAAGATGGTACAGAGCAGAGACAGATGAATTTGCGCGTGTTATCCAGCCAAACACTCAGATACGCTGCTGTGAAAATAAGAAATACAGTGTTTATCAGCTGGAGTGAGTTTTTTGTTTTGGTGTGTGGCAACGGTCGTTATCCATCACAGTGGTGTTGTGTTGTGTCACAGCAACCCAGAGGTTGTTAAGCGTCTGCTACTATTGCTACGGTGTTCATCTCTGAGAATGTGCTATTATCAAGCATGCTCTACGCAGATGTACATTAAAATATTTGCGCGGTGGCGCCATGACATCACAGACGCTCTATTTGGGTGGGGAAAAGGTCATGTAATTGCAACATACTCTGTCATTAGAAGGCCAGAGTGTCATTATATTACATGAGTTACTGCTGGTGTTTTCCCAGTTTGGAAATGTCTGCGTATGTGTGTATCTGTCTGTCCGTCTGCTATAATCTTCAACCCCCAGCTGGCCAGGGTGAGATTCAGCTCACCTTCGTGCTGTTCAGACTTTGGGACGGTGAGGGACTTGGCAGGTTTAGACCACAGCAAACAGGAGACCACCATAGAGGGAGGGATGAAGGAGATACAGGGAGTTGCGACAAGCAGGACAGATGGGACAGGGATCAAGGCCCTGCGTCCCTCTGTCCGCCTGCCTCTCTGCCACTCTCTTTGACTTGTCTTCTCGTCTTGGTTCAGGTCTTTTAGCCATTATGTGGGACCAGATGACAACCAGCCTGTGAGTCTCTCTCATTATGACCACAGATGTCTTCTCACCGCTGCTCTTAAACTGTTGTCATAATATCATAGAAATAGTAATATAACATTATATTTCTAAGATATTGTTTTCATTTTGCATGCTACTTTGGGCATAAAGGATTTTTCCCAGCAGAGCTTAATCTGGCAACCTGCCTTTCCCATGACCCACCACCACCACTACCACCACCACTGACACATGCACATAGAAAGCACCAGAAAATGACAGACAGTGAGGCAGAAGTTGTTTTTGTCTTTTCCTTTTTCTCCCTCGCTTCCGCATATGGTCATCTGTTCTGCCTGTCTATCTGTCTGTCTGTCATTACAGTAAATCAGAGGGCTCTTCGGCTTTATCCGAGCGTCCTTCTGGCTGGGACGGCTGCAGCAGATGTTGGAGTCTGGGACAAAATGGATTTCCCCCCGCTGAGAGCAGCTTTTCTTGCCCTCCTTAATGGAGGCTCCTTGAAATGCTAATGCCCCACCATTAGTATAGTGGTGGTCTAGCATAGTGATGGTGGGAAAAAAAGGAAAGACCGCAATCCAGACTGAAAAACCTTTGTCGCTGAACAACCCCTGGAAAATATACTTTGCTGATCCAGACAGACAAGCGTCTAGTAGAGGTTTGAGAAAGAGAAAGCAAGAGAGGGAGATATTTGTCCCACCACACACAGAGTTAGGATGTGTGATGGCATCTCATCCACTGGCTTCCTCCCCCTTTCCTCCCCTGTCTTTCAACCCTCTCCATCCCTTCCTCAAAGTTCAGCTCAAAAGAGGGATAATGATAATCGAGCATAAGAATGAAGCAAAAAAACAAACAAAAAAAGAAACAATTTCTACTTTGTACACAGCACTGGCATTTCAAGGATCAGGTGACGATTCCGAAATTAGGAGGCTTAGCTTGTTGAAAAACATTTGATGATCAGCCGCTGCTTGCTGTTATCGGAGGAATCAAACGGCGAAAAAGCAAAGCTGCTTTGCTTGAACAGCATGTACCACATGTTTTCACTCCTGGAGGCGTACTGTGGGTATGGAGGAGGAGGACAGCAGTAGGAATTTATATTTCTGTTTTGTGCAAAGAGGCAGCTTACGAGCAGATGAAAGGTACGAGTGAGGCAAATATTGGTGAAGCAGCTCTAACAAGCATATCAGGCTAACTTCATATTTTCATGCAAATCTGTGACTGTCACTATACAGTGACTTCTGTGTAGCGTGTAAGGCTAGAAGAGGCTTTTTGCTCTTTTGCTATTTCTTTCCTAACCCCACTCCCTTACACACACACATGCTCACAGATTTATCACTCTGGACACTCTTGTCCCCATCAGCAGCTGGCGGGCTGAGTCTTGTTTGAGCTTGTGTGTGCATGAATGCTTGTGCATGAATGTGTGTGTGTGCAGAGCCCCAGTAAAGCCTGCTGCTCTGCTCTGCTGTGCTGGCCAGGCCATGTGGCCACTTTAAAGCTCCTTTCTGAGAGTCCTGTGAAGTTGTTAAGGAGCTCCACTACACTGGCAGTTGGCTCTGGGAATCCCTCTGCCAGCTGTAGCCTGCACACACCCCTCCCTGCTTCACTTCCCTCTCTCTGTCTCTCATGTTCTCCTTTTCATGCTTACACTTGCTCTGTTTCTCTGTGTTCACTCCCATCTCTGTCCACTCTCTCTGTCTGTGTTTGTTTGTCGCCTACTCTCTGTCTCTCTGTCTTTTTCTCGTGTCCTCTTTCTCCCTCTCCCTGTTCCCCTCTCTCTGTCTGTTCCTCATTCTGACCGTGGTATCTGCATAATCTATGTAGTGAAACATCATTGCAGACCTTCTGTCTCTTCTGGCACTGGTCTGGCTGCACATGTTTTCTCCTGTATACCTGCTCAGATCACTGGAAATGCACTTTGGCAACCAACACGGAGCCACGTGTGGCAATGATGGCTATTTAGAAAAAACACTGTGGTGAAGATGAGCTGCAGGGAATAGACTGCAGCACTAATTCTGTAAATAATAGTCTAATAGATATTTACTGTACATATTCAGACTATACATTTACCATAATAGTTCTTGTGTCACTCTCTCACACTTTCAGCTTTTTTCACTGGCTCACACACACTCACACACAAACATTGGAAGGTTGCATCCCTCTCTGAATTTGGCTGACCTTTCATTGAGAGCAGAGAGCAGGTGCACCTGTGTCCTGTTCCCTGGCTTATACTCCCAAGGTCTACAGTGCACATCTGCTTGAGTGCGCTTGCTTGTACACACAAGGAGGACATTTGCTTGTATTGTCATCAACTCCATTTGCGCTGGAAGTCCCTGGCTGCAGGGTTATGGATGAATTGTTGAAGAAGGCCAATGTCTCCAGTATCTATTCGCTGATCTGCTGATATCCACTGAGGGCACTTGTGAACCATTTTTTCCCCCACGGAGGTACTTTTTATTCTGTACTGATCATACAGAAGCTCTCATTCAAAAGAATTCATCACCAAGGCAGACATTACCAATACTTTTATTTATGGCTGTTATGCTCAAGGTTTATGTTCTCAAAGACATCATACAGAAGTGAATCACTGCGAAATCAAACGCAATTAATGCTCAGTACACTATTTATCAACTTAATATGAGGGGTCAGGAGTACGAAATGAAAGATCATTGAAAGAAAGTTGATCTTGAAAAGTAATTTAATGTGTATTTTCAGTACAAGTGACAGAAACTTATCAATTGATGGGATAACCAATAGTTAATTTTTCTGTTTCAAGGGCAGTTATGAAATACAAAGACTATATATTATGATATAAGGTTATGTATTATATGACTTGATTTTGACTTGTTCCCTGAAAAATTTGAGAAGTTGGAAAAGATTTAAAGTTGACTGCCATGTTTACTTCAGGACTCTGTACACGATTGAGCAACTTGTTCAGATTAAACATTTTCATCTCTATCTAAACTAGAGGGACTTCAATTCTAATTATCGGCTGACAGACTAGGTTTGGAGCTCCTGCCGACTCTCCTCCATCCTCCTGCCCGTTCCTCTTCCTCTTCCTACTCCTCTCCTCCTCCCATCCTCTTCTTTCTCCAGAGACGGCCATGCAAGCTGGCGTCCTTTCACTCCACAGATGTCTCTGTTCCTATAGGGCTCTCGCTGCGAGGAGATGTGTTGGCAATCCTGTGAAACACACCTAACACACACGCTCGGGCACACACACACATTCACAGACGCTCGCAGAAACACCCAAACACACGGTGTGATACTGCTGTTGTCGCTGCTGGAGTCGATGTCTTTGCAGACTCTCATCTTCGCTCCCTCACTCTCTTGTTCCTTCCTTTTCCTGTGTGTCTCCGTTCAAAAGAAAGACAGAGAAAAGTGAAGAGAAGAAGCAGAATGTATGTGTGTGCGTGTGTACACACAACACATCCTGCGTGACAACCTGGCATAGCCTAGATCCGCCAGCGCTCTCTCAAGTTGGGTGTGAGAAGGTTGTCACCACATACCTGAGGCTGGCAGCATTAACACCTGTTTTGAGCGTGAGCGTGTCATGTATGTTCATCAATGAGCATCTTGCTGTATTCGTATTCACTGTCGATTTCACATTTTAGGAATTGACCTGAGATTTTATGCAAAGAAACTCGCAATGAATCAGTCAAGCAAGTCTCAGTTCCTTGATTAAACCACAGAAAGAAGTTCTCTGTGGAGTCAAGAGACAATGGATAAAGCTAATACTAATGATGTCTTGTGAAGTGAACTTTGGCATGTCTAATTTTGTTTGCATATTTCATCCATTTTTCCTCAAATGTGCTGCATGTGTGTCCGTGACGCCTGTTTAGGCTAGCACGTTGGTGTGTTTTTCTGTTTTCAGCAGTCATGCTCTGATATGTTCTCTTGCTGGCTGTACTGTTGTGTGTCACTCTCCGTGTGTGTTGCGTGTGTGTGTGAGTTTGTGTGTGTGTGTCCACAGCATGGCAGTCCATCTGTCTCCAGGAGAGCCGCTTCCTGTTCTCTCCCTCTCATCTCTGCCACTGCAGGAACACACAACCTGGTCTGACATCCGCTCACACACACACACATATACACACGCACGCACAAACACACACGTATATATACCTTCTGTCTGTCTATCTGTCTGTCTGTTTGCCGACACACAGTTGTCTGTCTGTCTGTCTGCACACATCCCCATAAAGCTCATCAAAGCCAGTCATCTGCCTTCCTTCTGTCTCTCTGTCTGCCTGCATGTCTGCCCATCTATTTGTCTGTCATCCAAACGGTCACAAATGATGGGGTGGGGCTATGGGGGGGGTGGGAGTTTGGGGGGGTTCACACATGCAATTTGGCATCCCCAGCTGAAGCTCAATAGAGTGCTAAATGGCAGGGACACAAAATGGCTGCAACAAAGTAGCTGCTGCAAAATGGCGACAGATGGGAGGTGTGACATCGAGTCAAAGGTTTTGAGATCTCTCTGGCCTTATCTAAGTTGTGATTATTTTGAAGTCCGAGTGAAGTTCAAGGAGGATGCAACGGCCGTGTTGACTCTCTGTACGAGACGAGCTGATCGATCGCCCTCACTGCTGGCTGCGGTGGTTTACAATGATTGTTCCAAAGATCCTTGTTTGCTGGAGAACAGCGGTGCCGGGGGTGTGTGCGAGCGTGGCATGTGTATGTGGGTGTGTGTGTGTATGTGTGTGTGTCCGAGGGGGACATTGATTGGAGCTATTTCTGCTTTGCCACATGACAGATGCAGCCTGTTCACAGCAGAAACGTCAATGCCCACACCTGCTTGGGTGGTGAATGTGAGGCATCACTAACGATTGCCTCTGTGGAGCCAGGCTGAGAGACTGACAAAGTAGGAGGAAGGACTTTGTTAGGACGCAGATATCTAGTAGAATTCTCACTCTGGCACACCATCAGCACTTTATTAAATAGGTTTCTCTTAAAATCAATCCAAAGAATTGTAAGATGTCAACATTGTCCTGGGCGTGCGACTAACACAGTCACACATGTGATTTCAAATGAGGAGTTGTTTATTGTTGCTATGATTGCAGTGTATAGGCCAAAACAGTGCAATGTTATGAAAATAAATATTTTTGTGTATGACTCTCCTTTAGAAAATTACCGTACGCCGCATGTTGCGCCTTCATTTCCATCCAGTACTATCAGCTTCCAGCTCCGCACCATCGTGGGGCAATCTGTTGACTGTTGATTTAAAGGAAAGATAACCCTATATCATATTATCCCTGCACATATGTGTCAACCACGCAGTTTACAGATTAAAAATACAGAGACAGAAAGAGAGACAGAGAAAATCGTGATGAAGACTTCTCTGGCACATAGAACTGTTTTAAATGAGGTGAAAAAAAAGGGAAAAAAGAGAGCCAGCCCTAAACGTTGGGGCGTGTTTGACGCAGGTAGGATTATAGGCCCTAATAAGTTATAAATGATAGTAATGGCCATCTGTTCGCCTATAGGGAGCTCCTAGCCAGCTCTGATTTGGCACGCTGAGCCGCGGCACGACAGACACTCCTTTGAGCATTGGGCATTTAGAACGCAGCCACCTCGTGCCTGGGCATTTGCTAAATTCAGACGTGACACTCTGACAGCAGATGCTCAAAGTTAGACTTCAAGACGAGGATAAGTAGAGATTTCTCCCTTCTCACAAGGAACATTATGAACACTGTAGTTATGGAACTGTCAAATGTGCCTCCTCCATGGACGATTAATACCAACCAATTAGGAAGTGATAGTTGCAGCATAGGGACAGAAAATCCACACGCCGCAGGAAATACACAGGTCTAAATGAAAAAATGGTATTAAACAGTACAAAAACACCTGAATGTCACATTGCTTAGGCAGTAATCGAGTGACTGCTTTGTCCATGGTAACTGTGGCCTCTCCATCTGTGTGTGTTTGTGCGTCAGGGCTCTGGTCTTAGCCCTGTGGCAGGTGTCTCATCCCAGTGCAGTGTTTGCAGTCTGGCCCCTTTAAGCGCTGTAGCCTGTCTGAGGCAGATTACACACACAAGGAGCAGATGGGTGCAGACCTCAGCACCCACAAATACACAAAGCAAGGCCAGGCCAGCTGAATGCAATGGATCTATATGAGTGTGTGTGTTTGTGTGTGTATATATATGTATATATATATTAAATTATGCATATGCAACATGTGTCTGTTCTTTCATGTGTGCATGTACAGTATCTACATTATGTGTATCAGAGTGTGTATGTATTTGTGTGTGTGTTTCTTGGTTCAGCGTAGCTAAAGACATTAGCGGGTAAACATTCTAATCCTGCTGCCCAGAGATGAGGAGAAGAGTCTCTCCGCTTCTTCCTCTATCTCCCACACACGTCTAGTCCCATATCAAGGCTAGCTTAACTGGCATGGCTGGCTAAGATATTTCTCTCGTCCTCCTCCGGTTCGCTCATATCAAAGCAAGAATTACTAGCATGGCTGGTTAAGATGCTACACTATTGCATCACGTCTTCTCTCTTATCAGACCTTGTGTGGCTGGGATAAAATACTACACCTTGCTAAATGTTAAAGTGCCCAAGGCTAGAACCTCACCAAAGCTTGCTGACACAAGAACATGAGTGGAAATGCTGTTGTGAATCTAGACAGGTATCTTAAGGGTCATATATTCTTAAAGCTACACTAGGCAAGATTGTTATGCTAAAGTACAAAAGTTTGATCAGGGTAATTCACTGTAGCACCAGATTCACCTTATTTCCTACAGTGATTATTTTGGTGCTGCCATTGTGGACAAAACTGGAGGGAAAGCTGGGCTCACAACAAATAAATTAATGTTTGAGAGGAAGACCTTTAGGCTGAAGGAGTGCACAGAAAATGAAACCAGTGTACTTGATTTATGGTTATTGAAGCCTTCAAATGGCCAATTTTGGGCCACTGTAAGTAAAGTTTATTATTATTACTACTGCAGCTACAGTCTGAATGGTTTTCTCATTGATAGTACATTTTTACCAGTTATGAATTGGCAAACATACCCTTATTATTCAGGTGACTTGACCTGACTAATAAAGGTTCCAGCATGTCTGCACCTGAACTGAACCAACTTTCAACTCCAATAATAACAATAACTCTCCAGAGGAGCTTGTACCCCTTGCTTTTAAACAGGAAGCTCCTCCTACAGACTAACCAAAGTTATTTCATAATCAATTAAGACATTCACATGACATTGTAAAAACAATGAAACAACATTGTAAAAACAATGAAACATAATTTGATCATTATTCAAATTGTCCTAACATGGACATATTAACAATATAGGTTGTTTAGGGTACTTTAAAAAGACTATTCCCTGAAACAATGAAATCCCCCCCTCTGTACTCTACTCAACATGGTACAATCTGAGTTCCCTCTACTATAAAGTCCATTGGATGCGCTCGCTTCTTGTTTGGCAGTTTGACCAGCAGGTGATATGGATGGGAGCTCATGCAACAAATATTTGGTTAATTGAATACAACCAGTACATAAATTTGTATTTAATGTAATAAGAAATTAATTTGGAGCCTATTTAATTAACAATGTGAATGATGACAGTATGCATACTGAAATGACCAGAAATTAATTTTGTGAACAGGTTAGCATGCTATACCCACACGTGCTCCCTATGCTAATAAAACTTAGCCACAGAAACCTGGGCTACACAATGTAGCTACACAACTAGAGATCTATTGTGCTGGCAGGATGGAATAAATAATAGAATTGCAGAAACTAGAATGTGTTTGGCCAGTGTGCAACCTACTCTTATAGGGCACGGGTTAGCACTGTGAAAACAACAACTCGCCATTTTACATGGAATTATGTGACAGACTATTTCTTGGTTGGGGCCAGTCATTTCCCAGACTCTCCACTGGTAAATGCTATCATGTTATGGACCTCGCTTAGTGCAGGGGGGTATTGTCATGTTGAAACAGAAAAGGGCCTTCCCCAAACTGTTGCTACAAAGTTGAAAGCACACTATTGACTGAAATAGCATAGTGTATTGTGGCATTAAGATGTCTCTTAATTTAAACTAGCGGCCCTAGGGCAAACCATGAAAAACGGCCTGAGACCAAAAGTACACTGAAGTATGTGGACAAGGGTTTGTACTTACTTTTGGCCATAAAGTTTACAGTATATCTGTCATGCTGTACACAGTAAGTAGTGTGATTAATCATGTGATTTGTTATGCCCTCAGTAGTAGTATTTGGGTATTTCCAACAGACTCAACTCAAGTTCTCTGGGAAGTACCAGTTTGAATTGCACACTCTTAGCCCCCAACTAAAACAACTACAAAAAAAATATCACATTTTGATCCAATTGCTCTAAACAAAGCAGGTGTGAGACCCTGCTTTGCCTTTTTTCCTCTATAAATTGTGACAGTTGGCTCATCTTGCTCAGAGATGCAGCTGTGGTTTTACACTGATTTGTTGCATTTTTTTCTTCTGTCACAGTCATTTTCTGGATACTGTAGTTTCACAGAGATGACAAGGTGATGTCAGAAGAAACTTGTTTGGCTCAGACTAAACTGACAAGAACATGTACACATACAAATTCACACACCCATGTGTATATACAGATGCTCCTCTGTGTGTTTCTCACAGCTGCTGTTAGATCCTTCATGTGACCATGGGCTGCTAGTAACACATGAAAAGGAGAATGTGTCACCATCAAGGCTGATATATGGGACCTCATAGGCAACACTGTGTGTGTGTGTGTGGATGCAGAGAGAGGGAGCGAGCTTTGTCCCGTCCCCAGCTGTGTGTGTCCTTGGGGGCCTGATGTCCAAACAGGAAGAGGTGTCAGATGGCCCGGGGACCCATCACTGGGACAAAACAACTGGAGAACTGTCTGTCTATCTGTCTGTCTTCTACACACACACACACACACACACACACACACACACACACACACACAAACAAACTGTCATCTGTACGTCACAGCAGAAGTTTGTCTTCACTCCCCCAGCGCCCTGCATGGATGCTCAATCGACAGCAGCCTCCTTCCTGCCGAGTGTGTTCCTGCTTCCTGTTTGCATCTTTTGGCACACACACACACACACACATACAATATCCATACACATGCCCATTGAATCTCAGATAATGAGTAATTAGTTGACCAAACAGGTACTGCCTCAGCTAATGGCTGAGGGTGCAGTATTGAATCTCGGAGGGAGGAAGGTGTTGGGGAAGAGAAGGAGGAATAAGGAAACTTCCTCTTTCATCATCCAATGGAATCTGAGTTTGACTTCAAGAACCATAAGGTGATTGGTGATTGATGCCTGACATCCACCACAGGAGCAGTGGCCTTTTGTGACATCAGATTCATATTATTTGATACTACAATTAATAACTGTCATATCAAATTACCGTCACTTATCACCATTTGGAACTTGGACATGGCTATGGTTTATATGTGTGTGAGCACGCATTTGTGTGTATTTGTGTTGTTTTTCTGTTCTTACATTGTTCCACCTCTCTTATCCTTGCTCTGTTGATATTGTGTTGCTTGTGAGCGTGAGCAAGTGTGTGTGTCAGTGCATGAGTGTATCCTTTTATTTGTGTATGTTGGGACAAATTAGTTTTCAGCTTGACTGCTTGTGTGTGTAAATGAGTTTGAAAGGCTATGTAATCACCCAAGATGGGGACTAAGTGTGCCCTCTGTGTGTGTGTGAAGGCAAACCCTTGCCAGGTCCTTTTTGGTACATCCTCTCAAGAAAGAAGCACGCACTTGAGAGAGAGAGAGAGAGTGTGTGTGTGTATGTGTGCAAGAGAAAGAGAGTATTGAAAGTCTTATAACATAATTAACGTCAAGAAAATGTCATGGCACCTGGTAGCTCACGTGGTAGAGCGTGTACCATGTATCAAGCCTTTCTGCAGCGGCCCGGGTTAGATTCCAGCCTGGGCCCTTTGCTGCATGTCATCCCGTCTCTCTCCAGCTATCACTATCATATAAAGCAGAAATGCCAAAAAATAATCTTTGAAAAAAAGTCCATCTTCTCTCTCCCTCTAAGCTACAAACAAGAAACTAAATAGACCAATTTTGATGTCACAGAGCAGCAACGTGCCATCCAGTCTTTTAAGACTATATGCCACAGAAAGTAAGCTTGATAAATGTTCAGAGTGGGTGCTGAGGTGGGTTATGGATAACTCCTGCTAATGTTTTGAAAGTGTAGCAGGCTCGATTCAACCAAACATCTGGGATGGAAAGTGCCCCCTACATAACCCCAAGAACACACCCACGCTTACCCCTCATCTTTGAACATCCAGTTAGCTTGCTGTCTACATACAGATGGAGCTGTCCAAAAATAGAACAAAGGACAGTGTTGTATAGTCATGGTAAGCTGTGTAGAGTACGAGGTCAGTACAGTCTGCAGGCAGGGGCTCTTTCTCTGAGAGAAGAGGAATCACCCTTTGTACACACTTGGCTAATTGGTGAATTACTGTAGCTTGTGAGCTAACTGCTAGGGTTGCCAACTTCCTGAAATGGAAATATGGAACGTCGACGGGGGCGTGGGGTGTAGCAAGAGCATAGACTGTTTGCCAGCCGCAAACAGCTGTTTCTACGCACCTCCCCCTGCTGATTTTGACAGGGAATTGTTCATAAAATAGCTCTTCTCGCTGTTCTCCTGGAGTTTCAAACGCTGTCAGACCCGTTGAAAGCCGCTGTCAGGCGTAGGTGTGTCACTCACGCTTTTCATTGGTCATGAGTCGTAAAAGAGAAAAAAGCTCCCCAAGCTAACAAGCTTGCTAACCGTTAGCTTGGTTGCTAACGTGACAGTAAGTTCACTCAGTTTATTCAAAAGATTTACCATCCACTCCTGTCTCATAACTTTGAAAACCATTCCTCTTTTGTGGAGACAGAGGAGGGTTAAAAGTGGATCGTGCAAGACAGCTGATAACCTATGATAGCTTCCTCTCCAACTCTCCACTCCTTTTAAAGGAGTCTGTCAAGGTGGCTTGCTATTAGTCATTGGTGCAAATTTGCATGTTAAAGTTCACCAAAGTTGAACTTGATGTAAAAAAATTGCAAGGATTTTACTTCACCCTCACAAGCTAATCCACTAGTCACATCAGTTCCACTGACTGAACATGAATTGATTTTGCTGTGAAATTTCGCTGTTTTGTGACCAGTCCTTGAAGCATTTGCACTTCATACAACACTTCAATTCTGTCCATATTAACATCTTTTACTAACCCTCTCCATAAACATGCTTTTTATAGGGTGGGAAAACCATTCTGTTTTGGTATGGACATAAATGTGTTTAATTTGGTATAACAAACATTTCTTTTATTCAATATTTATTTTTCCTTGCAACTCACTTCACATCATTCTTTTCCAAATATCATACATTTACTTTTGTGTCTCCTTTGTGTGAGTTCACAAAGGAGCCTTTTTGTCTAAATTCTTTATTCTGTTTCTTAATTTTCACATTTTATTGTAAAAGTTTTGTTTTATTGTATACACTTTATGATCCATCCTTGCATCCATCTGTCCATCCATCCCCTTAAAATGTTCCCACACTACCCATGGTTGAATTCTTTTCCATTTCACTCATTCCTCCTCTCTCAATTGCTTTCTCACTATTTCCACTGTTGTTCCTGCTTCTCTCTCCTCTGATATATTTAAACCATCCCCTTGGGGAGAACAGAAGCCCGCCTCAATCTGGAACCAATTGTTTTGTTCGGTTCACGAATCCAGAACCAAACCCTGACAAAAGAACTCTTGTAAGGGCCGTTGTGTTATTTGTTTTTGCCCGTGTTACAGATTGTGCTGTTATCAAAGTATTTATTGTGCCACCGTGCTGCAGTTGTGGATGCAGAGAGAGCCTGAAGCCTCGCAGCACATCAAAGCTGTCACAAATATGGAGCAGGGGCCAAATGGCAAGAAATGCTCTGGGCACAAATGGAATAAGCCCAAACAGTTACTGATAAGAAGACACTTTTAAAGGCACTCTCAGTGTTGTAGTGATTATGCTCTACAAGTTTGGGCTAATATTCTGGCACTTCTATCACTTTGCTGACTTCTCAGAGCGAGTTTAGTTCCATTCACATTTTCAAAGGGTGAACTAATTGGAAAGAAGCTTGCCATTGCAGAACAATGATAAGCTACTGATTAATAGGTTGAACTTGCAATTTGGACTCTGTCAAACTAAATGAATAATAACAAACTCAGGCCCTGCTCTACTTCACTCCCCATCAGAGGAGCCTTATATGCAGTAGCACATGTGAGATCAGGGAATTACAGATGAGAGCAGACTGCAGGATGTCTATCCCCTGGAGGTCATCTTGGATAGGACCTCAGGGCAGGACAGGATGTGTGTTCGTGGCTGATATAGGTGTGTGGGTGTACATGTGCATGTGTGCGTCTGTTACAGGCTGAGCCACTCAGCTGGGAGCCTGTCAGCATATGCTAACAAGCTGAGTAATGCTGCGAAGAGTTAGCTTAGTGAGGGGAGCTACCTGACGCCAATAGGTCAACTAATGACCTTTACTTCAGATGTGGAGCTGCAGACACTGGGTCCAAAATGACCAACTGCCAAGTGTCAAATGCCAGATCAATCAATAAGGGTCAGCCACACTGCCAGAACTGTGATATAATAACATTTATATGCCTTTGTTTGTGTCCCTGCTGGCCATCGTACACTCTCTTTGACCATCAGCAAGTCAAAACAAATGAAAAAATGGCAATTTATTTCAAGCTGCATTACATTTCACTTATGATAACTTTAAAGAGGCTACCACTATGGTGTGTTTTGGTGACCTCTTGGCTCCTTGACCTCTCACACATCTTCCTGTGCAGTCACATGCGGAGACAGGAGGGCTCAGGTCTGGACAGAAGTGCAGGAGGATCTCCAACTGCTCTTAAACCCATTAAGGCCACCTGGGTGTGTAGCCATGCATGGCTAGAAAAATGGCCAGGAGGTGTACGAGTGTGTGCGAATTTGTGTGTGTATGGGCCAAGAGGTGGCCTGGAGGAGCAGGCTGTTCAGCAAGATTAGCAGGCTCTCACATGTTGCATAACAGATTCCCCGTCTCGTGAAAAACCTGCCTGCATGCTGCCGCCTGCTAAGCGGGATGGCCTTTCACTAACGCCCTGTGTAGTCACACACGGACACGTATGCATGAACACACCCAACACTTTGCAAATTCATTGCTAAGCCTCACCACCAAGATGCTTCTGCTGCTTTGTTGTGCATCATTTACATGGCTATTAGTTTCTCTATTTACCTTAGTGATGTGTGAGAGGAAAGGTAGCCAGACTGGCCTCCTCACTCACGCAGGTTGAGTCAAAGCCTTAACAAATGTCATTATCCAGACCAGCCTGGAGGTGATTAAGTAGTGTACTGCTTATGGCTCTGTGTTTAGCATGGCCTGCTGCATCCATCCAGGCCAACTGCTGTGTGTGTGTTTGTGCATATGGGCCCGGGCTTGCTTGGGGCTGTGATCCGATGGGTCCTATAACACCAAATCAAACACAGAGGGAGACGCAGCCTGCCTATTTCTCTGTCATAGTGTGTGTGTGTGTGTGTTTGGGAGCAGGGGGGGTTAAGTAATAAACAGGGTCTCCATGGTGACAACAGATGCAGCTGCAGCAAAGAATGAAGTTGAGTGTCAGCAGTAAGGACCCACTGTGTGCATGTTTGTGTGTGTGTGTGTGTGTGCGGGAAAAAACACCAGCAGTAGGGTCCCAGTGAGAATCGTAAACACTAGCAGGCCATGACTTCCACTAATAGACCTCTTAGGAAAAAAAAGGAGAGCTGGAGTAGGCGGGAGAAAGATGATTTCACACACAACACAATAAGAAAGATGTGTAGCACAAGAATGCTCGGAACGTAATGAGTTTACAGTCGTACAAGGCAAATAAAAAAACTGCCTTACATTAAATAAAATGCACAAACAAGCAATCATTTGTATAAGTAAAGTGGAAAAAATCAGCACATTTCTTTACACTGGAAATCCTTAGCTCTGGCATCCACGCTTGAAATGCCAAGTTCCTCACAGAAGCAAGTCGTCCTCCCTCCCCCATAGCTAAACCGCCAACAATCTATTCATCAGTCTTCATCATCTTTCATCATTATATGGTAATCCTTGTAGCTCACTCAGGGTCTGTCTTGACAGCCCCCTGCAGTGTGTCTTTCTAGTCCTGTTGTGTGGTGAGTGTGCCATCTTGATTCACACATCCTGTCAGTGGTTCATAATCCCTCCTTTATGGAGGCAGAATAGCACACTGCTGTCTCACTTCAACGCCTAACTTCAAGGCCAGATATCCATGTAGCAGCCTCACGATGCGTTCTCATTGTCAGAGCGCCTCTGCTGGCAGTCCACATCTCACCACAGCATGACCCCCCCGCCCAGGCTATTTTCCAATATTATTTATGCAGAGACTCTCTTTTGTCCTCTCTAAGCTGGCTTTTTCAAGGCTTTTCAGTGAAAGGCTAAAAACATACAAATCTCCCCCAAAACCCTCCAAAAAACCATATGGAGCACTATACCTTAATCAGAGCAGTCACTGTGTGTGTGTGTGTGTGTGTGTGTGTGTGTGTGTGTGTGCTCACTAATATTAGAATAATCCCTGGTGATTATGGGAGTGGTTATTAGGATGAATATGGCAGCAGGGTTGGGTCGGCCGAGCTGAGCCCAGGCTGTGGTGAGAAACAGATGTCAGTTGACCCACATCTGCCGAGCATGCTGGGACGTTGGAGTGTCAGGTCACAGCTCTGATCACCTCAGGGACACTGTACATCTGGGCCCCGAAAGATCATTGGCTTTTTCTCTTGGTTCACAGTGTCCCCTGAAAGCTGTCTCTAACTGTCTCTCTGCTGCTGTCTTTCTCTCTAACTGTCTGTCTCTATGTCATGTCCACATACACAAATACAAAGGCACGTACACACATGTACTTACTTAATACAAATATTTCTGGCATAAAGGACAAGTTTCAGACTCTGATCTCAAGATCAAAGGTTTTGGCCAGTCTAGGCGTGCGTGAATATAAACTCACTCACACTATGGTTGAAAGGGAAATTGGATGAAGCCCTAGCAATGAACTGTTAAATATCTTACTGTGCTAATTTTATTACTATATATATATATATATATATATATATATATATATATATATATATATATATATATATGTATATATATATATATACACCAGACATCTCGGTCCAGAAGAGTGCAGTACCAGGAACAGCAAAGATACTGCGCAGAACCCTCAAGCTCCCAGGCCTCTGTTTTTTTGTTTTTATATATATATATATACATCTTTAGCATCTTTGAACCCATCTCTTTGTGCATGCAGCCAGACATTATTATTGCCACAAAATGCACCTCACTGAGAGATAGAACTAGATTAAATCTGGATCTCAGATTAATCCAGTGGTTCTCAAACTTCACACGCCCCGAAAAATGTTCATGCCTCCCCACCCCAGCAAAAGTGGACTTAATTTTTATCAATCATTAACAATACGGGCGATTAAAATAAACAAAAGATTCAAGTTAGCCTTGCTAGCATCAGAGCACTTTTGTTGGTTTATGTCACCACATGAATCATATTCATGCAACTTTAGGTCTCAACATCCACGCTCCCGCTGCAGTGACTCTACGCTCCCAGTTTGAGAACCACTGGATTAATCTAAACCCAGTACTCCACCTCGTGTGCTGCAGCAGGCTGAGATTCCTCAGCTGATGCAGGAGCTAATTTTTGACCTATGTATATTAAAAACACTATAATTTATGACTTGAAGCAGACAAATATCTTTACATGTTAGTGTCATGTAGAGTTGAAAAGCAGCAGATCAGTACATGGACAAGTGCAGCTATAGTGAAGCAGGAGGCATGGAGTCAAGCCGTGGAGGTCCTGTTAGAAAAACATGGTTCTCTCCAGATGTTATAACTTCATATTTTCTGGTTTATACACTAGGTGCCATTGTTTGTATGTATTGTCTTGTCTGTCTGCCTTTATTCCCTCCTTTTCTTTTCTCCCTTCTTTAAAGAACTTTGTACCTATTGTTTTGAAAAGTGTCATATAAAGAAAATGTGCTTGTCTGATAGCTTACTATGGACTTGCTGAACTACACCAGTAATCCCACTGTATTTTGTATTCCTTGTAATTATTCAAGCTTTCTATATACATTTTTTTGTACTTGTGATTTTCCAAACCTATGGCTCCTATTGCACCCCCAACTGCCTGTCCTTCTAGCTCTTAGGCTAGGTCAGGATCCATAGCTTTTGGGGACCTATAAAGCTCAGAGAGACATTGTATGTGAAATAAGTCTGTACAAATAAACTTGACTTAACTTACCTATTAAAGTACTACTGCACTCATGCCCCATTCCCAAGAGAACATCTTTCAAGTATATTTTTATTTGCTTATGAATTTATTCTGATTTTAACATATATGACATATTTTGTTCTCTGAATAGGCATTGGCATTTTCCTATGATCTGGTGGTTGCTGTAGTTGAGTGAGTTAGTTTTGTATTACATTTCCATAACATTACATCACTGGAAAACAAAAAAGAAAGACTTTGACTGCTGTACCACTGAAGGATAGATACAACACAAATGCATGTTAAAGGACTTCTGCAGTGGCTACCACTGACAAGAGAAAGAAGAGAAGCACACATTTCCTCATGGCCAAACCAAACATTGTGGCTTTAAGTTATAGTTGCATTTACTTGAAATGTTGCGGTAGACCAACACTGAGAATCAGCGAGCGCTAATTGAAAACAGCTTGTTGGAGCTCCAGTGAATACTGACTGTGGGATAGAGTCTCTTTTTCTATTGTGTTCTAATGTACTGGTTCCCTAGTCATTCCTCTGTGTTCCCATGAGGCCTGAGGGGTTACGGTCCTAGATAGCTGGAGGATGACTCATATGGGCCTTTCTGGCTGTCAAATAACAAGTCCACACAGTGTCATATTGCCTACTAAGGAGAGGGACATCAAATATTTCATTTCCCAAGATAGATGGTTTCATGGTGAATAGGTGCAATTTTCACTCGCCTGTTACAGGTTTCGTGTTCCTCAATATCGTACGTCATATGACATCAGTACATTTCTTAAATAAATAATCAGCTTGCAAACAACTTACTCACTGATTTTCTTCTTTCTGTCCACCAACTCTCTCCCTCTGTCTGCCTGTCTTTCCTTTACTCATTTCTTCCTGTCTAATTTCTCTCTCCTGCCTTTCCATCACTCCTCCTTGTCCTTCTCTCTTCAGCAGGATTAAGGCCCATCCTTGTCATCCCATAGGGCAGAGTGGTTTGACTGACAGCTGGGTTCAGCATCTTGACACAGGTCCGTGCCCCTGTCATCATCGCTGATCGTCCCATGCTGGCCCTCAGAGTGACAGGCGCCTGCAGAGCCATTTACTCCTGGTGCAGCCGAAAAAAGCCTTCCTCGATCACTGGCTTTCACCGGCACTGCAGACACACACCCTTCCTCCTTCCTTTCTCCCCTCCTCTTCCTTACCTCTTCTTCATAACTTTTTTTGTTTTCTTTTAACAGCCCGTCCCCTTTTGTTTCTTAATTGACAACCAATTTTTCCTCTTCATTTTTTCATTCCTTTTAAAAACTTTTCATTAATTAGTTTCCCCCCACCTTTCTACTCCTCTTCTTGACCTTCTCTAATCCTCTTTTCTCTCCTCTGATATCAACACTCTTGTATCTAGTACAAGCTACTATTAATCTAAAGGAATCTGCCAGATCTTAATTAGGGTAATTACTGTGTTTGTTTTAACTTAACACTGATGACTCCATTTGAGCTACTATCTTTGAGCAGGCCACAACAGATGGGGTGCTTAGTACTCTTTTGGGAAGGCTGACAGGAGTCAGGATGGAGCTGTATGATTTTTGTCAGCTTTATTTACCTTGCAAAACTGTTAGCAAGAAATTCCTCCTAAACCTTTCAACATAGGAGGTGAGGCCTCTTAAAGAGACAGTAATATGCCAGAAATGAAACAGAAATAGTTACGTTTGCACTGGCAAAATGGCTGGTTTGTGACGAAAATGAAGTGTCACATTTGTTTTGATTGATGTAGTGTGAACAGGCCCGTTGGCCAAACAAGTTAAGCTTCATTCACTGCCCTCTAATGCAACTTACAACATCACCTGAAACTGGTCAGTGATGTCACTATGTGTTACATATGTCTGTTGGGCCACAAGTGTCTGTGTTACTATTGTATTCTTGTTTATCCTGATTATTTCTCAAATAAATAAACTTTTTAGGAAGGCCTTAATAAAGTGGTGAGTATATTTATGCACTTATATGACATCATAAGTTCTTCCAGCCTGCTTGTGACCCCTTAAAACTAAGTCTTCATGCGACTCCTTGTCACTGGTTGCATATGTATCTACTTAAAGAGTTTCCCTACGGGGATCAATAAAGTATTTCTGATTTCTGATTCTGACCAGTTGTGACCAGTTACAGTAAACCAAAGAGTGAAGGATATTTAGCTTGTACGGGTACATTTTTACAATAATTTAAAATGAAAGAGCAAAGATCACAGAAAGTATAAAAAAATATACATAACTTGTTGCCAGATTCATCTTGCAACCCGAGTGCCCGAGCCAAAGGTTAGCAACTGCTGAACTATATTATAAAGACCCAGAGTGTCTCTTCCTTTCTTGTAGTTCACTCTAAAATTAGGAAACTCCCAGGCTACAGAATAATGTACTTTAAGAGTATGCTCTGAGTATGTAGGCATTTGCTTCCTGCTTCAAGTTTCTTGCTTGTTTAATTTAATTTCTGCTCTCTGTCTTACAGGGGGCTGCCACAGGGCAACTCACTGCAAGGCCTCTCAGTCTGACACAAAGATACAATCCAGGTTGTTGTACGCACTATAATATGACAGTATGGTTATGACCAAGTTACATGTTGTGTGTGTATGTATATGTATATGTGTGTGTGTGTGTGTGTGTGTGTGTGTGAGCGCAGAAGGACAGGAGGGCATCAGATGAGTACAGACTGTTTCCACCTGCCAGGTGCCTGGTCTCTAATCCCCCCTCTCTGTCTGATTAAACACACACACACACACACACAGGCGCAACAAGGTCATCTCTCTGTCAACCATACAATAGCGCTGTGTACCCATCTGGCCTACATCCTAAATACTTCCTCTTTAGAAAGCAAATAAAAAAGGAGAAGAGAGCTAACACTTGGTGCCTTAGAAACAGGTTACAAGTAAGTTACTATTAAGTAACTATTAATCTAAGTTACAACAATACATTTGTATTGTATTTACCACCTTTTTATGCAGTTACCACATATTCCATATTTGTCAGTCATCTGGGAGTGTTGCAGACATCTTCTTGGTGACTGTGTGAAAAAAGACAAACACTTGTTTTGTCTCATGTCCTCTCTGTCTTGCTCACTTCTGAAAGACTGAGTTCACCTAAGTGAGGAGGACGCCTCACATAATACTTTCTTTGTATGACATCAAAAACAGAAATGCTATTGCGCGTCCATGCACTGCCAAAACCAAATTAAATCCCCTGCCCCCTTTCATAATGATAATTCTTTCTTTCTCTTTTTCTGTCTTTCTTTCTTTCTCTCTTTGTTTCTTCCTGTTTTTACTTTGGCATTGGACAAGCTCCCCCTGTGGTGAGTCATATCATTCTGACAATATTTTATGCTGGGAGTACAGCGCTTTGATATCTAGAGGATAAGAAGGCTTTGTAGAGACAGTAACACCCATCCTCCTCCTTCTCCTCCTCCTTCTCCTCCCACTCCTCTTCTTTTCCTTCCCCTGGGGAGGTTGACTTCTTCTGCCCCCTCCGACGGCTTGTATGTCTGACGAGGTTCTGTGCTGTCGAGGTGAGGACGAGGTCAAACTACTTCAAACACTGTGCTGAGGAACATCACATTGTAAATGAATAAAGACTAATGCAATAATGTTTGTGTACACTTGAACGAATGCCTGAACACTGTGTTTTTTGTCTTGCATTTGTTATAGATCCTTGTGGATTTGATCCTGTTAGTAAGACGCTGACAGTAAATGCTTCCACGCTGTAACATAATATAGTATGACATATTATAATACTATATGTGCTGGAATATGTACTGTGCATTATTTAGTATCACAGTAGAGAGCAGTATATATTTACCATAGATCCTGGATACTGTGTGTGTGGTTTGATCTACATTATGATAGTGTAGGAATTCCATGTGGTGCCATGCTGTCTGCGCCGTCTCCTCTCCTCACCTGTTGAGGCTGTGATTAGATACTGTCAACCCCCAGGCCATAGCTATCACAGACAGGTAGAGCACAGACAAGCTATATAGCTTTCCCTTATGCTGTCGGATGGGAGAGAACTGGTGAACTCCAGGAACTGCAGACGGTGCTGAAAGTTTGTGTCACACTAATGAGCAATCTGTCAACAAGTGTGCGCTACAGGGAACTTGTAAAATTAAAAAAAAATATATAGATTATATGGCAGAAATTCTTGTATGAATCCCCCCTCCAAGCCACACACATGCACCAACCTCCATAACAGAAAAATTACAAAATAATCTCCCTGTTACAGACATTTTGTAGGAGTATTGGTTCTCTAACTCTCACAGTATTTTTTTAATGTGTAAACCACTGGGTGGCTGTGATTTAAAGGAATAGTTCAACATTAATGGACTGTGCTCATTCACTTGTTTCCTCGAGAGCTAAATGAGATAATCGATACCACTCTCATGTCTGTGTGTTAAGTATGGAGCTGAAGCCAGGAGATGATTAGCCCAGCTTAGCATAAAGACTGGAAGCAGAGGGAAACACCCAGCCTAGCTCTCTCCAGTGTTCAAATATTTTTGTCGAAGAACACCATCCACTCTCTGGCTAGAATGTCTCTGGCTAAAGTTTTTGGTTGCCTGGCAACCTTACAGGGGAGTGACTGTTTCTACTTTTGGGTTTGCTATATTTCTTTCTTTGTTTTGGTTCCCTGATCGCTGGCCCTTTATGCTTTATTGCTTGCATTTTTTTTGTCTGGTTTAATTTAGTTTGTAAACCTCTGAACAAAAATTGCTTTAACAAAATAATCACTCACTACCTAAGTTGGTTTTCATAATGAGCTTTTGTGGTTGAAAGCTCAGAAAAAAGCTAGTAAGTGGACATTAAATCAAGATTATTTTGTCAAACTACTCAAAGGCCAAGAATGAACTTTTTCACTCAAATAAATTGCTGTACTTTTGCAGTACTGGGTTGCATTGTTGCGTTCACCCCCCCTTCAAAAACCCCCCAAACTATATTAATACTGACACATTTCACATCTTACAGAAAATGAATAAGGCTGGGTTTGTTTGGCCAAATGGCCTCATGTAGTCACACTTGACCAGAAGGAAGTAAGCTTTACATTAGCAATGATCTATTCTGTGATTATTTTTTCTCAAAACTGTTGTTGTAAATTGTCGAAAATTGATCCCCTTTCCCCAACATTAAAAAAAAATCATCCATGTAGTTTTACTTATTTGCCTTACAAGATAATGTAAAGTGGATTTAAATATTTAGTACCAATATCAAGCTAACTTCTTCTTCACAGAAAAAAAGAGCTGCACCATTTTCCTCTACGTGGGTTTGTCAACATAATGTTAAACTTAATGTTAGGTGCCTAAAGCATTTGGACTACAACAAAATCTCATGTTTACGCTATTGTTTATACTGTATGTGGTCAAACGTTTTTCTCCACTGAATCTCCACCGTTTCTGTATAGTGGAAACCTCAACCTGACAGTCCTGTCTTTTTTTTCTCCAGTTATCAGCGAGAATTATGGACCCGGGAGAGGAAGGTACATGACCTGTTTATATTTAATAATACTGTTAAAGTGATATAAGTTAGCTAAAGTCGAGTTTATACTCCACAGATTTTAGAGTTTGCTCTTGTAAGTTATGTTGTCATAATTGTGCGAGGGTTTTTGGTTATCTTCTAACTTTGTTGTTAGCAAAAGAGCACTCTGACATTCTAACAGTAAGTTACATCCCCAAGTAGAATGTGATCTGATTTAACCACTTCATCAAATCATGTTCAACAAACGACATTTCATTTTCTGACCTAGTAACAGGTAGAGTACTAACTACTATTTCAACTCTGCCACAGTATTTTGTTTCTTCCATAGAATAATACTGTTATCCTCCACCTTATACCCACTGTTGGGAATCCAGTTTTTCTCCAGTATATTAAAGGGATGGTTCATCCAAATGACAAAAAACATACTTTCTAAGCATGCAAATAGTATTGTTTTTACTTGTCCAGTTTATGAGATATGCATCTATGACATTTACGCCTCCCCCAATATAATGGAGGTGAATGGGATGTTTGTTCTGCTTACAGCCGTGCAAAATTAGATTTGAAAAATTCAACAGGAACTTTCCAGAAAATGTGCCCCCGTTACTCTATATAATCCACAGAAGACACTGTCAACAGTCATCACTGTGGCTATTCCTACAGTAGAAAGTAGTTAATTCCATTCACCTCTACTGTATTGCGGTGGAGGCAGAAATCTCAGTGATATCTCAGAACCTTGGCAAATAAATCATCTGCATGGCTACATACCACTGGGGGAAAGTGAGAAAATGTGTGTTTTTGTAATTTGGGTGAATCAACCCTTTAAATATAATTGCTTTTAGCCTAAAAGTGGCTATATATCATTGACCCTGCAATCTCTTATGCAAGATGGTTCCTGATTGTGCACTGAAGGGGCTCATTTTGCAAGCAGGGAGGCTGACAAAGTAGGCTTGACCCTGGGCTGAGGTTTGTTATGGCGCTGCGTCTCTGGAGGGCTTGTCTGGAGGTTGGCTGTGCTCTGTCTGGGCCGCGCTGCTCTCTAATCACCCTGACACCGCACTTACAGAGCTGACAGCTATGGCGCCAGAGAGAGAGAGGGAGAGAGAGAGAGAGGGACTGTACACGTGACAAGGCCCACCTTGGCTCTCCACTTGTTCCCTCTCAAGATAATCACTTTCTATTGATTTTCTTGGAGCACACAGATCCCTGTTACCTTTCAACCTCTCTGATGCTGCTTGTCAAACTATCTAAGGGTCACAGCATACAGACCTGTTACCCATTACCTTTCCTGATCCACTTAATAATTGATAATGCATGCGAATGAAAGAAGTAGAGTAGTGAAGCTGCTGTGCCTTCATTTTTGCGCTGTGATCAATAATGAAACTTAATCGTAAGTGCAAATTTTATCCATCCCTTATAAAAATAATAAGAGCTATTGTTGAGGTTAGGGGTGGGGTTGTGTGTGTGGTGAAACATAAACCCAAACTCTGTGTGTGAGTATGTGTGCGCAGTTGATGCTTCATTCCTTTACAGCTCGTATCAGTGAGCTGAGGCGTCACAGCCGGCGCCCTCTGCTACTTACCTAATTAGCTCTAGGAGCCCTTGCATTATTAACAGACCCCCTAAATCATTCAGAGGGGCCCTAATGTGTGTGTGTGTGTGTGTGTGTGGATGGGTGTGCAAGGGTACACACAGAGGGGGTACGGAGGATCACTGCGATAATGTCCCTCCCTATTCACGACATGTCAGACGTAATTATTCACCCTGGGAATACACGGGTCCAGAACACTGGTAATGGCACTCTTCTTATCCCCTCCTCCGTCTTCTCCTCCTCCCTTCCCCCCTCTCCCACTGCTTTTATGACTGACAAGGTGCTAGATGGCTCAGCCACACTCTATAGATAGACAAATAGTGGAGGACGGTCGGTATTGTTAGACAAGAATGTTCATGTTACAAAGGTCATGTGTTAATGCGGGGAGATCAGCAGGAATAGATGGATAATGTTTATTTTATTGTGTACATGGATCTCATTAACACAAGCAGCTATGTCATTTGTAGGCCTCATTTGGCTATATTACATGTAATGTACTAATCATTTTAGAGGAATATTACTGTGATAATGGTGTGAGTGTCATTTAGCTACTTTAACCACTGCATGACTCACAATTGTCTGTAGAGCAACAGAAGTGCTTGATGAAAATAATAATTTCAGAAACAAAATGCAGCTGAATCATGTTCAGCAGAATGTGGTTGTTTTCTCTAGGTTTAGCAGCTGGAAGTGGTTTGGTTCTTTTGTCAGCAGAGTCAGCAAGACACAAATGAAAAATCAATATACATCACTTCCTCTCTCTCAGCCAATAGCTGCTGTGTAGGGGGGTGATATTTTTCTGTATGAGATAATATTTGGCTAGGCTGGTGACCAGGAGCTCTTGCCCTGGTAATTCCACATGTGTTTACAGGAATGTGACTGTTTCCTGAAGCTCTGCAGTAGCTCTGGTATGTGGGTTGAATGCCAAAACATTGCTCCCCTACTTTGCAGCATTGTTCACTCTCCCACATAGATTTTGTATTATGGATGAGGTTTGTGGAGACTAGGAAATGATGACTTTCATTTCTGTGAAAATATTTGCACAGAGAGCTCTAATGTGTAACGCTTATAATTTCACATTTTGTTAAAATAATATATGCAATTTATTTGGTTTATGTTAGTGAGCAAACAAGATGTATTGCAGTGGTGACATATTTTCTTCCCACAATGCTCCTTCAAAAATCTGACATTCAGTTCAATTCAGTCAATTTTGTATTTACTGTAAAAGGATTTTGCTAGCAAAATCTGCTCTGCAGTGGGCATTACTCTAAAATAGTTACTTCTTACAGAGATTTTAAAGAAGAATATGAGAAAGAAGATGCTCCAGTAGTCTTCCTCTTCAGCTTTACTTGAACCCAACAGTGTTATCAGGGTGTATGGGTGATCATGATTGTGCAGGTGCATGTATTATTGCTTTTGGGGTACATGTGCATAATGTAACTAATGCAGCATATAACAGGGTACATATGAATAGGAAGTTGGTAAATCATACAATTTGGCATAGCAACATTAACGCTAAAGGTCCATACTTGCATGTTGTGTAAACAAAGGTGTTACAATACAGCAGTGGACATGCACAACACTAGGATGCTCTGATGTATAACACTTCCAAATTCTGGCAACAGAATGCTTTAGTGGTATTGGTGGTTGTTAAAAACATTAAGGCATTGCTTGTGTGAATGACAAAACAATCTATTTGGTTAATGCCAATGAATATGTATGTGTGAAAAGGGCTATAGGCTTTTGGCAAACAAGCATTTTAGAGCTCAGGCGGCAGACCAGCATTACTATTCTTCAGAAATGTTTCAACATAACCCCGTCGCGATTTTAAGATGGGTGTGAGGCTAAGTAGATTACAGGATTTTTTTTACTGCAGTTGCAGGATGGGAAAAATTATGGTGAGAACTGTAATGGGAAAAAGAATTAGACAAGATAAAAGTCTCAAGATGGTGGGAGAGAGAGTGAGAGAGAAACACTCCTTTACATTGTTAATCTGGTCTACCCCTCCCGCCTCTGTTTCAATTAAGAAAATGACTTTTTAGTTCAATTAACAATAATTCACGGTTAACTGAATAAAGTTTATTACACAATCAAGGCGACAACAGCGCGAGTGAGAGGGACACGCACGCACGCACGCACGCGCGACGCACGCACGCACGCACGCACACGCACACACACACACACACACGCACGCGCACGCACAGAGGACCTACTTGTAGCAGGAGTCAGGGCCCCCTGATCCCCATGTGGGCTTTGGTGAACTGTGGCTGGGGGAGGAAGGATACTGTGGAGAGCCTGATGCTGGAGGTCGGGGGAGGACGATGTAGTTAGGAGATGTTAGGGAGAAATGTGTCATCACACTCTTAGGTGGAGGGGCCCCACTATCCTCTATCTATGGCCTTAGGCAGCAGCTTGCATCACAGCGATTAGCTCCCAAACACAGACAATAACACTAGCAGCCACATTGTCACAATTGCCATTATCCCCCCCACAACCATCACCACAAAACATGGCAGAGACTCATTTCTGGAAGCTTCCGCCCTCTTTTATGCAACTACAGATGAGCTGTCTGCCTATAAACATTTAGAAAAATGAAATAGCGCAGTGTATAAATTGTCCTCTTTTACATTTACATACCAACAATAAGGTGTTCTTTGCTTCAGCCGTGGTTCATCCTCCTTTGTTCCACCCCCCCCCCCGAAATGATTTACGCTGCTACAATTATTGGGTAATCTCCACTGTCATTACTCTTAACATCTGCTCTGTCACAATTCTAAGGGCTTTTGGCTGTGCTCGGCGACAGTTATTCTATGTGCTTACTGTCCTGTGATGCAGTCAGACAACCCCCCCTTATCCACTGCCTTCCCTCTGTATGTGCTATCTGCATTAGAGAGATGAAATGGCTTTTATATGAGTGAGAGCAGTATGGTGGGATGATTTGCTTGTGCTGGTGTGTGAGTGAGAGAAAAGAAGAATCCAAATGGAGAGGTAGGGTGAGTTGTAGACTCAGCTGACAGGCACTGCTGAAGAGAGGTCAAAGGTCAGCTGATGATCTGATAAGTCAAAAGTCAACCATCAGGGGAAACCTTTCAATATCAGATCCTACAAAGAAGGCAAAGCAAGCTGATATTACTTTTTCTATTTGAAACTGACAAAACTACCACCCACCATCTTGATTTTCTGTTATGCATACACCCATTCTCTTACGTGTTTCTGTCTGTCTGTCTCTCTGAATGAATAACAAGCAACCATCCAGCAGACAGGCAGTTAAGCAGGCTAACCTTTAGCGAGTAGGGAGAGGAACATTCAGAGATTTCCATCAGATTACCCTCTCCAGTTTCCATTGTGTGTGTTGGCCCCCTCTGTGGTATCCCCCCCCACACACAAAGCAAATTGGAACCATTTGGTATTCAGATAACGACAAAAAGCTCAGATCTGCTGGAACAATAAGCGGTTTCCAACCAGTCGCCCACCTGGACTGAGCTGTGCTAAGACAGTCTTGATAGTCGTCAGTTCTTTCACCACCACTCAAATGCCAGTTTGGGTTTCTTTCTTTCCAGCAGCTAGCGTTTCTAAAGACTCCTTTCTGATTCTAGTTTTACCTTCCTCTCCCCTCATTGCTGATTGACCTTCAGTTTCTTCACTGATCAGATATCACTCTGGAGTGCCATACAAGATGAATTCGGTCTAGTGGATGTCATAAAGTGTTGCGACTTTCAGTCTGTAATAGTTCTCTATGCACTGAAGCAGTTGTCTGTGAGTGTATATTTGTGTGTATACTTTCTATGCTTCACCCCAGTGAGAGGAATGTAATGACATGGGTCCAAAACTGTGTGATTGAGATGGATGACCTGTTTTATTATCTGTTTTTTCCTATGTATGTGTATGTGTGCATATACTCCCAGAGTGCTGAGGGAACACATTGTGACCCTAGTTGTATTTGGCCACCAGAGGCCATGTTGGCAAAGGCTGAAATGATGATTAAGGACAGGGGGGCTGGATGGGGAAATGTGGATTAATGAAGCTCAGATAGAATTAATAGCCATGACATCCCACAACAGCGGAGCCGCTAAATGAGAATATGTCGTGGGTCCACCAGAGTCTCAATGCTTGTTTTGCTTTCAAGGTGATGGTAGGTGATGGAGTAAAGAAGGAGAAGTTGCATCTCTCAGCTGACTTACATTACTTGTTCACACTTGACAGCAGAAAAAATAAAAGCAGTGTTTCTCACAGGCGGAGAATTTAGTAATGGTGGTCCCAGCCCAGTATCCCTAGGAATTAGATTCATAATGGACCGTTCTGCAGAGCCAGAGCCAACGCAGGAAGCAGTGTGCCCTTAGCAATTCAGAAACTGAGGTTGTGGTGGCTGGGCGTGTACAGCATCAAACTTATATTTCCTCACAGTTTAACAAGTAATGTTGGCTTTTATTTTATCTGTATGAGCTTTCCCTAACCTTAAAGGTAATGGTGTCATTACTTCCTCAATGTAAAGTATTTCCTGTTGCAGCATGATGGGGTGGGACATTAGACAGTGAAGAATCAATCTTAAGTGTTATGGAGAGAAAGGCAGTTTGATTTAATAAGAAGGGCAGAAAAGCAGAATTGTTGTACATTTTGTGATCAGTTGGTTGGCTGGACTTTTTTATTTACACCCACTAGTGCAGCAGAGGTCACCACTGTTTTCCAGGAAGTTCAAGTTTTAGTTGCTTAACATTAATCATACCTTAACCATAGCTTAGCCATAATCAATAAATCTGCCTACTCTTAACTATACAGGAAAGGGGTAGTATTGTAATTCTGTAAAGGTGGGGGACTCACAAGAGACAAATTAAAAAAAGACTGGTCAAAATTGAAGCAGCAGAGGCAGAGATACCCTGACTTTTAGTCCCTTGTATGGGTCAAAATCCATTCAAGATCCTATAATGCAACTCAGTAGCCACCTCCGAGCCCAAGCTGAGATAACCCTAATGACATCTTCAGGGTTATTCTTTCAGACTTTGGAAAACTCCCTTGAGAGCCAGACATTACATGACTGTTTTAACAAGCTGAATAGTACTGACCATGGCAAGGAAACTGAACTTCATATGTAAAGTCAGTGGAGTGCCCCTTTAACCATGCTTTAGTCGCCGTGATATTGTAGAAATAAATAATTTTGAAAATGTTGACATGAAACATTACAAAATGTAATCTCAGGTTTTGCATTCATTAACTAACTTCCAATTAGGGACGTCACATTTCCAGTCTATACAGTTCAGTACATTAATGAACCACTCTGGCAGATGTTTAAAAATTCAGCACATTCAGCTGCATTTTCCACAGACTTTTGAGAGAAAAGAATAAGCAAAAATTGCAACAACAAAAAAAAAATTGTATTTGGTGCAGACACATCTATTCAATATATGGATTAGATTCAACATAAAGGAAATACAGCAAAAAATAATATTGTTACTGTTTGGCTGCAACATGTTTGTCTCTCAGAGCCTTAGATGTTTTTAGCAGTAGCTGCAAAGAGTGCAGATTCAACCCCCCCTGAAGTTTTAGTTTGGCTGTTTTAGGATAACAGTTGCTGGACCGACTTGTCTTCTCTTTGATTTCACCACCTGGTCCGTTGTTCAGTTGGTGGTCTTTCACTTCTGCCTCCTGCGGGCTACAAACATCCCGGCTTGTGTGTGTGCTCACATACATGCAAACCTGGACAACTTATTAGCATGTTAAGAACCTGAGAATGGTTTAGCTCCAGGTGGTGATCAGTCATTAATGCCTGATCAGTTCTGCAGGTAAATGTTTACCTCAGACTGGTTAGACATTACTGGAGCCTGGAGGCTAGGATCATTAAGCCTTCACTGTATTTGTAACAGTTTGCAACAATTTGTATCTGTGTTGGCACGTGATAACGACTAACTTATTTCTGTAAGAACTGGAAAAAATGCAAACAAGGAAAACAAAGAGTTAATTTGTTTAAGGTGAATGTTAAGCATGGTCATTTAGTTTTTGTGTTGTTGGAAAGAAATTCAGAGAATGAGTAAAAATCTAAGAAACTACTTTTTTTTTATGGGTTTATGGTTGTGCGTCCGGTCGTCCCATTCTCGTGAATGTGATATCTTATGAATGCCTTGAGGGAATTTCTTCAAATTTGGCACAAACGTCCACTGGGACTCAAGGATGTACCAATTAGATTTTGGTGGTCAAAGGTCAAAGGTCAACATCACTGCGAACTCATTTCCGTCGCATTCTCGTGAACTCAATATCTCAGGAGGACATTTCATTACATCTGGCACAAGCGTCCACTGGGACTCAAGGATGAACTGATTTAGAATTTGGTAGTCAAAGGTCAAGGTCACTGTGACCACACAAAACACGTTTTTGGCCATAACTCAAGAATTCATATGCTAATTTTGTCAAAATTTCACACAGATGTCTAATAGGATAAAGTGAGAAGTGATGACATTTTTTACTCAAAAGGTCAAAGGTCAAATTCACTGTGACATCGTAATGTCCTGGAAAAACACTTTTTTTATTATTCAACACTGTAACTCAGGAAGACAAGGGGAGATTGTGACCATATTTAATTTGGTAGGACACTGAATTGGTGACACTAATTTTGGGCGCTCACCTTGAAACTGTGGTGATTGTATAGCTCTTCTGTGCTGCTGGGTTGAAGATGTGTGGTAAGCATCCACGTTTTAGAATTTGTAGCTTCTTTCCTTCCAATTCCTTCAAAGTCTTCACTACATACTGTATGTTATATGAGTCTGGACAGAAATGAATGTAAACTGCAACTTGACTGGTTGGCGGAGGCATACAACCGGAGGGCGGTAATTCTAGTTTGTTATAGTAACGGGTTACATGATAGTACATCACATCACATAGAGTGATTTAGAGAAAATACAAAAGGGGAAAGTGGGTGGCAGTTCATGGAGTTCACTCCAGAGCATCTCGCTTTCTATGAAAACATGGCAAAGTGTTTTTTTTCTGTCAGAGCAGAGACCACGGGGAGTGAGAGAGAAAGTCAAAGAAGGCTTGAAATTACAGTCGAAATGCATACTAGTCCACTAACCTACTGTGCTTTATTCTGATACAGAAGATCCTGTCAAAACTGGACTGACCAGCTGCTCAACCAACAATTCTACATGGTACCAACCCACAGTCTGTCCTGCAGTCAAGGTACATATGAAAGGTTCATTTAAAAATTATATAAATACACTTTTGGGGAAAGTAAAGTTCATTTGAGTGAGTATGAATGAGTGTAACACGAGAAAACATCAGGGGAGGCAACAGTTGCTGACAAAGCTGTGTGTGTGTGTGTGTGTGTGTGTGTGTGTGTGTGTGTGTGTCACATGAGAAGGTCTTGTGTCTGTCTCTTGTCTCTCTTCATGAATGAAGATTCTATGGTTATTGCTCATTAGAGGCCGGTGTAGGTCTGGGATGATGACAATTTGACATGTGGAAGCACCCCAGTGATTCAAGCTCTGGTCATTGTTGCAGAAATATTGTGTAAGTCAGATGAAAAAGTATAAAAGCATATAAAGTGTTTTTGGACCAAACTGTTCTGGGGACTCCCTGAGAGGAACTCAGGAGTTCCCCCAAGAACTACGTACCTTCAAGGGCTTTTTTCTGTTTGCATTCGCACCACCAATAGGAACGCTGAAGTGGCGAAAGCTGGCTGGCAGTTGGTATAGCAACGTCATTTCTGTGCGTTGTATTTCCCCCGTCACATATATACGCTCAGTAAAGCCTGGACTGTTGTTTACATGGCTAACGTTTTACACAGGTTTTAAAAAAAATGGTGGTTGCCGCCCGGTGCTGCATTGGCTTGTGTTCGACCGATCGCCGTACACTTACATCACTCAAGGTTCCTCTTGTGCTGGGGGAGTACCTACTCTGAAGTAGGAGCTAAAAAAGCTCAAAACGCCTATAGATAATAATTATTAAAGAGCTTTATTCCCTAGTCACTTAAAAGTAATATTTTCACCAAAATAATAGAACAAGCTCTCACTCAACAATAACAGAATAATAGACATTTGCCACTTTGACCAGCCTGTTTTTTCACAGTAGCTTTAGTCACGCAGCAAGTGTTTTTGACTTTGTCGCTACCTTCCCATTGTGAAAGGGTGACCTTCCTCTCTCTCCCACTCTCTGTTCTGCTCAGCTCCGTACATCTGTGTCTGTTTACCAGCCTGCCTGTGTCTCCCTCAATCTGAACTGATGAGTGCAACTCACAGCTGCTCCTCTCTTGTTTCCCGCTGCTTGGGTTGTGTGTGTGTGTGTGTGTTTGAGCATGTTGGTGTGTGGCGTCATTGTGCTTTCCGGTGACAGTGCTATGCTCCCAAATCAAAGACGACTGGCTCGCTACCGCAACACACCTCTAATCACAGAAACAAGAAAAGTTTAGATAAAAGGAGTAAACATGGGTTTATATTCTACTTTGATCCCGCTGTTTTTCTTTACATATACCTGTGTGGATACATGCACAACGTACTATGGACAAGCACACATGTAGTTACCTTATGTGCATGTGCATACACAACAAATATCCACATGCACCTGTGTCACCTGAGCCTTTTGACCTTCCTCTCTTGCCTCTCGTTCATGTTTATCTCAGTGTTTTGTCATTTCCTGCTCTGTTTTTCACAGAATGACAAAAATCTTGTGGTTGTTTGGTCATTTGTCAGAGTGGCGGTAGTCTGGGCCTGTACACCCTCCACAGTTCAAAGATAAAGAGGACAAAAGAAAATAGGGTGAATTTTAGGGTAAATGGGGTGTTAAAATCAATTTTGAAGTGTGTGTGAGAGAGTCGATTATCACTAGTGGTGAATAATGGGAACAGGAAGTGTATGATTTCAGGGAGGGCAGGGAGAGGTGAAGAAGAGGGAGATTAAGAACTGAATATGTCTTCAGGTGAGTATGGGATACCTTTGAGAGCATGACATCATCAAGACAGGTGTTGTTTGCTGTTGTCATGAAGTTAGAGCGAGGGGGCCTTCAGGTTTTTTGGCTGTCAGCTGGAACCTGTCGGACCTGTTTTGGACCCACAGGACCACTTCTCACCTCAGGTGGTGGCTGAAAGTTGAAACATGATGAATAAAGAATTTAGGGTGAGTCATTATACAGTAGCTACACAACATGAAATCCCACCATTGTTTTGCTCTTTTTTTAATTTTTAATTTTGATTTGAGATTTAAAAAAAGACATTCTGGGACTTTTTTGCATTTTGGTGGCTTTTTACATATTACTACAGGTGTGAATTAGGTGTTTATCATATACATTGTTGTTTTAATTTTAAATTTTTTACAGTTTAAATGTTCATTAGCCGTCCCCTATAAATGAACAAATAACACTGAAAAGGTTTTGAAGAGTTTTTGGTTGTTTTTTAGTTGTCAGAACTAACACCACAACCATAGACTATGCTCTTGGTGTGTCATAATTAGAACAGTCCCGAGTCATAATTTTTGATTATTAAGCAACAGCAGTCATAGTACAGGCCTAGATTTGTTATCTTAATTATAAATTGAATTTATTATAAAATGAAGACAGTGAGGAGATGTATAAATGTTAAAAATACAGCAAAGAGTAGAAAGTCACACTATAGGTGAGGGACATAAATATCATGAGTCTCAGGAAAACTTTGCATTGCAACTTGCCTATTAAATGGTAGAAGGAGCACTGTGTTGTACACAAAGATTGTACACAGAATTGTTTTTCTGTCTTGCATTGCTGAGTCAAAGCTCGTAGATAAACTCCACAGTTGCTAATGTATGTACACATACATTTGCATACCTACATACATTCAAACAGACTTCAGGGGACTGTTGGCTTATGTGGAAGTTTTCTAAGCCTCCTGTAAATATTTCTGTGAAAAAACTTTCTCCTTCAGGTAGACGTCGTCTCTGTGTCGTGTTGCCTGTTGGTGCTGGTGAGATGTTTCTTTGGTAATTCATTTGCAATTAGGAAATGTAAATCAGACAGGTGCTGCTGGCATCTATCAGAGTCTGTATTTGTTTTACCTAAGGCATCTCAGATCCTCCCTTTGTAATCATACGCACATGCACGCTTACACATTTGAACACACGCACCACACATAGACACAGCAAGGTCACCTCCATGTATCACTTAGGGTCTTTCTACATGAGTCTGAGGAGACTTGCTGTATAAAAAGAGAAGCAAACTTTTTATTTAGAAGAAGGAATACAGAGTCTGCCTTGTTTCTGACTGACATATGTTCACAGTGTGTGAGAGAAGAACTGGGATCAACACTCTCTGCACATAAGGAGAGGTACAGCTGCTAGATAGCATTGCTTAGTTTGTGTGTGTGAAGTAAGTGAAAATGTGTGTGTGTGTGTGTGTGTGTGTGTGTGTGTGTGTGTGTGTGTGGGGGTGGGGTGGGGGCACACAGGGAATGCACACTTTCATGAGTGTGGTTGTGTGGTGGTGGTGTGTGCAAGAAGAGGCGAGTGACTTCACACAGGCGTAGTAGTAATGAAGCGTGCCAGTGTGGAGAGAGTGGAAGTTGAGTGTCAAACTGGTGAGGAGGAAGGAGGAATCTGCAACATTTGGTTTCCAGTATGTCACATTTCCACCGCATTTTAATCACCTTTATTAATGCCAAATACTGAGCATGAGAGATAAATCCTTGTTTACAAAGACTGACCAATATGACAAATGTGCAATTTTAATATTTGGACTGCGGACAAGCAACTTTTAAAAGACAGTTTTTAATATTCAGATGCCCTCCCACACACGAAGGCACACGCCGACCACATTTATAAACACACACACACACACACATACACACACAGTGTTTTATACCACTGGCAACTGCCTTATTCCCACCAGCTGTCTGAATGCATAAAACCCAGGCTTGTTGTTAAGTCTGGGGCTTAAAAGCATTGCCAAAAAGAAAGCTGGGCAGGAATAACGGCATTAATTCTGTGATTTGAGCCACCACTCAGACTCAGCATTTAAAAGTGCTTAAAACTAGCAGCTGGTGTCAACAAGGTAATAAAAGCAGGCACAAGGGATCACTCTGCCTGACTCGTGTTGGGCAGCAGGTCGTCCATGTTAGTTTAAACGGTAGTGATGCGGACAGAGAGGAGACATTGGCACGGGCCACAGGCTGCCATACTGCCAGAGAAAGAGGGCAGTTAGGGTAATGTGAGGTAGTAATTTGTAGTTTATCAGCTTGTGTCATAGAAATATAACATGCTAAAGATTGATGCTGGCATGCCACGCCCTCCATGTTTTGTTTCCTGTGCTGTGTTTCCAGCTCAAGCTGGTTCTGAAATGGTTTGAGAGAGCACTGCCAGTGACATCACTCCCAGTGCAACGTCTCCCTCCCTCCCTTTCAGGTGAAAGGTATCATTTGCCACAGCTCCTGCCAAGTCAGGAGTTTGGAAAACTTTAATTTCCCTTGCTCTTGAGACAGTGCCAGAGGTTTGATGTCCATTACCCAAGCCTTGAAACAAGAGTTGATGTGGACTTGGATTGAGCTAAGCACTCTGTGGCAACATTAACTAACCCCAGAACCTCTGTATCATCTTTCTTACTGTCTCTCCGCCTCTTCATTACTTCCCCCCTCCTTCTTTGCTCTCACTTTCTCTCCTTTGTTTTCCTTCCTTTCTGTAGGCATTCTCATCGGCAAGGTTGAGATTCCTGTTAAAAAGTCAAGACTCGGCTGGAACCGGGCCACAGAGTGCATTATGATCCACCTCCTCTCTGCTACCCATTAACTTGTCCCTCATGATGTGGCAGCGGCTTGTAAATGCCTCGGCACTTCAGCACTCAAGCTCCTCTGCTCTTAAATCTACACGCCACAGTCTGTAAAACATCTTGACTGTCCTCACCACTTTGCCCTTTTGCAGATCCCTTTGAAAGTGAAACTCAGCCTATGAGTCAGCATGGGTATTTGCACATCTTAACCACACAAAACGTGATAGAAAACATTAACATTACAACTACCAGTAACAAATTATTTATATTAGTTATTGGTTTCCAACCTGTGGATCCGATAAATCTGTGGGCTCACCTGATGATTAAAGTGATATGAAATTAAAGAAAAATTATGTTACACAAAATTCTGTTTTTTTCTGACTTAAATCAAAATTTTACTTTTTCTTATGAAATTCTGGATACTTTGACTTTGATCACAATCAAAAAAGTTTTGGAACAACTGGTATATGTGGTTTTGACATAATTCAGTGTATTATACGCATATGAAATTTTAGTATTAATAGTGGGGATATTATATAAAATCTACAAAGAGCTGTCAGTCAAAGTGGAGGACAAGTGCAAGGTATCCTGAAGGTTAATGGCTTAGGAAACGCTGAGCGATTTAAACACCATATGGATAGGCTCATCATCTACAAGCTGTTCAAGGTTGAACCCATCCAGAACACTGTAGGATTGAGATAATAGCCTTCTTCACCCAACTGTTGTTAAGCTACCAAACTCCTGTCAGCTGCAGAGGAACTGATAGGCATTAGGACCTGACACCCCGAGCAACTTTCTCTCTCTGTTTCTTTCACTCTTTGCTCTACCTTTGACTCATTTTCTCTCTCGTCAGTCTGTCAGGTACACAATACAGAGGTGTTGACGGCATATCTTTCTTCCTTTCTTCCTTCCTTCCTTTCACACCACCATTTTCTTCCTCTTCTTTCCTTTTCCTCATCATTCCTATTTCCCTTCTCTCTCCCTTTTACTCCTCAGCCATACACATGCGTTGGAGAGTGGCTCGCCCTCAGAGCCATCTGTTTCCAGGCAGCCTGTGAGCATTGCTGAAATATGTAGGGCCTAATTAATTCAACCAAATTGTTTTAGAATAGATTAATACAATAATGGCAGCGCATGAAAGGTTATTTCAAGTACACCACTCAGCTAATCTCATCAAAGGGTAGATTTCACTGCTCTGCACTCAGTGAACACCCACTGCCATATAGACCCTCATATATACAGGAAGCCAATCTGTATGTATGTATGTATGGAAAGCTTCTAAGTGTGGGTGCTGATTTCACAATCAAAGTGGAAAGGCAATTATTGGAGAGATGATTAATTGATACTATAGATGATGAAATGAAAACTGTATACAGTGTAATGAAAATGCAGGGCCTTCACAGAATTCCTGTTTAATGGAGTCAATTTGAAAAAGACTATTACAAACCAATTACTGTAGGTTAAAATTGCATGAGAATACACATTTAACTCCTTATTTTTGAAGTGGAATGATGGTGTTACAGCAGAGTAGAGATGGTACAGCACCCAAACTTTAAGGAGAGCCCTACAAATAGCAACAGAAAAACTGATCATAATATGAACCTGTCCCTAATAAATGGCTCATTTTGTCTCTTAAAAAAACCCCATTATTAGCTCGACTAATTCTCAGTATTTGTAAAGCCTTGAGGTCAATGCTTGTTTTTGAACCAGTAACCTTTTACTTTTCGATGGCTCCACTGATCCAAGCTTCCAGCTCATACATTATAGAAGATGGATCTGTGATTGCTTTTCCTTTGATGGTTGTTTAGCAGAACAGCTGGCGATGCTTTAAATCCTGTGACCTCTAGAAACAAAACAATAGTCACTCACTTGAAAGCACTTTATAAACGATACGACAGTAAACTCATTATAAAGGGCGTCATTTTGAAGTATCCATATTTGGAAAGACAGTGTTTCATTGATGTATTATTATTTTTTGTTGTTTGTGATTGTCTGTTGATCCCTGAAGGAGAAATTTGACCTTCTGGGTGAAAAATGTCTCCTCATTCGTTAAACTGCACACCCTGCTGGTCTTGTACTTTCTGAAACACTATTTTTTGGGGAGAAAGGTTTTGCAGGAACCATGAATAATATTTTTAGGTAAGATTGGTCAGTAGTGCTGCAATGGACTCACAGCCTGTCCATGGTGTGTCTTGCATGCTGGCATAGGCTCCCTGTTGGCACATTAATCACTTAAAAAATTTATAAATTTAACCATCAAACCAACACCAATTTTTAAGAGCTAGTGTCACATTTTTTAAACAGTGGGTGTCTCATTTTCAAATGAAGCTCTTCACATACTACTCCTATGAGACAGAGAGGCTGTGCCATCAGTCACTTGGACTAACCTCTGTAGGGAATGATACAGACAAGCAGAAGTCACAGGGCTGTTGTTCATCAAGATTAATACCAGCTCACTGTCCTCCCCGGAGAGGCAAACTAACAGATTCCCTACTTGACTTCTGGAGCCAGCTCCTATAGACGGCTCTGGTTCATTAACACGAGTATTATGGCTGAACCACTTGCAATTAGGAATGTGTTTAAGACAGAGCCATGCACATACACTTACACCAGTGTATGCACATGTCTGGGTACACACTTACCCTTACACCTACACCTATACACACACACACACACACACACACACTCAAACACAGTGGCACGGTGTCGGGTGCATTTTTTAAGAGGAGGAATATGATAATGAACCTGGCTTGATAGAGTAATTAACTGGGCTAAATGGAAATCCCACGAGGTTCAGTGATAGTTAGCAGATGTTCTCTGAAATACATTAAAGACCAAACGTCTTGTGAAGGGGGAGAAAGAGAGAGAGAGAGTAAAAGAGGGAGAATATTGCCACTGTAGATAAAGTTTTGGGTTTTGCAAATAAGGAGTGGAATTTGAGGTCTGGACATCTGTGGTGGGAGTCTTTTATTTGGAAACAATGTCTTTGTGGGGGTGTCAGCTGATCAGAGTCATGTGGCTTACAGGAGTAACAGTCATCAAAAGAGAACAACCTCAAGCTAGCTTTGTTTTAAATAGAGAGCTTTTACGACCAGGATAAATTTCTGGTGAAGCGGTTAGTTAAATTTTCTATTGATTATGTCAGTGAAGCAGCATGTTTAGAATTAGGAACAAGCCAATAAATGTGGCACTGGAAATGTTTCTGAGTTAATAAAGTCTGTAACATACCAATATGTTCCTCTGAAAGAGTAACTGTTTCCAGTGACCCTGATGTAAAATAGAGGTGTGGTGGAATAAATAGTTGTCCCTTACTGCTTTAATTTTACCACTAATTCACATAATTGGGGCCTTTATACCTTCTTTTAGTCACACAGTGTTCAGTTCTTTAGTTAGAATAAATGGGTGGTTGGCTGCGGCTGACTCAGGCTCAGTCTATAGCTTAGTTGTTGCCTTCAGCAATATTAGTGGCACCACCAGAGGCGATGAAGTCGCACTCCGCAGCTAGCTAGCTTGCTAAGTCACACTGAGAAGAGCCATCTGCTTCCCTGTCTGAACTTTAGAACAAAGACGCCAGGCTGTCAAAGTTTCCCTCAAACAGAAATGCACCCTGACTCAATCACAAGCAGACGCATACAGGCAGACCGCCATGAACGCATATACATACACAGTCACACACACACACACACACACACACACACACACACACACACACACTCCACCCACATATGCACACTCGTTTTGGACTTGTGTCCTTCTGTTCTGGAGACTAATGGACTTTCCCATTCTTAGCTCTATGGCTCATCTAACGAACGGATGTAATTTTGGATATTTCCTCTTTTTGCAAACTCACAAATAGTTGCCTGAAAAAAACGAAATGAGGCATGTGTTAAAAAACATGTGCGTGTGTTTGTGCTTGTGGAGAAGAACACCTGTTAATATTGAATTTATTTCTGAATTTCTTCCAGTCAGTCCATGTGGTCAGTAGGTGTAAAGCAGCTGCAGGAAGTGTAATAATGACTTCCTGTTTACTCCGCCTCCTCCCACCCACTCACCGGTTACAGCCAGCCATGTGGTCTTGCATGGACCAACTCCATCACTAATGGACTGGCACAGGACATAAACCTATGGCAGACTAAATACCCAAATATACACCTACAAGACACACATCATCGAGTTTTACACTAAACCTGATCTGTCTCACACTCACTCATGTTATCCTCATTTGCCATGGGTGACACCCCAGATACTTGTGGGTGAGCTTGAACTTCCATTGACCTCACACCTTAATGTATTGATCAATCAGTGTTCCATTAACGCCGCCCCTGCCTCCTTCTAATCTAATCTTTGTTTTCTCTTTCCAACTCCCGCAGGCACGTCCACACTATCACACATGAGCAAAGAGCAGAAAAACCTGGAAAACCTTTTAGTGAGACTTATTTTGACATACATAATGTGTTCCAGAGGAGTACACTTGAATCCTTTACCAAGCTAATCTGTTTACATTAAGTGTGAAGAATGCCGGAGCATGAACCTTCCTGCCCTAACATGAGAGGACAGCTGATATCAAGCTATAACACTTGGCCCGTTGCTGTTTTTCATGCAGAGTAGCAGAGTGAATTATTAGCTAGGACGGTAACTGTCCATAACCTGACATGAAGAAATATTACTGACACTTTGACATTTTACTATCTTTAACACCTAAGATGAAAACCAGAAGGCCGAGAGTTACACTTGTGGTCATATCTATCATAAACAGTGCAGTGTAAGCGTCACTGTCGATAAAACAGTTCTGCGTGCACTAGCACTAACATTGCACTAGCAGGCTGCCATGGAATCTTCCTCTGTGCTGATGTGGAAGTTGAAATATTGCACTTCCCTTTCTGATGGTAGAGCCTATTGGCTAGTACTCTCTGATAACTTAGGGCACAATACAGAGGGAAGTTCTAAATCATACAGCTAGATCTGGTGGTTTTTAATGACCTGACAAAGATCCAATTATGATTGAAACGCTGTCAGTGGAGCGTTGCAGTGCTGGGACAACTTCTGTGCATTTAGCTATCTGAGCCTGTCATGAACACAGAAATCTGAGTTGACATGAAGTTTCTTTGGAGTCTGTAATTGAGTCCAGCTCGTAAACATAATGTTAGAGGTTAGCGAGGAGTTAAAAGTTAGATCTCTGGGGAGCCAGAGGTCCTAAAACTAAAACAACCATTGCTGCCTCAGAGGAGGGAGGTTTCCTTGTGGCCTTCACATAAGTGCGTAAATGTGTGATTACATGCTAAGATTTAGAGATCCATGAAAAACCATCAAATAATACTTGCATATAAAAATAAGTGGTCATTTGTGGTCTTTGTAGAATCCATAGAAATTGTCTACGTAGACTATAGTCTATGCATCCTTTGATGGGTTTATGCTTTCTATTCATTACACATGGTTCACACATCTAAATTCATAAAGTGTCTTCAACATGGCATACAGTGGTTACAGCTATAATAGATTTGTCAGTGTCTGACCACCCTGTGCTGCCATGGTAACCTCTTTAATAGTCCACAGAGTATGGACGTGACATCTGCCATGGTGTGCTTGGCTTGTTTGATTATTGAAAGCCCAGGCAAAGGCACATTGATTAAAACAGAAAATGTTCCTCTCCCAAGTAAATGACTGTAGCTCCTGGTTCCCACAATTATGTGGGACTTTGTCCTTTATAAAGTATAAAGGTCGAGAATCCTTGCTGCCAAACTGTCATAATGGCTTTGTTTTTGTATAGTACAGTTTCACCATCTTTTACCAGTGTAACTATTTGGCAGGTAGTGGTTGAACCTTTAGTTGAGGTCTTAGAGATATGCAGAATCAAAAGCTTTGCAGAAGTGTTTCTCAACATATTCCAAATGAATGAGAGGCTGGTTGTGTTTTATACTCAAAATCTCCACCCAAGTTTGTCATCCTCCCACTGAGCACAAGGGTCAGCTCAGTCAAGCGCTTCAGTTAATCTGTGTGACATTCCCAGGAAGACAAAATCACTCCATGCTGGTTAACCATTACCATATTCAGTTAATCATTCGAGCCTATATGAGAATTTCACGATGCCCGTCTCCTCCTCCTTCCCCCTTTCTCATGCCACTGGTCTTACTTCATCACATCCTTGTTGACACCCGCTGGCGGCATTGGCGACAAAGCCTGCCTTTCATGTGCTCCCCAGGTGGCTCGGAAACACCGGTGTCACAATCACCCCGAAGCGCCATCTGCCACCGCCCCTCCAAGCAGATGATAAAGTTAGCATCTCCTCTTTGCATCTTCCCCCTGGATACGGACAAACAGACACACCTACACAAACATATACAGCACACACAGTATGTTCCAGGTATTAATATATCATTGTTTGTGCTGAGAGAGGAAATGACCACCTGACAGCTCTCCAACTCCTGTTCTCCCCGGAAGTGGACACAGAAAACATGGAGTCGAATGAGAGGGAGAGGGGGTGAGGGCAACAAGAGGGTGATGGAAGGGAGGAAGATAATAGCAAATGTCAACAGGTTGAAAGGGTAAAGAATCGTTGAAAAAATGGGGGGCATGGGTGGGGATATGTTTAGCTCAATGTACCCTTTAAAAAAAAATCCAACAATCTTTTTACAAAATAAATTGTATTAAACGCTGCTTACAACCTGAGATATCAAAGACATAGGAGATTTACTCAACTCTAAGAGAGATTCATTAGTTATTAGTAGCATTCGGTCCTTTATATAAAACATTGACGACAATATTTAGTTTAAATTGAAGTTATACAATAATACACATTGATCAGACTGTCCAAAGTAGTTGAAAGAAAGGTGGCAGAAAAGGCTTGGGTGAGATGACTATCCAGGTGACTATCCACTCTGCAACTGTAACTTTTTTATTGCAGTTTAGCATAAACTTTCCTTGATTTCAGAAGCAATTATAGCTTGAAAGAAATTAAATGAAACTGACAGTGGTTCACTGAACACATCTCTTCCACTGCGCTTCTTCAGCTTGGTTTCTCTATCAAGATAGTGTGACGTTTTAATTCTATCGCTGCATGATTTTAATGTAGGGAAATTTCTGTCTGCTCTGTCTTACTTGCTTGCAGATGGAAATGATAAAGGTGAGTTAAAATTCAGTGCTAACATCATACAAAGAAACGGATGGGTCTCTTTTTCCAAACTAAAGCATCAGATTTGGTTGAGTAAGTGATTAAAGTCCTTGCCTGTCAGTCAACAGATTTTGTTGAAATTGGCAGTTTTATCATAGTACATCTTGCATAGATTAATGTAATCAGATTCCATTTTAAATGCATTCCACTGCCACGATAACCCCAAACAAATCTATAATAACGGCTTTAGCCCCAAACTAAAACAAGCCAAAGTGTCTAATGGAGTCATCAGCCCACTCAGATTATCATCATCTGTTTGGGCTAGCTACCTCTGTGTTCCATGCTCCTGCACACACACACGCACACACGCACACACACACACACACACACACACACATGCATATCCCTCAGATTCCCAACTACAAGGAGCAAAGAAGCATCAGGAGATGTTTAATTAAGACAACAGATCAATTAACAGCTCAATTAGCCTGGCTAATTAGGGGCTCAGTTGGAACAAAAGCTTGCTCTCCTCTGCTCTCTCTTTCGATCGGTCTCTCTATCTCTCTCTCGCTCTCTATCTCTCTATCACGCACACGTACATGTGCACACTCACACACTCTCACAGGGTTTGAGCACAGGACATGGTTGTCGCAAAAACCTCGCTGTAGAGCACATAATCCTACTTAATCGTCAGTCCAGATTTTGGTTGAAAATTGCCTGGAAGGGAGGATAGAAGCAGGGATTCTCTCTCCCTCTCAGGTTTATCTGTGAATCCAGGACGCTCGGGATCTCAGAGGACTAATTGAAGTTACTCGCCTGGAGGTTGGGACGCATTTTAGTTAACCTGGCTTTTTTGTGGTAGTGTGCATTACATCATTCTAACGTGTTCAGATGCAGTGTTTGAATGTATGTATGAACTCAGTTATTTCAACCTGCATATTATCATCTTCCTCAGTACAGAATGTGTCTGCATGTGTGTACAAAAGCCATGCTGCCAGGTGTACCTGGGCTTCTTGTGTGTATTGAGTCTCGGGGGGTGGTGGCGGGGACACTGCTGACGTTTACATGCCTCCGAGTCCACATGTATTTGGCAGAAGCTCACGCTCTGGACCCCCGTGCCCAGTCAATTAGGACGACTGTGCTGGTTGGTACACAGCCCCATTAGTGTGTGTCTGTGTGTGAGAGAGACAAGGTATGTTTCCATTCAAATGCTGTACACTTTTTAAGCAAATTTCCAAAAAGTCAGCAGAAGAAAGAGTGTTTCCATGAACTAGTCTTATGGCTGTAACAAGATTATATGATTAAAATAACACCTGTAACCAAGGGCGTAGGTTTGGTTTTTTGTCGAACTACCAATATGCACATTGGTGTGTTTGGACTCTCCCCTTCTCTCCTTTTCTATGTCGTACTTAGACGTGTGTACACAGTTAAGAGAATTATTATGCAAACATTTGCTTTGTTCAATATGTATTAACATATTACTTACACCTGAAATTTAAACATAAAATCAACTGACTGATGTCACTTATATTCAGCAATAAAATATTTTAAATTCTATGATGTTTGAATTGTTATAAATACTAAGTGCTTCAAATTCACCGTTGTTCATTCATCTGACAGACCTACTACCAGTGCTGCAGATAGCCAATAACGAAATAATTTATTTCGCCTTTTATCACATTCTCATTAACAATATTTTGATCTCAGCCAAACCTCAGTTTTGTGATGTAGAGATGTCATTTCCCCTCAGATTTCAGTCAAAATGTGCATAAAAATAGGTGCATGGAAACATACTTGGAGAGATGGATAGAAGGGGTGTGTTTGTTTGTGCTGCTGGTGGGTAGTGTAACCTCTGGTGAGTGTGAGAAAGATGTCCTCATCTGCCCTTCAAGTGCTGTCCCTGGGGTGTTTGTCTGTGTTTTGTGAGTGTGCGAGCTAGGATGCATGCATATGCACTCCTGTGTGTGTGTGTGTGTGTGTGTGTGTGTGTGTGTGTGTGTGTGTGTGTGTGTGTGTGTGTCAAGCAGGGTTCAGATGCCCGGTCACCCCATATATCTCCAACGCAGCAGACAGGTCTGGGGTTCTGTTGCTGATGCACTGTCTTCTCTCATTACTGAGCAGGCCAAGGAGCAGGCCCAGGCTCGACACACACTAACACGCACTCACATGGTCTTGCTGGGACAATTAAATGCGACTGGAAACACTGGAAGAATCTGCCTAAAGTGAAGGAGACGGCTGGAAAACAGCTTTGGATTGATGCATGTTGAATTATCTTCACAGTACAGCCAGATTTATATAAACCCCCACATCACACACAGACACGTACACAGACACAACTACACAACCACACAACCACAATGGGACATGCTGTGCAAGTCTTGTGACAGGATGACTGACAGAAGGACAGGCTGTTGCCGCATGACTTCCTCTTTCTGTCTACACACACACACACAGAGCACACAGACACACACACACTTCCCTATGTTCCAGTGTTAATAAATTGTGTCCCAGCAGCTGTGTGCTCTGACTGCAGCCTCCGTCTGCTGTGTGATTTGATCTGGCAATGACGTCCAGTAGCCGCTGACTCTCCTCCTTCCTGTTTCTCTTCCACTTCCTGTCCATCTGAATTGGCCCAGTAACACACCCCATAGTTTGCAGACACAGTTAGTTCTGTGAATTGATTCCTACCAGTTACTAAAGAATCCTAAAGAAAGCTTTATGGAAAGAATTAGAGAATTTCATGCGGGAGTGATGTACTTTTGCTTCCTAACAGCTGCCAGTGTTCATGAAAGTCTGCTCTGCTTGAATACGTAAACACCTTACACACATATACACACACCTGTCTCTTAGGATATTGACCTCTGACCTTGGCGAAGTGTGAAGGGTGTGTAAACACCCTACAAATGAAAGAAAAGCCTTAACTAGCAGTCTGTGTGATATAAAAACTAGTCCCATAACAGCAAAGAAATGTGTTATTTTTTCTTTGTAATAATAGGAGAAAACCAGTTCACACCCTGACAGATGTTGACATACAGCATAGTGCAGAGTAGAGTATGACCGTCAAAAACCAGTTAAAGAAACTTGAGGCCTATACGGAGGGTTGACATAAAACATTGCCGCACACACATAAATAGCAATAAAAGGGAATGTTAAATAGTAAATAGTAAAAATCATATGTTAAATAAAAATTAATTAATTGGTATTCATGTGGATGATTTGGGAGATCATTTGAATAAGACTTTCTGCAGCACTGACATGTACAGTATGTGTTTAAGCTGCCCTCTTGGCCAAGCTCCTGGGACATCAATGGGACTTAAAGTTTAAATAAGTACAATTCTAGTACTAGAAAGGGTGTTTACAGCAAAAGCATTGTATGTATAAGTGTCCACATCATTGTTCTACAAGTTCTCTAGTCTCTATAGCTTTATTTTTATGTGTATGTGTATTGTTGTGTATGTGTGTGTGTGTTTCATGTTCTTATATCCCGGTGGGGACTTTAACCTGAATGCACACTAACCCATGGGGACTTGCATCACCGTGAGGACAAAAATATAGGTCCCCATGGGCAGAGACTGGTTTTAGGGTACAGGTTACAATTAGGTTAAGGTTAGGGTAAGGGGCTAGGGAAAGCATTATGTCAATGACTATCCCCCATGGGGATAGTGAAACAAACGTGTGTATGTGTCTGAGTAGACTGATATGAGGAGTTTTGCTGTTACTAGAAATAGGTCACTCATCAGGCCTTCAGGCTACCATTTAAGTGTGCTTAATCACTACCTTACATTATTTGTGTGTGTATATATAATATATATTTATATTTATATATCTTTATCTATATATAGATATAAAAGAGAAGAGAGCGACATTGAGCGCAGAGCAGAGCAGAGCAGCCAGTTAAGGGAAGATTCCAGCAGTGGATAATTAGCCTTAAGCCATTCCTCTGGCCTGCTGCTCTCTGAATAATGCATGGTCTTTTTAATGAAGCCCCTTTTTGTTGTCTTTATACTTCTCTAGGATGTAGGGTAAAATTAGCATACTCCTGTGTCTGCATCTTAATGAGGGTTTGTCTACCAAGGCTTGGTCATGCTCAGATCTACGCCCATTCTTACTGATCTTAGTTTAAAGGTAAGATAAGGATAGCTGTAACAAGAATTCAACCACCCTGCCAGTTGATGTAGACAATGTAGCATCATCAAAGTCCTTTCACAGCTATGAAGGAAAGGCAGTTACACACTGCTTTGTTTTGTGATACAGGGAGTGTAGCTGTCACCTCACTGAAGTTTAGGGCCCCAGGAGGCTATGGTTAATAAAACTAAAATGCTAAACAAAAGATTAACATTAATTTACTTGTAAATGTTCCTTTATATGCATTTCTTTTCAACATTTCTTTCTTTCATGGCCAGTCTCTGTAGCATACAGTATGTGAATGCCCCAAAGTACATGCACGTGAACATTTTCACATGAGGCTTACAGTAAGACCCTCTCATTGCTGTCCAGATCTGAGAGTGCCGTCTTTTTTGCTCCAGACTGGAGCCTGGAGTCTGAAGTGTTTGAGCCTTTCCTTGAGTGGGGCAGGAGAGCATTCCTCAATCACTGGGGCATGTACAACAGTTCCCTAATCCTACTGTAGACCCCCTTTCATCTACAGGCTAATGCTTTGTGAAGCACTGAGCTGTGATCAGGCTCAGCGCTGGAGGAATGGTGGAGCTGAGCAGGTCAAAGGGGGCGAAGTAGAGACGGAGTGAGAGGAAGAAAAAGGAGCAAGCAGTTGGAAACTGAAAATTTAAAAACTGCGCTGTTTCATATGTAGTTTTGACAGAAATTAAGATGGATGTGTCTGTATCCTCTCTTGGTGATCTTACAATGCTTGATGGTTATGTGACATGTAGCGTAGGATGGAGATGGATGAAGACAATAGAGGCCTCACAGTGTGTGTGAAAATTGATTTTTGAATCATGAAATGGTAATTTCTTAGGAGTCTTTGAGTGCGGTGGCTTCTTTAGGATGAAGATGACAAATTACATTCTCTATACAAGCAATATTTGGCTGTTGATTTGTTGGTGTTTACTGTAGACCTATAAGCACCAGATGAATGATTTTACAACATCTGCCTTCATTTGTCCAGTCCATCGAGTCACCAGCCTTGCAAATGATACTTGCTTTCTGGCATTTCTTTATTGACTGATTTATCACGAGCTGAGAGAGAGTGGTAAGTTGAGAATATCACGGATGACAACAACAATGCTGGCCTAACCAACCACACTTGGCTCTGGCTCTGTTTTCTCCAAACAGAGTTGCCTGGATAATTAACCTGTACATTAACTTCCCAGCTGATAGGAAACAGCATGTGGATATGAGCTCAGTGAGTCATGGAGATTGATCCTGAGTGTGATGGGATGGCAGAGGCAGGAAGCCTCACAGTTTGGCAGACGCTGCCATACCTGTCAATTCTCACATTCTGTTCAGTCTACCAGGTTCAGAGAGAGTCTCATTTCCTAGTTTGGCTCGGGAAGGAGTTTGGCACAGGAACAGAATAAGAAGTGAAGTTACAAGATGCTTCCTCACTGGGATTGTGTACCAGCAAACTTTCTGACAGCTTGAGCAACTGACTGGTTCGCTGTGATTGACTGAAGTCACGGCTGGGTTGCTGCTCCAGCTGACAGTATGCACAATAATCATATCTATTGAAAAGTATTGTGTTATTTTGACAGTTTGACAAAATGATGGCAAGCTTGTTGTATAATATTACTTTTCATTTTAAATCCTGTGACTCCTCATGATGAGCGAGGTATGTTTTCCATCAAGGATATAACCCTCCAGTTTAGTTTTTCAGTCTTTGTTGGAATCCAGATTGCCAATCACTGCTGGCTCCCTGTACTGTGTGAATCACTGTTTTTTATTGTGAAGTTGGTGATCACTTCTCGCAGCTGATGGTGCACACCACTGCACATCTTTAACTGTTGGCACAGACCTTTCCTCTGTGCTGGGTGAAAGCCTGTGGGACTCCAGGTCAACCCACCGCTGGGCACCAGGCACAGAGTAATGGGCTAGTGGCAGCAGGCACTGGGCACTGGGTGGTGAGTTGGGACACAATAGTGCAGGGCTAGTCCAGGCCAAAATCAGGCCAAGTAGTTGCAATCAGTGGTGCATGAGGAGATCTGGCACATGCTTTCAGCTGCCTCTCCTCTCCACAGCAGTGAACTGCAGTGATGAGCACTAGGACCAGCTACTGTCTGTCTACTGTCTGTCCTGTCTCAATTAGCACTATTCTGTGACTCTTTACCCCAGAGAAGAGAGGCAGAGTCCTCTGTCCTTCCTACTTGGTGCAGAAATACAGTATATTAGTGTGTTGTATTTGGTAATGCTTTATTTTATGGGTCTTGTAATATCTTAACAATTTCCAATGAAATGTCCTGGAAAGGACATAGTGAAAACACAGAGACAGTACATACAGCAGGTACCCACCCATTTATAAGAGAACCAGGAAATGATGCTGTAGTTACAGCGATGGACAGAGTTTGTCAGCCATTATTGATATCCAGAGGAATCCAGAGGAAAACTGCTAAACCCATTGAAATGCATTTATTTGTTTGGAAACCATATCCTCCATATTTGTTAAATTGTGTGCTTCCATGTGATTTACATTTACACAAGTTAAGCTACCATTTTGATCGACTTAACTGAAAGTTTGCCAATTCAGACTCAAGAAATCAAAGTTACAAAGAGCCGGAAAATCGATAAATCTGCAGATTACTTCCTTGATTAATCGATTATTTTGTCCATAAAATGTCACAAAATAGTGAAAACTACCAATCAAAGTTTTCCACAGCCCAAAGTGACATATTCAGATTGCTTGTTTTGTCCAACTAACAGTGTAACACCCAGGGATATTCAATCCTCACATCTGAGAAGCTGGAACCAGCAAATGTTTAGCATTTTAGTTTGAAAATGGACTCAGACGCATAAACAATTTTCAAAATTGTTGCCGAAAATGTAACAAAAAAAATGTAACAAAAAATAAATTGTTACCTTGTAAGGTAAAAGAGAATAAAAGAAACAACACCCTCCTGCTGAATAATTGTTTCTCAGAGTCGAGAAGTTTCATGATGAAGAGTGAAAGTGACCGTGTGGATTGTTTGGATGCGTTCTTTAGTATGCAGCAACGTGGCACAGCTGTGCTTTGATCTGAATTCACATGCTTTTGGTTAATTTCACCACCATCTATTTTTAATAAGCAGACCACTGTCATGGAATGGCAATGAACAGGACACCTCCAATCATCAGTGTGGCTTGGAGTCCCAGCAATGTTAAATTAACTATGTGAAGGCAGCTGCTCTTTGAGCTCAAACACTTTTGTTGTGTGGTGAAAACAATGAATAATTCTCTTTACACCCCATATGTGGGTGTTGAGAACAGGGCAGCAGGCAGGAGTACCATCCGCGGCTCAGATCAGAAGCCAGGCAAAGTTTAAAATGAACACACACATCAAGCGGAGGGGGAGGCGGGAGGAATGCTTGTTTGTGTGAGGAAGAGAGCCCCCCTGTACCATAAGGCAAAAAACAAGATGTGTGTGTGTATTTATCTGAGTGAAAGAGTAAGGATGTTTACATTTGATGAGTGTGTGGGTACGTGTTCATCTACGGAGATGACTTCTGTGTAAGCATGGAAGCAAATTAGGGTAATTAATATTTTGAGCTTGTGAAATGATGTTCACAAATAATTTCACAGCCTGCAGTTGTATATCACCTTTTGTGTGCATGTGAAAAAAATTTGCCTGCACGTATCTGAATGTGTGACTTTGTAAAAAAGTTTTGCAGCTGTAGAAATATTTTGTGTATGTGTAATTAAAATATGTGCAGGAATATTTTCAAAAGTGAGGTTTCACACACTCTGAGAGACAGACAAATAACACAGGACAAATGTCCTATCTTTGCATGCGACACTGAAGTTTCAAGCTACAAACTATGAGTTACAAGCACGAATTTTGGCCCCATTTTAATGCCTGTGCTGACTAGCCAATCAACACGTTGCCCACTGACCATCCAATCAAGTCAAACTATCCAATCAGGGGGCAAAAGGTTCTAGCGCGTTCTGGTTACTTCGTCCATATGTAGTATGCTGGAGTCAACATGGAGGAGCCCGAGGGAGACAGGCTCTGTAACGCCCACGTAGATCATTGGTTTTCGTAGAACGAGAACGCCCACTTTGTTCTCAAGTCTTTTCTGGTAAGTAGCAGTGAGCCTCTCCTAACTGTTAATGTTTTGAATGGTAGAAATACAGGTTTGGTGTTTTAAAATCACAGTAAAAGTGGTTTCAAACTCATACAGATTTTTAACATGAACCAAAGGGCAAAATATTTGTGCAGCATAGTTAAGCCCATATTGTTGGCTAACTAGCTTTAATCTTTATACTGGATAGGTTGAAACTGACAGTCTGGCTAGATTGTTGTTGAATGTGTATGTAGGCTACCTGTAAGTTATAAATCAAAGGTTACACACACTAAACAAACTTTATGATAAACAATCTTTATTTATGAGTGAGCTTGAATTTAACCTTGATTTACACATTATTTGATCATATGATGCTGCAAATATTTAACAGTAGTGATCCACTTGTGTAATGCAGGCACTACAGTATATATGCTTTATCATAGGTATTCATATATTTATTTTATATTTATTCTTTGACATTTCTGACTGCAACTCACAACCAGATAATCTGTTAGAGTAGAATTTTGCCATTTACTGCATTGTTTTGTTTTGTTTGTAGGCCTGCTAGTTTGAACCTATACAGTATATTGTTTGAACCCACTGTCAGTTTGCACACATACACTGACACAGATGACACTAACATATTGGTTCCTCTCTTAAACAAAGAGAACATCAATCCAGCCCTGCGCTTTGGTTGGTAAGTAGAAATAACTGAAATTGACAACAGACCACATAACTTGACTGTGGATAACTGCTTAGCATACTTACTGTTGCATACTGTTGCATATCCTCAAGTCCTAAGAGGCAATAAGATAAGATATTGAAGGGATACAATTTTGCCTTGTTGACACCAAAGTCAGTATTATCACACAACTAAGTTTTTTAAGCAACTTAAAATAATTTATTTAAGACATTTTAAATAAATTTAATTAAATTATTTCATTCTTGAATGAGACTTTGATAATAAATAAGAAAATAAATTGTATACCCTAAAAAGGACTTGGGGAATAAATGAGCTGTGAGGTTGCTTTTCTGACCTGAACTGAAAATCTCTCCCTCCTTCCACTCCTCCCGACCTCCTCCTCCCTACCTCTAACTGCAAAACATCTCTGTTGGTGACTCTGTGGCGACTCAGGAGTAAGTTCACACACATGAATGAAATGTTAGGCTGAATTACCACAGTGTGCCATGAAGATTTCTTATACACAGTTAATAAAGTGGTAGTGAAACACTGACACTTCTAAAACAGCCCCACTGAGTAGATACATTTCATGACACCAGTGTGTTTCACATAAATCTAGCAACAACTGGAAATGCAGTATTTATAGGAGTATTTGGTATTATGATTTCTCTCTGTTCATGTGACTATATTAAAAGCAGACACCTTTAATACAATTTTAGCTTTGGGTAGAAGTTGCTTAATTGGGTTTGTTTTATTGAAACAACTGTCTAATGTTTGTTTCCGTTTTGTCTTGCAGGTGTCCTGCTGTCCATCTTCTCTCCTCTATCAAAGTGGCTCTCTGTCTTTGGAATTTTAAAACATATTTACCACTACACACATTGTATTAATTCTCCCTGATTCACATATAATTGTACCTAATGTATAAGCATTCACATTGTTTGAATCAGTAAGTGTACAGAAGTGCTTTGTTGATGTGTTGTTCATGTTTAAACCGTTGTATACTGTAATAAATCAACCCATCAGCTGTAAGGAGAAACTATTCTTTGATTTTTATTTTTATATATAAACCCAAATATTTTTAAACTGTTTAAGAAATTGAATTCATGTTGCTGTCACTGACATTAAAGTCGTTTGTATTACAAACACTATAATATACAAATACCATAGTGTTCAGTTATTGTCAGTTCAGTACAACATTTGAGCATCAGTATAGCGCTTTAAAATACCGAACAAACAGCCTTCCTGTCTGTCCAATATCTGAGATTGGACTTTGTTTCAATATTTTCAGCAAATAGAAAATTGTTAGTTGTTGACTCTTGTGCATTTAAATCTGTAAGTAATAGTAGCATTGAAATGGACTGTACTTTTATAGCTGTGTTAATTTACCATTCATAAGTGCTTTTGATTACTAAAAGCATCCTGCTACGTTAACAGTAATCTTTTATCATTAATAGTGTGTTCAATATATTGGTTGTGTACAATAAAACATTATTGTACACAACCAACCAACATCTTGGATTTTATGAATCAATATTGGATAATTTAAATAAAGATCGATTTGAATCGGAAAATCAATTTTTGAAACACAGCTCTATTATACCTTTACATTTCCCTCTGTACACCTGAGGCCACTTGCTGTTGGGCTGGTGGCTGGAGACGCGCTGGTGATTGGAAGCGGAAGCATAAAGATTACTTAGGTTACAATAAAGTTATATTGAGTGCAAACAAATGGCATAATAGGTTGCACACTCACGCTCCGATCGGCATTATGACTTTGAATCAGAGTCATTTGTTTGTACCCTGCATTGTACCTGTTCAAAGTTATATTGAGTAACAATAATGAGCAACAGATACATTATTATACTATAATAATTATATATATTATGCCTGTAATATCATACCTTTGCATGTCTCCTCAGGGAACCTTTGGCTGTGCATTTGACAAGATGTTCACAAAGCTGTGAACAGCTCTCTCTATTAAGGACTTCTGCTCCTGTGTGTTTGATATTAAAGAAATTTAGCAGCTCATGAAAGAGGTGTATGAGAGATGAACCAAATGTTCTCCCATCATAAAAACATAAGAGTGAGCATATTTTGCTGTATTGACAATTCACTACTGTACCCTTTTAGATTTGAAGATTGTATTATTATCCTACTACTGTTACTTTCCTGTTCACTTGGTTTATTTTCCAGCTGACGTGAACATGTACAAGTTGGATTGCAAACTGAACCTTCTCGACCTTAAGCTAACTACCTTCCTTCTCACATTAAATGCCCGCAGTATTATGTCTTGAAGCACCTGTTAAAGAATAGCCTTACTTTACTTAATATTAACGTTACTTGTTCAAACGGCACAACAACAAACGTTAGCCAACAGACTGTAGCTAGCTAAGACATTAGCAACGACCACACAAACTAAATATGCAAATTAAGTAACTCTGGGATGCATGCACAGCTGTCTTGATATATCTAGTCAATTACAATGTAAATCTTTAGTAGCATGTTCTGTGCTAATTAACCCACCTGTATCCCAGAAGAGTTAGCCTCTGGCTCCTCCATGTTGACTCTAGCATACTACAGATAGACGCTTGTAACTTCAGAGTCGCATACAAACATAGGACATTTGTGTGTCCGTCTCTCAGAGTGTGTGAAACCTCACTGTTGAAAATATTCCTGCACATATTTTAATTACACATACACAAAATATTTCTACAGCTGCAAAACTTTTTTACAAAGTCACATATTCAGATATGTGTATGCAATTTTTTTTCACATGCACAACAAAAGGTGATATACAACTGCAGGCTGTGAAATTATTTGTGAACATCATTTCACAAGCTCAGAATATTAATGACCCTAATTTGCTTCCATATGTAAGTGGCTCACCGTTGTTCCCAGCGTATGGTACAATACACTGTGCTGAGATCTGCAGCAGCCCAGATGCATTAGAGATGGCACCAGATTGTCAGCAGTTCCAAGAGTAGGTGGGAGTCACACATGTAGATATCCAGACACTTCTGGATATTAGACACACCTGACCTACAGCATGTGGATTATACTGTAAGATATTTAGATTTCTGTATGAGTGGGCCTGAGGTGGGATGAGCCAAACACAGTTAAAAGCCCATTTATTGTAGTCAGGTGCAGCTTCTTTTGCACGCATTGAAAAAGACCCCACAATATTTCTATTAAAAAAAAAAAAAAAAAAAAAAAGCTTCATAATAGCTTTAAAACAGCATTTTGCGACCATGTGTGTATAAACACACCCACACACACTGTAGTTTTCTGTAATAACTTTTTGTAAAGTCGTCATGGTCGAACAGTTAACGGTATTAATGCTAACAATGTGAAAAATAAATCCTTCCTAAATTTTCTATTGCACCAAACAGACAAAAAAAGGTCTCTTCAACCCACAGGGAACCTATCTCAGCAGCTTGCTGAGAAGAAATCATTCCCTAATGGTAAAAAAATCCCAGCAATTTTCATCAAAACAGTTCTGTGTGCAACCTTACGTGCTACTTACCGCAACCTCACCGTCTCCCTCAGATCTTTTTCTCTCTCTCTCACTTCAGCTGTGATTCCTCTGAAGCTTCCGCCAACCCAGAAACACCTTCAGAAAATAAAGTCAGCCTGTTGGTGTGTTGTCTGCAGGGCATTCACTTGTCTGACAGAGAGGGAAAAGGAAAGGGAGGGGAGAAAGAAAGAGAGAGAGAGAGGCAACTTGTTACCAAGCTCCTTGGCATTGATCATGACAGATTTTTGGTTTTGCATAGAAAGTAAGCACTGCAGTGCAGCGGGTTCAGTAACTCACTCAGGAACATTTCTAAGAACGGACAGAGAAGTTTATTATTAGCCAATAATTCCAGCAGCTGCAGTCAGGCATTTAGTCTATATGAGAAAATATGGGAAAATGATGCAGTGTGTGTTTAACATGATTTGGTTTGGAGGAGGAATCCAATAAAGATGATGAAGAAGCCTCATCTCCGCACCTCGCAGGGCTGGGCTGGGTGGCAGAGTATTCAGCGGAGTGAGGGGAGAGTGAGCAAAGGGAGAGGGAAGTGATTACTGTCGTTAAGTTGACAGGAAATGTTGCATCTCCTTGACGTTTAGTAATGATCGCAGCAGCTGGGAACAATAAAACTCCAACATTGCGCAATTATTGGCCTGCCTCACTTACATTGGATAAAAGTAATAATGCACATTATCCCCACATCCCCCTTTATAGTTGCACCAGCAAGGGAGCAGAGGCAGCAAATGAGATTTGCTGCGCAGGAAGCTGAGAAGGCTGACGGTTATGATTGACTGGAGGAAGACTTCCTGCAGTGTTGTGTGATGTGACCACTCTTGCTCTTGCTATCAATTCATCTGTTTTCTCTCCTTTATTTTATTTCTCATGATTTGACTGTGCGCCTTTGGGACAGAGAGGGAAGATTAGAAAGTTAAAATGACACCCAGAGAGTGTCGACAGCAGCTTGGATTCATGACAGACAGAAACCACAAACATTCGCCACTGGCAGCCAGTTAACAAGATGTGAGTGAGAGAGACAGACAGAAAGAGAGAGAGAATGTTCTCACATTACCATTACATTCAATTATCAAACTATAATATAATTTATAAATGTTTTTATTTTTATATTTATTTTTCTTTCATTGTAGTATAATATGTAGTAATGTATAATCCATTGTCTTTTTCTCTTAGATTCTACATTATTATATTTAGTACATTGTTAACGTTGTACAACCTGCTTTGGCTTTACTCTACTTAATTATAGTAATGCCAATACAGCAAATTTAAATTTGATAGGGAAGGAGAGAGAAAGAAACAGAGTAGTACAGAGAGGGAGAGATTTCTTTCAGTGTCCTCAAAGAAATTAACATCACTAATAAACAGCATTATGATGAGTACTGGCAACATGAGATTAAAACTACAAATTGCAGTGGTACTAAATATGTAATCCAGATACAGAGCTATCCAAATATATCACTGCCATTTTATTTTAAGAAAAGGAAAATGTACAGACACAGTGAGCACAGATTAGCTATCACCAAAAAATTTTGCTGCCCAGAGAGTGCGCAAACACATTAAGGGAAAGGACGAACAACATTTTTAAAAACTTTTCTGCTCAAAATATAAACATATCAGAGAAATTGATTTCCTAAAAGTATCAAAAAAGACCAAAATTCATGCATTTCCATTTGACCTATAAATGTTAGCAATTATTTATTTATAATGTATTTAATTATTAATGATCATGCATTTATCATAAGATTTATTAATGTTCATAAAGTATATGGCTCATATCCATTCATACAAATAAAGTGTATTTCAATTTGAGAGCTAGATTCTAAAGCATCATCTTCCATATTTAATTGAGGCATACAGATGACAGATTGTTTTGACCTTTCTGCTTAGTGTGAATATGTAAGTAAGTGTGTGTGTGTGTGTATCTGCATTCATGAGCTTGAGGAGGATATAACCAGTTGAATATTAATGATTGATTAGGCATGTCGTGGCTGTACATAAATATCAAGGGTACGTTTGTAGTACGAAGGGCATTGCTTAGTACTTCTAGAGGTAAATAAAGTAAATGACTGAGAAGGCCAAGCCTCGAACTGAAAAGCATTTCATTTGTTTAAATTGCTTGTCAGTTCACCAGCAACGTCAACATCCTCCTTCATGAGTCCTAAATATATATTGCTGAGGGCTGCTGTGACATTGCGTAAAACTTTGACATCTTAGAAAGATGCTTTCTTCTTTGAATAAGGAAACTAGCTTATCTTCATCTCATGCCCTGGCTTCCTGTCTAGGAGTCGTTTCAAGAACAAAAGAAATATCTCGTTCTGTTGAGGAGAAGGGGAGTAAAAAAAAAAAAAGAGTCAGATGTACCACAGAGTGCCTTCTCAGAAACTCTTCTGACACCGGATGCTTACTTCTAGATATAGCGAGTGTGTGGTTGTGTGTGTCTTCCGGGATACTTTTACCTTTTGGAGGGCCTTTGAAGGAAGTTATCAAAACCTCACTCTTTCATCTTCTCTGGCCCCAGCGCTCTCCTCTCCTCCGCAGGTGGTTTTCCCTCCAGTCCCGTCACTCTCTTCTCTCGCTTACTCTTGCCTACACCTTCTTCACCCTTACCTCAGGAAAAAACACTGCTACACTGCTGCCCTCAAATAGTTTTCCAATAACTCATAGAAATAGGGCATACAATGTGTGCATTTTTAGTACCCCCCCCTCATTTCTCACTCATCTTAGAAGGTAGAAGTAGGTAGATGATAAAACAGAAAAGCTGGGTGCAGGCGATGATGCCGGCGATGATTTTGTCATGTTTATTTCTTCTAGGGTTGTATCACTTGTTATGAGTCATTCTAGGGTGCTGACTGTATGCTGTTGGTGGAGAAAGAGTTCGCGTTTAGTGGGAGGCTTTGGGAAATCACCTCTTTCTCTCATTCCCACAGGTTTGAACTGTTGGTGTGTATATTGGCCAAAGCAGTAGCAGCTTTCCTTTAACGGTCAGATGGTTTCATATGGTGTGATAATGTTGGTTTGAGATAGATATTGCTGGTTGTGTGTGATAAACCTGCCCGTCAAAATGGCTAAATGCCATCGTCATCCCCATGCCTGATAAACTGAGCCACAAAAAAATCTCAGCACTTGGATTTTTAGCAGTCTATAACTGACTTGCCAATCATTTCAGGTCACTGTTTGTCTCACGTCTCACCAGTCAGACAGTGAGACAGAGCGAGATGTGGCAAACTCCTGAAAATCCATCTCTGTGTTTCTGTTTCTCTCACCCCTCTCTCCCAAAGTTTTCCTCTCTCTGGCTGGGCGGCCGCAGGTTTCCAAACAAACTAGCTGAAACATGTTGTCTGTGAGTCCGTCCATCCAGCCCTCCTGCTGGGTACCAAAGCTGCCATCCACAATGGAAGCAGGTGGCGCTGGCATCCCAGGGAGAACGGGCAGAGCGCGTGGGCGTCACACAGGCGACGCCAATCCAAAATTCCCAACTGACCTCCAAACCAAGGCTATGGCTATGCTCGCCAATCTTCAGCAAATGCTAGTTTTGGTTTGTCTGCATGTATCTTTCTCTTGCCATTGCACTCTTGTTTTGTCAGCTGCGTTCACTCTGTTAAATAATCTTAATATTCTACGTTTTGTGCTTTATTTTGTTTGACTGTCTTTCTCTTTGCTTGCATGTCTGTCTCTCTCTGTCTTTCTCTCTGTGTTTGCTTTGTGGGGGTGCTGTTTAGCCGAGTGGGACTAGCAGTAGGCCCCAGGCCAGCCGCCTTCGGTTGGACGTTAATGAACGGAACAGGAGTGGGCACATCTGATGAAGCTGGCCATGCTGTCAACTGATTTTCATCTGGTGTGTGTGTTTGTGTGTGTGTCTGACAACAGGTGCAGACCAGATCTCTATGCACTGACAAAATACAGACTCTGCTGTGCCAACACAGGTGATTTCCACCTAGAAAGGCACACACAAATACACATCCTTTCCACTTTCTGCAGTTTTTCTTACTTTTTTCCATTCTGAAACAGAGAATGCCTTCAGACCTAAATGACAGTTTGATTACTTAAATTATCTTGAGAGTTGGAACTTCCACTCTCTCCACTGGGTCCCTCTTTGATAAATTATAAATCATTGCCTTTGAGCTGACAATGTAAAACCAGTCTGATAGACAAACAAGGAAACACCTGTCACATACAGCCCTCAGTCAAACGACTCACTCGTGAGCAACATACACACACCCAGTGGAAGGTCTGAGTGACAACATCCTGTTCCTCTCTGGTTGTCAACAGGCCTGAAGCAACAACAGTATAAGCGTGTGTGTTCATTAGAATAGTACCTGTCTGGGACTCCCTTAGCCACCTGGCTTTTCAAACAGAAGCAACTAACACTCCTAATCTTTCTTTCTATATGCCACAGGCAGACAAGATCCAAATCCGCGTTGAAACAACAAAACCAAACATCACAGCGTTCCCAAATGTCACATTATTGTGCATCGTACATGGACAGAAGCTAACGAGACGGGGAGACGGGAACGTGATTCTCCTTGGAGAGAGACAATTTTTTGCTGCCGTGTCCGAGTCCAAAAATAACAAAGAACAAAGGCGGATAAATGAGTGAGTTTTTGAGCACAGGCTAGTGGGCTTTGGCAGCACCGGCCAGGCAGGAGGGGAGGGAGAGACAGGGAGAGCTAGCTAGCGGCCCGTCCACACATCTGTCCACACAGCACGGGGTGGGTTCCAGCGACACCCACAGAAACAGGCTTAACCTTCTCTTCCCCCCACCACCTGTTCATTACTATGGGCCCCCCCACTGAGCCACCGCCACTCTGCTCTTCTCCTCTCACCCGCTCCCTTGTTCTTGTTCTCTCTCTCTCTCTCTCTGTCGCTACTCGTTCCAGCTCTCTCTTTGTTATCCTGCCGTTTTTTTTAAAACCCAGCCTTTCTTTTATTTTTTGCTTTTTTATTTCTCAGCAGTGCAGCGTTATCTCACTTCTCACTGTCTCTTCCCAATGAGGCTTTTAGTTGAAGTTAAAAATCTGTGTGACTAATAGAAAGATGGTCTCGCTCTAACAGGAAGGGATCATCAGACAGGTTGTTTTAACTAGTGCGAAGGAGAAAGAAGTGGCCGGCTTACGTGGAGGGGGAGAAGAAGAGGCTTTTGATGAATTGTCTCTGAAAGTGCATCAGTCTACCCACATCTTCAAACCCCCTGGTGCCTCCTGTCTGCTTTCAGTCCCATTTTTCTCCACATTGTTGGTAATTTGAGCATTCTCGCCCATGGCATCATTCATAGTTGGCCCATTTAAATCCCCTTAGAAATTCAATTTGGAGAAAGGAAATTACAAGATTTAGTTTATTGAGGTATGCCAGAATATTCATGAAAATCAGACATGGGAATATGTGAGATTGTAACACCCTCATCATCGCTCCCCTTTGTCACTGGGTGAAAAAAGCACTGAATACTTCTCTGTGGGGCTCATTTACATTTTTGATCATTTATTCAGCCAAGGTGATTCATGAAATGGCCTCTACTTCTGACAGTCACAGAACTATCACTGTAACTGGACGGACATTATCTTAAAAAGTCAAAACAGCCAACAGTTTGCTATATAGTAGAATAGATTTTTGTTTTCAGCTACATTTTTTCTATACCATAATTTCCGTCCAAAACAAAAGTGGAAAAAAGAAAAAAGAAATTGCACCCGCAGTCTCTCATATGGTACCATAGTGAGTGCAACTTGGCATCAGCTCATGCCGTCATTGTACATAATGTGGTACATATTTCAATTCAGCCAAATGTTATTTTTAACTGTGAAAGTGAAATCATATTGTTGGCTGTGCATGTAAGGAATGCAAATATCTGTCATGAAAACATGCAAGAAAGTGTATTATTTTTAAAGAATTGCACACACGTGTTTGAGACATGTCCATGCTGTAGACAAAAATAATGATCATCAAAACCTCATTTCAGTCTGACTTTAATGAATAACTGGTGGGCCTGTAGTAAGCTTTTGCTTACATTGTAATTTCAAATTGGAGACTGACACATATCAGGGAAAATAAATAACTATAATCTGTCATTCCAATCCTCTTCTTCTTTGGGATGTGTGTTTTTGTGTGCACAGGGCACCTTGTTGACTTGCGTTCTGCTCTCTTGGATTCTGCATAACTCCAGATATTCTTTTTGACTCTTTAATTGCTTTTGCACAGTGGCCCTGATGATGATAAGAAGGACTTGGTGACAACATCTCAATTTCTCTCCCCAACTGAACGCTCCCCGTTTCAATTATCCTCGCCGTTTTCCTTGCCGCCCTCACTCTCTTGCCTCCAAATAAATTTCATTTCCCTTAAGCCTGCTGCTTCCAGTATCTGATGGCGTCTCACTCAGTTATCCATGCATGGTATTATCAGGAAGACAGGCCCTTACTGCTCACTGAGAGGGAAAGGCTGCAGGCCCCTTATTACATACCAAATATCAGGCACCATATTCAAATCCAAAGTAGCTGGCCGTGGGGAATATGCCTAAACTGGTTCAGCCTGTGAAGAGTTTTGCACCAGCCTACACAGATAAATGAAGTCCACACACTGCATGAGATGATGGAATTTGCTTTGAATGTTACAAATGTAGTTATTTTAATGTATTTACGTTTTTCAACAATTCCGACATATACAATATATTAATTTGTTAAATAATTTTTGTCTACTCAGAATGTGAGTCTAACGGTCACTCTGGGAGGATAAGAGCAATTTGCAATCTGAGAATGTACAGTATGTAATGATGTGCAAAGGGAGACTAAATCCAAAAATGTAATTTGATAGTGCCTTTTACATGTTGGGAATGTATTCTGAACTGTCATGACATCAGTGGATTCAGAGGAGAACTTGCCTGAGCTCTCCAAACAATGAAATCATTACAAGCAGGTTGCCTACCTTTTAAAGGAAGGGAATAAGGAAGTAAGAAGATGGATACAGCTGCTGGGTATTGTGCAATGTTACAAAGAAATGTAATGAGACAATGAGACAATCAAACAGTGTGATATCATATTGTTTTATTGCCTCCCAAAAGCTCAAAGTAATATTCTCCTCTTGAAAATGACAGAAAAATCTCTCCGTGGATTATAGCATCAAAATGAGTCCATGCCATGACAATTTTCCCACAGAGAAGAAACTCAAAGTCATATAATAATTACAGAGCAATGAATACACAACAATGAACATGTAAACTATTCAAGGCAGCTGAGATAAGATAGCATTTAAGCACCTTTTTATTGCAAGAGGTTCCCACCATTCAGGGTGTTCAAAGGTCCCTTACACAACCACAGATGTCCATAAAAACCAGCAGTTCTTGATCAAAGCAGAGAGTGAATATATATACAGTATGTCAGAGATAAGCTACTAGTAATTTAATAATAAAACATTTAAAATTCATATTTGATTTACAAATTTACAAATCATCCTCATTTTGCATTTTCTAGTTGATCTGGTATGAAAACCTCTTTTGCGCCTTTTTAAATAATTTATTGTTTTTGATAATCCAACTTTGAGTCATGATTAATTAGATCTTGACTTAAATTTTTTTGCAATAAATAGAAATATGGAAAGAAATCATGTGCAACTGTTACAAATAAAAAATTATGTGAAAGTGCTTCTCATTCTACAACAATAATCACAGCATAAAAAGTAAACCATTTTGTGTGTTTAATTTATTTGAAAAATAGATGTTTATGCTTTAGCCAACGAAGCAGGTCATTTGAAAGCTATGTAAATCTTAATAGAATCTTAAGCTGAGTTGGGTCAGAAATAATACGATGAAATCAAATACAACTACTTCATATTTATTTTGTAGGAAGTTGTGTAAGATTGTCAAACACCAAGGTCTTATCTGAAAAAGAATTATTTTAGACTGGCCTTTAGACCTGAACTACCATGTATGTTGCATCTTACTTTAATATTTCTAATCTGAAAACTGTAATCAAAACACCTCTCTGGGGGACATTTTAAAAAGAAGTAGGATTTTCGCGTGTCATGACAGAAAAGTTAATTTACATACTGCAACTAACGATTAAATAAAATGTGAAAAGTGTCGATCCTGGTTTCACAGAGTCCATGGTCATGCCTTTTAATGTCTTGTTTTGACCAACAGTCTAAAACTGAAAAAGATATTCAATTCACAATGAAATAAAACAGACAAAAGCAGGAAATCCTCATAAATAAGAAGTCGGAACTGTCATTTTTCAAGCAAAAATGCCAAATGATTAATTGATTATCAAAATAGTTATAAAAAGGACCATTTTCTATTGTGTATAAATTCCTCTCATAGTCTAGTAGCTTCCTTTGTCATTTGAAAACATTTCTGTGTAGTGCCTTAAAACAGTAATAACAGTTTAAGTAATGAGATAAAAGGGATTTGCTAATTGCATATTCTGTGATAATTGCTCAGAGAGGACAGTCTACGAGTGTTTCATGAATGGTGGGAACTCCTCAAATTTTTTTGTCAGCTTTATAATGTCTTCGATAACAGCTCAGAGGTAGGCGGGTTTGACTGCTGTAAAACTGACCGGCAAACTCTTTCATGTGTGGACTTTATGCAGTGATGTAGCCCTATCAACGTGTTTGTTTGCTCTGTTATTGAACACTTATCTTTGTGACACGAAGACACTCAATAGCACACAGCAGATAAAGATGAAAAGCATGGATGGCGCTATTTTCTCCTTTCTGTTTCAAACTGAGAGCCTTCTATTTTCAGTGTCAGTGGATTAAAGAAAGATAGAGATGGCTATAAATGAGATGATCGATGTTGCATGGTCTGAGTCTTAATATCAAAATGCTCCGCCTTCATGACTGCATGCATTATGGAGATTTGGCAAATCAGTTGAACAGTCTGTAGTTCAACCATCAAGAGTGAGACATTTCGCCGTAAATTCAAAAGTCATTAGACACTTGAGAAAAGTAAAGAGTTGTTATCAAAAGAAGAGTTGTAACACCAGCTCACATTATGCTGGTTGCTGTACTGAGATGCATCAGTCTGCTAGCTCCGCCAGTCTTCCTTTCCCTTATTTTGGGGCTAATTCAATTTCCCTCAGACAGACTCTCACACGCTGACGCTGTCTACATTTCAACGCGCAGCCAAACACAAGCATTCATTAATTAGTGGCATCGTTGTCTTTTAATTATGCATGTGGCTTATTAGGCACCTCAGTCATTCACCCAAGCCTTCCTGTCTACACTCCCCTCTGTTCCTCGCTGTGCTCATATGGGACCTTTAAACTTCCACCTGCACATTATATCTCTAATAAAGCTGTTATCAGCCCGTGAAGGAGATGACAAACAGGTGAGAAAGAAAGAGAGGGAGAGAGATGGCAAACAGGCGACTGAGGGTTCTGATATGTCAGCAACAGAAATTAGCTAACTGCACTCCCGACTGTGACACAGGCAGGGAGAGAATAAACCCACCAACTCCTCTCTCTCTCTCTCTCTCTTCTCCTTTCCTTTAATTCTGTCTTTCTCTCTCTCTCTCCTTCTCTGCCTCTACAAACCACAGACAGAGAGAGAGAGAGCAAGTGAGAGGGAGAGAGCGTCAGCCGGTGAATTTTTACAGCTCTCCAAAATCATTATTGGCAATTAGCGTTCGTCAGGGAAGACAGCAGCTGCTTGTAATTACAGGTAGCCCCTCATTACTTCTCAGTGTAAGGGAGAGGATGGATGGGAGGGAGGGAGAAAACATGTTCCAGAGCCAGTGTTTATATTTATTTATATATTTCTTTACCTGTGATGTTGAGCCACATAATGTATACCAGCTATAGCGGAGGGCTGGAGACTTCAGCAGGTGCGGCTTGAGAGGAGGAGGAGGAGGAGGAGGAGGAGGAGGAGGAGAAGGAGGAGGAGGAGGAGGAGGAGGAGGAGGAGAAACTAAACTCATTGTAAACAGCCAACGTTATCATACAAATATTGTGCTATTGCTGCAGTGCTGTGTGTGTAAGAGTGGATATGATAGACGTCTGTGCTCGTTACAAGGTTTAGTTACAATCATTTGCTTCCACTAATTCTTTAAGTTCTCCTGCTGCTTATGAGCTAAGTTTTGCTGGGTTGTGGAAAGCCTCTGGTCTTAGAGCTGTGAGAGCTCAGCCTGACATGGCACAGGTTGAGGTTAAGATGACCTGACATCTTAGGCCACACCTCACTGTTACCATGCTCTAAAAATCAGCACTGCATGGCACGGCTGGAGTGTTCATTGCCGGAAAATCTTGGCTAACTTGTGCAGGGGTGGCTGCTGCCTGATGGGCCAGAAACTCCTTAGAGAATAAGTGATTTAAGAAGAGTCACTCTTTGATAGAAGAGGTATTTCTACCTAATCAGCATGCTGAAGCTTAAAACTGGCACGGGTCAAACAGTGCTTAATTTTAAAAGTTTTGTTTTTTAATCTCAAGGCAAACCATCTCATTAAATGATAGCCGATGCCTTTACTCAGCATCAGATTCAACCATCAAAGGGTTATATGTTCATACCTTTCCAGCTACGTTCAGCATTTCCTCATCGTTTTGTGCTGCCCATTTTTATTGTTTTATGAGGGTTTGGCAAAGTGACATTGTTGAGCTTTCATTCTGACAGATCTGTCAAATCAACATATTTTCTTTTTGCATAGCCAAAAAAATGTCATTTGTGTGAATGTTTGTACCAGAATGGGCAAGGTTGACATTAATTTGACTGCATAGCTGAAATAGTTAAACCTTTACTCATGAAGGTGGAGAGGTGTAGCCTTTAGTAACTATAAAAGGAGATATTTCTGGGGGTGATGAAGATGAGGTAAACACATACCTCAGGCAGAGGCTAGACTCCTATGAATAGTTAATTAATACCATCTGAATGCTTAATGTGCCCTAGCGACTGCGAGGCTTGAAGTCCCCCACAGAATCTGCCATAGCCTAGGGCAACAATCAAACCAATTAACCCAGGGCAGAAAGCAGTGGAGGTGGGGTGTGTATGCAGCTAATACAGTGGACTATTGCTTCTACTGATCCCTTACCTCAGACAAAGCAGGGTTAGGTTCAGGGGAGTGGACGCCCTGCTCCGTGTCGAGGTGTAGTTTTCAACATGGAGGTCAGGTTTGCTACATGCAAGGCCTCTCTGCAAGACTAACAGAGGGCATGCTAATAGCAGCCAAACATTAGCCTCTTAGCCTCTGCGGAGGGTTTAACTTGTTCTCAGAGGAAAGGAACGTCTGAGTTTGTTTTTCCTCTTTGTTGCTGAATGTAATTATTAGTCTCACTTACTGAGTGAGTCATTTTGGTTCATATGTTCCACAAAGGGAAAAAAGTCACAACTGTCAATCTTCGGCTGACTTCTATGACGAGCCGTCTTCCTTCATCTCCCTCCCTGTTGATCAGCATCATAACAGTATACATAGCAGTTGATAAACAGCTCCTTCTGCCAACAACATAAAGCCCTAACCATGTTCTTGCTAATTCATGAAGCATTGCCATTTACAGTCTCTTTCAATAAACATATACTATGATTGTCTGTTACAAATAAAAAAAATCTCTTTAGACCTTGAGGATATCTGCAAAGCTTTATTCACTGCGAGGGTGCTGGTATTTATTTTCTGCACACACACAGGCTCCTGCTCAGTTACAGTAGAACAACCGGCATCCTGGCAGCAGAATAGCTCACATTTGCAGGGCATCTCTCGTTTCCACTGTAGACTGTCCAACGCAAATACAAAGAACAACTGTCACATTCAAACTGGAGCTGAAATGACTGGCTGGGTTTCGATTCATCTTGTCTGTCCGGGTCTCTCTTTTTTATTCGCTGCCATGAAAAGTTGGAACTGTATGAGAACCCCGCGCTAGAGGGAGAAGATCAAGTGTGTAAGGATTTAACAGATGGATTTGGGACTAAATGAAGCGCTAATGCATGGATGGTATGAATCCACTGTGCATTTTTTAGCAGGGACATGAGATGGTTTTGTTCAAGGTGAAAGTTAGTTGTTGATTTAATTTTCACTTACAGTTGTAGAATATGTGTTTAAAATATGTTAATCCTTGTTAAAATAATATTCAATGTGATATCACTTTTTTCAGATTATTTGCAGATTATTTGAAGAAAATCTTATAGAAAAACAGGGATGATTTATGTAAATGAGTCAACTTTCCCACTGTTAAGAATGGGTGGATTTTTCCATTTACAGGGAAAATCTTTACAGCTATGGAGGGGCTGAGAACTAGTACTAGTGCTTAGTTTACATACAGGATGAATAGTCTTCTCGTGTGTTGAAACAGCAGCAACTATTACAGTGAATGTGTCACTGGGCACCTGTTTCATTTAATACTTTATTAATTGGCAGACTGAAGGCAATTATAGAGAAGTGACATTTCACTTAGTGCACTTTGGATATGTTTTTGCGGTCTGACGAATGCAACTGTTGTAAAATAAATTAGAGTAGCAGGCTTTTGAAGACACTTCACATGCTGCCCAGGTATTTTTACAATGCTGCAACTTTACCTAATGCGCTACCACTATTCTAAAATAGGGAAAATTATACTGTATGTTTTACACTCAAATACATTTTTAAGTTACACAGAAAACATTCCTTCTCACACATCCGCACCAGGCTATATGCAGTATTTACGAGAAAAGTGAGATCTTAAAGCAAAGCCTTATTTGGATGCTCCTGCTGGTTCCTACTGTGGCAGCCTTGAGAAATATTGTCGTTTTGTTCTGCTGATGCTCTCAGTGCTGCAGTGCTGCATTTTAAACTGTTGAGTCAGATTTCATTTACCAGCTCTTTCATCTGTTTTAACTCAGTGAGGCAAGGTATTGCACAGAGTGTGTCTGTGAGCCTGTATGTGTGTGCGCGTGTTTGTGATTTAGCAGTGAGAACATGTGTAGAAATTTGCGTGTATGAATTTGTGTGGGCCTGTCTGTGAACTGTGTTGTTTGTGCTTGTTTTGTTTGCGTGTGTTTGTGCACCCTGTTGTGTGTGTATCCAAATGTGTGTGTGTGTGGCTCCCAACCCAGAGCTATTATGTGGAGACAGCAGGTATAATATCTGCAAACCTTTGCCGCTGTGCTGGATAAGTAATGGCCTCAAGACGTCACCTTTATCTGTAGCCACACTCCTGCAGCTGGGGCCGTGTATTCCCTGCCTATTCCCTGCCTCACACTCCCTCCATGATACACAGGTGTGACATTATATGTGTGTGCATGCTGTTTACCCCCTTATATTTGCCACACACAAAAGTGGTCATGAGGAAGGCAGATAGGGCCAAAACTGACACATTCATTTCCTTAACGGCCGTGGATGTGGAGGCAGTGCTGGCGCCTTTTAAGCAGCTTTAGCTATATATCCCCTACAGACGGAGACACTGGGTGAGCGCAGAGCGAGGCGCCACTGGGAGCATCCCATCATGCCCTGCAAACAGAGAAAGGGAGGCCATGGTGGGGACAGATAGGAGGATGGAGGGGAGAAGAAGGAGGAGGGCGAAGTTTAGACAGAGACGGAGAATGCAGAAGCTGAGAGATGCAGGAGAAAGAGACAGAATGACTTGTGAGATAGATAGGGAGAAAAAATTGAAATGAGACAGAGGGAGGGAGAGAGAGAGGTGAAACAAAGGAAGAGTTAGATGGGGAGTGAGTGAGCTTTGTGGTCTCAGGCTCCATGGGAGGTTCAGCCCAATCATTTATAAAAGGTAAATGCTGTCAGGACGCAGGGCGTTTAAAGGCGCGGCGCTGCAGGTGTGATTTATGCTCTCAGTACGGGGCTATAAATCACTCTGCCTTTGTTTCCACAGGCTGCTGCTGCTGCTGCTGCCGCGTCAAGACATAACCATCCCTACCTCGTCTATAGCAGGCACACGCATCAAAACACACACACACACACTCAGTGGACGACAATAAAGACAGAGCAAAGACACATGATGATGGGAATGGATGGCTGGATGGAGAGTGAAGAGAAAAGGGGTGACCGGTTGGAGTCTATGATGAGATGTGTTGAGTCAAAGACGCGTGGATGTGCTCACACACACACAATCACACACAGCTATCAGTGCGGAGCAGGGAGAATCTACTCTGAAACAGAATTCATGTTTCTCCATTGTTGTAATTCAAACAGTGATTCAAAAAAACAACAACCAGACTCCAATCTGTGAAGCTGTCAGAAAGCAATTTCTGTTCTGTTCTAGTAAGGGATGCACCAATTGTGAACTTCTGGGCTGATACCGATGTTTAAAATAACAATTTGGCTGATAGCGGATGCAGATGCCCATACCAATGTTTTTTTGTTGTTGTTTATTTTGTTTTTACTGTTATTTATTCCCCCTTTTGTGCCAGAGAAACAAAGAAATCTTCATTTTAAAAAACTGTTTTAAAGTCATTTAGCCCTTCATTACACTGTCTTTGAACAAGCATAAATTCAATCATACAAATTTATGAAACAACATTTAATATAACCTTCTTTCACATGAAAAAGATTATTTTTTGAAAAATAACTGCTTCAAAAGCCTTTTTAGCCTGCTTTACAACAAATACAAATAAACAACACAAAATTTTGCTAGCGCAGAATTGATGTGACAACAGATAAACATCGACCACTGCCATCGGTGAATGATCTGTATCTTGCTTTTCTCACAAAGTCTGTCTTGTGTTCTGAGCTACTCCGGAAATTGTCTTTTGATGCCATTACAGACAGGATTCTTGTTCTTGTGAGCTCTCTTAGCGTAGATGAAATGGCTGTCTAGAACCCTACTTTTTTGTGTAAAGTATCATCTCATTCATTCAAAGGATTCTGGTTCTTTTCACCATAACAGTGCAATCATAGTTATACAATCATTTCTCTGCTGGATAACACAGCATTACTATATAGCTACCAAGGTCTTGGTACACAAGGCATAGCTTACCAGAGTTTGAGTGGTGAGGACATAGGCAGTATTGACATGATGGGTGTGTGGGAGGGAATGGCACTTCAGCAAGGTCACAAGTCCTGCTTATGACAGTCACATTGTCAGCATTCTTTAACTAGCGTGGATAAAGCCCTTTGTTCTCCTCAAAACACCCACCACTCCTGATGGGGTACAAAATGGGGTCAATTTCTGTCAACTCTGACTATTACAGAACAGTGGAGTTAAGCAGTAAAAAAAAAAAGGAAGTAACATTTATGAGGGTGTGAGAAAAGCATTTTTTGGTAAGATTCTTTATGTGACAAATGGTGAGTCTGTTACTCATTAGAGTGAGATTGAGTGAAACCAATATCCATCATGGAAAATTCCACCCTCTTATACTATATGATATATCATCAGTCTAAGATATTCAAAGCATTTCAGGAGTTATGTTATGATGTAGTGTATGATTTACTTGGCGCTGTACCCTGAGTCAATCAGCTCCTGCTTGTCTTTGAATGACTTTCAACAATGCCCCGAGAACAAGCCTGAATGTTTTGCAACCATACTGTTGGTTCTAAAATATGGAGAGATCACTGCCAAGAGTTATTACAATAGTGAGTAACAGATAAGGAACAATAAAGTCCCTTACTCAAAGTGCAACTTGTCTTGCTTGCAGTGTGCAATATTGAGGTTAACACTGGTAGAGAAATTGTCTGTATCTCCCCGTTTGTTGGTAGGAAATATTTTACTGTTTTAGATAACTGAAAATTGCTGCCAGTAAACTCATTTGTACTGTAACTTACTGGAAATACATTGGAAGTACATGTGTTTGGTTGTTTGATTTTCCACAAAATTGTCCACAAGAATCTTTAATCACATAATAATAATTCAAGGTCACACACACACATAATAATAATTCGAGGTCACACACACTCACACACTGGTTACCGGGAAGCACATACTGTATAGCCTGGGGTGAGGATACACTACAGTAAAAGCTAAATTTTTTTGCTGGTTGTCAGTGGGGTAGTGATGCCATCTTACACATTTTATAATGTGGAATTACTCAATTTATTTGAAGTGTTTTGACAGATGTTTGAATATATGTGAAAACAGTACACTCAAGTACACTCAGTACAGTTAAAAACTGAACCCATGGCCTCTGTGGTATATCAGTTGTAAAATGTGCCTGTAGTAGATGTAGTAGATGCTCTTAATGTTTCAAGAATTTGAGTCTAGTTTAAGAACTGTAGTAAGATACATTGTATTGTGTCTCTTGCTTCTACTGTATTGTCTGAAAGTTACTTATATACTCTCACTCTTACTCTTATATAGTCTGAACAAAGTCTAAATAACTGAAAAGCAAGAAAACCCTCACATTTGATATTATTTGTCAGTTATAGAAATTGTTATGGAATAATTATCTGTTAATTGACCAATCTTTTTAGCACCACTTCCTTGCTTTCTATTGCTCCTGCCTCTTTCCAGTTCAGATTCCAAGAAAAGAGAGATACTGTACTACCACAAAAATGTTGTAAAAACACTCCTCCAACAGCAAAAGCAGCACTTTGTCTTCACACATAATCAATCCCTTCACCCAAACCATATTTCAGCCTTGTATGCATCGCTCTCAACAGAAACCCAATTGTGTTCCAGAAAGCGGTCAACAATGCTCTCCACTCAATACATAATACAAGCGTATAAATCACCTCAGAGAAGGCTTTCTGTCTCTCTGGCGGCGAGGGGTGGGGGAGGAAAATGGAGCTGTAACATGCAGCGAACACATACAAGCTGACCTGAATGGCTGCTGGTATTCTGATTTCCCCCAGGAGCTCCTCTCTGGCCTGTGCCTGTGTTTTAGATTCCAGAGGGAGGCCATTAATGCTCAGCCTGTCGACCTGATCCATATGTATGGCTGGCTGTTCTGTTCTGTTCAGCTCCTGCCTCCCTGCCTGCCTACCTGACTGTCTCAAGGCCCGCTGGAGTCCAAATTGGTTCCTCGTCCCGCAAAGATAAAATAGCGAACATGGCCAACACAACGGACAAGCAGGACTGCTTTTACAAGGTGATTATTCAGACCATGCGTCTGGATGTGTAGCAGCAGCTAATTCTCTATTTCTCTATTTGCAGACTAAGGAACACAAACAGGTTCCTGTCCTTTAACTCTGGGACCAGTTGGAATGGGTTATCAGTACATGACTGATTACCACACTGTCCTGTCAAACAGACCAGTTACCCCTCGTGACACTGTAGACTGTACTACAAATGATGAATGGAAATGCTTTTTACTGCAGCAATTATCCCAGCCTTGTGAGGTGAATATAGTTTATCGGTTTATTGGTTGCAGCTCACTTGGTCTCTCTTTTCTTACCTCTCTCTCTCATCCCCTCTTTACTCTTCAATACAACAGGGTGTGATTTGTCACTCATGATGGGATCGGCCTGATATCCTTTTAATGGTCACATACACTTATTTGCAACAATCTCCAATTGGCCAGCTGCACTGAGCGAATTTGAGCAACGTCTAGACAGTCTAATTAACAAATCATTTCTGAAGCACTATTATCCCACTTGGTGACAGAACAGAGAACACAGAAAGAGTAAAAGAGAGGGCCTTTGATTCACTGTATGATATTTGGTTCATTGCTGTCCTTCTAATTCATCTTCCATTTTTTGCTCATGTGCATCCATTGTGCATTGCCTTGTGTTGGTTCACAGGTTAAAAATAATTTTTGAGGAATGGCCGGGCCTCACTTGACATAAATTTATAATGCTAGTAGTGGAGGGTCTTTTTGTCTCTCTAATACTGGGAGCCGTTTTGGCCTGTGTTAATATTAAAAATGAATAAAGCTAGACCAGAAAATAAAGTGGATGTGAACTATGCGCTCCAGATATAGCGGGCTCTCATCGTGTACATTTAGCACTCAGCACGAGTCTAAGTCATCTTCTGGAACAAATAGTGAGCCCAGCTTGTAGCACAAGGGTGCGCGACAGGGACAGAGTCTCTATAGGATGGAGGAAGAGTCTGTAGATAACCTTCTGAAACCAAGCAGAAAATTAAATTATAACCCTTTTGTTATGATGTACTCAATCATATATGGAACAAATACTGTGTTTTCTGGTCTTTTCTGTGCCACTGCAACACAAAAATACAGATAAATGAGGCATTCTCTGAGCGTCAGTATTTATTGAAAATATTGTAAATGTCTAAAAATACTAAAGCGGCTTATATATAAGAGTAGATGCAGGATTTCGTATATGACAAAATAACCATACCATTGTCACTGCATTATTATTACAGTGTTTTGAGCAATAAACCACAAAATAAACAAGTAAAAGCAAAATGCTATGCTAGACTTGACTTATGTCTCCCCTCTGTTATGATGTGTAGTTTTACGCTGCCTACTCTGTATACTGTCTGTGTGTGTATGAAACAACTTAAGGTCCTTTGCTTCAGCAAGTTAAACTACATTATTCAAACTACTGTATTCAAAAGGAATCACATTTCTGAAGAACTGAACGGTATTTACTGCTGTACCATGTGTCTAAGATCTGGGTACTAGTGAACTGAAACCCAGTGGCAATACATTGCAATGAAAGTTTGCTATTCATGTTTTGGCTCTTGTATTAAGTATTAAATTAATTGTGGTAAACCAACAGCATTTTCCACTATCCTCTCATAACTGAAGATTTTAAATATCATAACAATAAATGACACACAGCTATTCCTAAATGTTTGGACATAGAAATTCCTTTTCAATTGTCAGATGATGAAGGAAAATCTGTGCTCATGAAAAATCTTGTACAGATCATTCGGGGAATGTTGAAGAACATTTTGTCCCAAAGTCTTTTTTAGGATTAGGAAGGCTTAAGGCAGAAAAATTTCAGAAATATTTTATGTTTTTTTAAATCCCAATAATTTCAAATCATCCATTCACATAAAGGGATTAATGACAGCAGATATTGTATTTAATTTGTATTAATTTAATGCTAATAATTAGGAGATTGAATTATAATGAACAAAGTGGGCAAAATTTGAAACTGAGTAAAATATGTATGTTATTATTGAATTAAATGTCATAAATTCACGTAAATATTCCCTATTCCTATCCCTGTCTCATTTAATTTTCTTAATTTGGATTTAAGATCCAAGTGTACATGTGAGTTTAAGACAAAAAGTGTTGAATAAAAGGGAGCTATATCCCCCAAAGCTGACAACTCTGGTCCAACACTTTTTGATTTGCATTTAATTTATTTATCTATTTTCATATACCACTAGCATTATACTATTATTATTATTATTATTATTATTATTGTTGTTGTTGTTATTATACACTAGTATATAATATTACTGACATACTGTATGCATTTATCAGTTTTACTTTGATTATCATAATTGTTATGAATCTTAAACAATTAAGATTTACAAGTCCTTTGCCAAGTGGAAAAATAAGGCTTGATGGTGAACAGTTTGCCCATCACTTGTTGTTGGCTAGGGGTGTAATCCTAACGTTGGCAGTCTAGAAAGAGTCGACTGCCTTCCAGTCAACACTCAGGGAATAAAATACTTCTTTTTTTTTTTTTAGATGTGTGATTTTGCATTTAATTTCAAATAGTTTAAACGGTTTAATTTCAGCATTAAACTTTGAAATATATGCATTTCAAAAATGTTTTCTGCTGGCGGAATCCCACATCCCACATATGCAGTCTTCTCTTTACGGATAAGAATGATATAAGAGAATGTCTTGCTGGAGGAGAGTCTCCAGTGAATTACCCTGTCAGACTTTCATTAATGACAGCTATAAGGCAGAACACGTGAACACACACAGTGGGACACAGCTACTTACAGAGTCTCTCTCTCCTCCTGCCACCTATGGTCCTTCCCTCTTATCTTTCCCTCCATTCTCTATCAGCCTCTCTCCACCTTGTATAAAACCCTAGTAACACTTTACTTTTATTGTGCTTAATGAAGGTCTCTTGTGCGTTATGTGCTTACGAGGGTGTCACACTGTGTAAAAGCAAGTGTGCAGATGTAGCTGCTTGTTTTGACATTGTTGCTGCCTTGCATTTTACATTTACTTAATGTAATCAAAGGATTTTTACCGAAACACAGTTTTACTCTGTACCCTACTTAGACTTTTCCATAGTTTACTGCACATTAGAATAAGGCCACCCTAAAGTAAAGTGTTACCAAGAGGATCCCTAAAGAGCTTTGAGAGCTATAGTGCTTACACACTATCATCCCTGGTTAAAAACAAAGGGATTTATCAGGGATGTCTCTGCCTCGGCTATAGGGGGACCAAATTACAGCCCCAGTGTCTGGTTGGAGGTGGAGAAGGAAATAGATGGGTCTAGATATAATGGTGATGGCCCCTGGGTGGTACTCCTGTGAGGGAGAAAGAGGAGATTAGAGTGGAGGTGTGAGCTCGCAGTAAGATTACATTTTCCCTCTTTTTAATGGATAAGTGCTTCTCTTTTTTTCTTATTTCACTCCCACTATTCTGCTTCCGTTTCACAGTGTTCCATCTCTCTCTGCCCTCCGTCACCAACACACACGCAAAAGACACACACATAGAAAAGCATACACATGCACATATGCATGCACACTAAACACACACATCTCTCTTCTCTCCCTCTGTCACCCTCTCCCTCCGTCCTCCCTCACTTGATCCTTACACCTACGTCCTACAGATGGTTTCATTTTATAAGAGATAAAACCACATTTGGTGGAACTGATTAAACAGAGGGAACAACATCCCCATCTGCCATTTATTCCAATCTGAAATTGCTTGGGCAGATGCTGACATCTTTGGAGATGATTGATTCACCCCGTCTGGCCAGAGAGGAGTGGAAAGGAGAGTGGAGCTGGGCCCTCCCCGGGGCTGGAGCTTCCTGCCGCCCTGCCATGGCACCACCACAGTGTCACTTCACCAGTGATGGAGCCCCCCCAGTCCCCAATCTCTTGTCTCCAGCAAGCTGCTGCAATCAGCACAGGCCCTGATTGGACTTGGGCAGGTGAGCGCAATACACTTTAATCATTGGGCCAGTACATGCCAGATCATCCCCTCTGTGTTGGTGTGTGACTGTGTGGTGGCAGAAAGGGAGGGTTGTCTGTGTTTGTGTGTGGATGCAGGTTCATTCACCCAAATTACAAATAAACATTTTTTCTCACTCACCTCTATCTAGCTGTGTAGCTAGTTTGGGTTTTATTTGCTTGGATTTAAGATATCTTTCTCTGATTTTTGGTTTCCACACCAACACAATGTAGAATACAATGGAGACAATGGATTTTTGTTTGTGACACTCACAGCACTGAGAAATTACATTTAAACAAGACTAAGAGTCTACAGCCATGCTAGCAGCTCTGTGAGGCTGTACTTATGCACAGCACTGCTTTAAGGTAAATGCTAACGTCAGCATGCTAACATGCTCACAATGAAATGCTAATATGCTGATGTTTAGCAAGTGTAATGTTTCATGTTCGCCATCTTAGTTCAGCATTTTAGCATGCTAACATTTGCTGGTTAGCACTAAACGCAAAGTACAGCTGAGGCTGATGGGAATGTCATTAGTTTTGTAGGTATTTGATCATAAACCAAAGTATAGGACAAATTAAAAATTTGACCTCATGATGATGCTGGATGAAAAGTCAGGTGATCAACAAAGTTATTTGAATTCATCTTGAGGGGAACATGAATGTGGGTACAAAATTTCATAGCAATCCATCCAATAGTTGTTGAGATATTTAAGTCTGGACCAAAGTGGTGGTCTGACAGTCTGACCGACCTACCAACATCCCTAGTGCCATGCCTCTAGCATGGATGAAAATTCAACAGCAATATGTCTTTCCACAAACAGTGTTAACATTAATCTGGATACCCACATACCTCACTTTTCATAATTTTTCATTGGAACTACTTTCTACTAAAGAACAATCCTTTACGTGATTCACTGGAATCTCACAGTCCCAGAAATGTGCTGTGAAGACCTTTGGCCTACATTGATCCCTAATTGTTTACAGTAATTATTATCAAGCTGGTACTTAAACCTGCCTGACATATTGTAACCACTGTAACCTTTTTTCACATCATTCTGTTCTCATCATTCATTCTGAACTTTCCTGATGATGCAGGATGTGAACTAGAGTTGTTGCTGTGCTGTCTACCACAGAGGCCACGTGATATAACAGTTGTATGAAAAGAATACCAATGGGTCCCTGATGATTACATGAAGATTGAGTGGAATATCTAATCAACATTTATAGTGTTCTGCCTGTGGCATTACACTGCCCTCCACTAAATTGACTCGGCGTCATCACTCGTAAACACTTTGTCATGGATTGAGGGTTTATGTATCGTATTTCCTGTTGTATTTTGAAATGCTCTTTTCCCCTCATGTGTCTGGTAGTTTTGCTTCATTTTTTGCCTTTTCCACCAGTTTTGATTGTTTGCTCCACCCTGATTAGTTTCATCTGTGTCTTGTTGTCTCACCTGAGTGCATTTAGTCTGTGTTCTTCCTTTGTCTCTTTGTCAGATCGTTGTTGAACCCATGTGTCAAGCGGTCCAGTCAGTATCCTAGTGTTTCCGCAAGTGTTGTGTGGACTTATACTTTGTTCTCTTGGACCTTGCCTGTTTCTTTGGATTTTGGCTGCTCCCTGTTGGACTTGTTTGCATCATTTGGACTGCTTCCCTGTTCTGACCACTGCCTGCCTGGTAATCCTTGTAAGCCTTGTTATTCTTAAATCTTTGAACTGCCCCTGCCCTGCCTACGTTTCTGCATTTGGGTCCAAATCCCTTGTTTCTCCTGCTACCCTGCTTGACACCATCGCAACACACTCAAGCATTTTAAGATGGAAAACTCTTCCTGCAAAAGTGCCATCAAAGCCAGCGGTGTGTGTGAGTTTGAGTGTGCGATCAAACACGCATAGTCTCATAAAAACTGCTGAGCTGGGCTCTTAAATGCAATCAGGCACCGGTCTCAGCTCATATACTTGTTTGATGATAACCGAAGATGGAGGGAGAGTGATGGTGCTCTCCAAGGGACCGCAGCGATAATTTAGCTCGGAGAGTGGGTGTGAATCATGGTGAAGGCACGGGGGGCTGGAGGTGGTGGATGAATCATTAGGGTGGGGGCAGAGGGGATGGAGAGATGGAAAAGAGGGTTGAGTCCTTGGGGACTTATATCCATCAGACAGCACTGCTGTGGCCTTGACTGCAGCATCGACCCGTAGGACTGCAGCCCAAACCCGTCCATCTTTCTTTCTCATCTCTCTCCCTTTTGCAAACTGTTGGTCTCAATATTCCTCTATCACTGTGATTCATAGCAGTCTCTCTTCTCTCCCTCTATCATGAGGCATGTCATTTCACATCAGAGGCCTCATCTCTCCCTTCTCCATGTCTCTCATAAGCCTCTTGAAGTATGACTGTGCCCAAGAATGGCAACTGAATTCCCAATCTGAATGCATACTCACCCTCTCCTCTCTTTGCTGCCCTCCATCTTCTGCCTCGGGCTACTCATTCTACCTCTCCTCCCCTCTATCCTCCACTCCCCCCCCCCACACACTCATGGCAAACTCTGATGGGATTCAGAGCAAATTGCTCACCCCTGGAAAAAAGCCACAGAATAACATAAAAGGAAGAAAGTGAATTGTTTCAGTTAGCTGACATTTTCAGCCATTTTGCATGACTGTGTGACATGACGAACAGTGTGCTCTCTAAAACATAGCCCTAGACTGCCCTACTTCTCCCAGTGCAATAATCCATTACCAGCGACATCCACGCCTTTTCAAGAGTTTCAGCTCCCCAAGGCTTTGACTTTGGACAGGCAGAGGTTAGAGGAAAACAACCTGAAAACAGCCTTATCTCCCGACACATGAATGTTTGTTAAGGCTCCCCATTAAGTCTCCCCCTGAATTTGCATATTAATTGCATTTTGGCTCTACTTCCCTCCTTTAAGGCTGCTGTTTATAGGTGCTTTATTTCTTTGAGAAGACACAGACGTCCGCGGGGAGCTCACCTGCAACGGAGGACAAGAATTGAATTCCGCAGGAAATTGCTTTAACTTGAGTGTAATCAAATTTGCACCCACACACCCCTAGTCAAAGACCTGGAGGTCACTCATGCATGTGGATAAACCATACATACAGTATTTATTTTTATGTACAGTACATAAAAAAACACACACCGCATACTTATCAAACACAGAAAGAAAACCTTCTCAAACAACCTGAAGAAATGAACACTTCTACAATATGGAAACTCAGATGGATGCTATTTTCAAGCTCTCTGGCTCCCCCAATACCTCTCGCATCTTACATATTTTTCCGTCCTTTCTTTATTGTGAATTGTGTTCACTTATTAGACATCAGAACATGGTTTGGCAGCTTTCTCAACAAATGTTTGAAAAGATGTGAAAGTTTTAATGACTAGATAGAGTAGGGGATAAAGGAACAGCTGGAGATTCTGTAATGTAGTGGCTATTCTTATATAGGAGAGGTACACTCAAGCTGTCTTATTTGAAAACTGGCGTTGCAGTTTTATCCATACTTAAGAATAACAGGTGATTGAGCAGTCTCTCGTCCCTATCTCCAAAACAATGTGACCATATGGGACTTATTTGAATATGATGTACTGAATGGCACTCTATATGTGTGATATCACATTATGCAGAGGGGGCCTATTTATTATTTTCAAGATAATAGTTTCATTTCACAGATTATGACTCACATGGATTTTTTTTTCACAAGCTTGGTTTCAGTGATAGCATTTAATAGAAAATACCAGACAGTGACTGTTATAACTGAAGAAGTCATTATTTTGATTATCATCCATTGCCAGTAACAATGTTTGTGATAATCTGTATCTTGAACATAACTATTATTTTCCTTGGATACAACTAAATTCCACCACTAGAGACTTGATTTTATGGTAATGGTCCTTCATTCAACTGAAAATCTAATGATCTGCACTCAACCCATCGGAGTAACTCAGTTCCGGGGCATTGATTTCCTTTGTGTTGCAGATTGATCTGTGGCCTGTTAGAGCTCAATATGTCACAGCCTCCCTGCAAAAGGGCCACAATAAAAAACACATGCATGAACACATACTAGAACAGAGTAGAATAAAAAAGGGTTAGAGTGGATCAAATGCACATTTCAGCACGTATCACAGACTAACGTGTACTTACACATTTTCTAAATGAACTACAGCATGAAAAAAACACTAATGATGATTTCATAGATGCCACTGGATCTCCATTTGGACTCTAACATGATCATTAATGTGCAGCTATGCCACTGGCCCTAATGCCTCTGCCCTCTCCGCTCTAGTGTGAATAATACTTGAGCAGTTGCCTGAGAGAACACGGAGTCTCATTATGGCTCCCATTGCAGTGGACCACTCCCCAGATCTCCCTATAGCATCATCATCTCCCTTCACCCATTGGACCATAGCCCCCTAAGGCAGATGCAGGCACACACACATGCGCATATTAAACCCTTAGTCTTTCCATTAGGCCGTTCACTGTAGCACCCTTCTCTTAACATGGTTGTCTGACTTCTCTGTCTCATCAGCATCAATGCAGACTAGGCACAGACGCCCCACCCCCCCAAACATGTGTTTGAGAGAGAAAGAGATCAGTGTCTCACTTCTGGAGCATTTATCGATGAGAACAAACAAGCAAAGAACTGCAGAGGGACCTTGCAGTGCAGTACATGTGATGCGCAAGAGCCCTGCAATAGCATGCATGCCTGTGCCCGTGTGTGTGCACATATTTGACTCTGCTTTGAGGAGGTTTCTATGTGATATGTGTGTATAATGTGTTCTAAGGGGTTCGCTAGCCACGCAATGGGACACATAGGGCTGCTCTCCCGCAGATGCAATTAGGCTAAATGGGATTATGCCTATCACATTTCAGACAGGCCAGCCCCATGGCCACCTGGGGGAGAGGGTGATGGGTGGAGGATGAGGGGGGTGATGAAGAGGGATAGAGAAAGGGGAAGGGGGTGGAGAGGTGGAGAAGATGCAGAGAGGGGAATGTGGTCTCTTAGAGACAGCATCCAGTGTAGTTGTAATGCAGGCTGTAGCAGAGCACACTGATGTTATGCTGAAGGAGAAAACATGTCTGGCTTCTGCATACTGTATTTAAAAGGTTTGTGACAATACAAAGTATGAAACTGGGTCCGTATCAGATGATTCAACGCCTTTCTAACCCTGCATATAGTTGCATTATATGTTGTCGTTGATGTGATGTAGGCTACTATAGATAATCCCCCTCTGGTATCAGGCTAAATGTCAGCATCAACAAAGAAAGGGATGGGAAGATGACATTTTCACACCGGGTGATTGTGCCCATAGATGCTCAAGCATTACTCTATTGAACTGTGTGGTCACAGGGTGAAGGAGAGGACATGGATGAAGAGGAGAGGCCAAACACTTTGCTCAGCCACTGATTTTTCACAAGTAGCTATAGTTCTGAAGGGCTTGTACGCAATCAACATGCTGCCTTCTTACAAATAGAAAACAGGATGCTTCTCTGTGTTTTCAGTTGTAACAAAAGTATTTGTTTCTTCATGTCTCCATGTCTCCATCATTCAAACATTTTAATTATACAGTAGCAGTTTTGTCCCACTCCAGGATAGCATACTATTCCCCTGAATCCCCTACAAGTATATTGAAACCAACTTCAGCACACACAGTATTACATGGTCAGAATTAAGAGAGACCTAACATTTAACTAATTAAATGACAGTACCAGGGAAAACAAGCTTCTGTTTAGCTAGCTTGTTAGCTTGATTACCAGCTAGTTAGCTAGCTAGCTATTTGTTAACAACCCTACGTAATAGATTCCTGTTGTGGCTGGTACCGGCCAAATCTTAAAATCTGAACCTGTATCTGTGCAGATTCTTGGGGCCTATTCACGTTATACATTTGTCTGTGGGGAATCTGTAAAGTAACATTTGTCATTATGTCTTAACATGATGATACACAACATTAGAAAACAGGCCAGTCATCGTCCCTGGTTGTGTAAGCTCAAAATGGCCTCTGTCAGAAATGAAAGGTCAAGGGACTGAAGATTTAATTAATCATGTATAACTCCCTTCTATTGTCAACAACTCACACACACACACACACACACACACACACACACACACACACACACACACACACACACACACACACAGTGAGACATTTGGGCCAATGGTGGACCTTCCTCACCTACATGCACCTCCTTGGCAGGAGCAGAGCAGAGCGGGGCACAGTGCCGCCATCCTCCCAGTCTCTCACTCTCACTCACACATTAATCAAAAGGGATGTGGTGGTTCCCAGCTCGCCTTGCAGTCCCCTGGTGCCAGCTGTGTTTGGGACAGGCCCTGTTGGCCTATCTGCCCCTAATCACACACTGTCATTGTTCCTTCGGCCTTGTAAACACAGAGCCTGCTACAGCTGATCAAATCCAGGGTCACATATGCTCAGACTCACATGCACAGATGTATGCATGCATACATAGACCTGCGCAAACACATACATCCACATTCCTGCTTCTATGTATACAAATTCAAATTCTCAGAGGCAAAAATGCACACATTTTTCACTGTGTGCATCAGACACATGAATTCATGAATCAGGCAGGGCAAATTAATACAAAGAAAAATTAAGATTTTCACCCTCTGTGCCAAAGTACATGCAGATAACTGCATTTCACATGCTGGTTCCCTCTGGGATGGATGCTTCATGAGAAGCCCATGTGAATGTGAACAGCGAGTGTGTACATTTGTCATTGCGAGCAAATAACTGTCTGGGTGCAACTGGACATCTCTTAATGATGAGGAATTAAACATTCATAGTAGACCACTGAGAGAGATTACAATATGCTCCTGAACGGGGGGGGGGGGCAGATAACTGAGACTGGGGGTGGGGTAAACTGGAGAGCTGTGATAGGATACGGCCCATTAATTATTGAATTTGCTGACGTTATGACAAATGGCGTTGTCCTAGCCCTCACTGGTGCCTGTGACTTTTACAAGGCCAGCTGGACAGAGTCTCAGCATTTTTACTGTTAAACCACATACGCAGGTTTAAAATCTGTGCTGTTTTTTTTCTTCAGGCTAAGAGATATTTTCAGCCCACCTGCAATGTGGCAGAAGTTAGATTAAGTAGCTGGAGTAAAGTATCTCTAAGCTGGGGTCATTTACACTGTTGCCAAAACTGAAATCCTCTTTGAGAACCTCCATGCAGGTTTGCTGTTTTGGCAATGAGAGTAATTGAGTGAGGGTGCATGTAGACAGTAAGCAAGCCAGTGTGGGAGACAGTTACACCTCCATGTCGGGTGTTTTTGCGATGTGAGGCCAGCAGAGAAAGAAAGGCAACAGTGTGCTGTGTTTGCACTGTGTCGGACAGCCTCCTGCTCTTGACGTGTATGTGGTCAGCTGTGCCCTAAAGACGCGTCCAGTATGAATTATGGGCTAAAATCCTGGAGGCTCTGGAGTGTATATAAACCCTGCACATTCTCCCATCCATGCTGTGGACACAAAATACTGTTAAGTGAAACAGTAATTAATTGGTACCTTCACTGAAAACCTGAACTACTGTCCACTGTGTGTTTGCGTCTGTCTGTTTTTTATTTTTTATTTTTCTACCTGCCTTCAGACTATTGTGAGCAATCTGTCATAGATGCATCATGTTATTGTTCATCTGTATCTGACTGCATCTAACCTTCAAACACCTCCAACACACTCAGTGAGAAAAGTGAGGAAAAAATGTGTAAAACAAAACAAGACAGAACAAGAAAGCAAGTGAGAAATAGCTCTCGGGGAACATGTTGTACTCTGCACTGAATACAAATGGGTCTTGTTTGGTTTGTCTAAAATAATCCCCATTACAGCTGTTAACCTTTAATAGCAACGATGTATCACCTGAAGAAGAAAGAACACAACACTGTTCATCTTTATCACTACTTTTAATATCTTGCAAAAATGAGTCTCTTGTGAATTGCGCAGGACTAAAGTGTTACTAATTTAAATTACTAAACAACTGGGTACGCATACTGAATAATGACTCCTTTTATATGAGACACTTAAGATTGACCGAACTGGAGTTAGAATAATAGCACCATTTATGAGTCAAACGTATGGTGAGAAGTCACAGAGGGCATACTTGGTGTATTTGTCTCCTGTGGTGTTTGCCTGTCTCAGAATAGAGTGACTGTCTGTGAGGGGGCCAGGGTCTGCAGGCCTTATTTCTTTGCTAGCTACACCATCGTTAATGGCTATCCCTGTAGATACAGCCTGCTGCCAGCTGCTGCTCTGGCCCTCTGGAAAAGAGGCTGGCAATTAGACCTTGCACTTAAAACAAGGTGAGTCAGGACCTTTTAATGGTGCACTATTTCTGCGCTCCCACACATGTGGCCGCTTAGATTTTCGCTGTGCCAGGGAACTCTGAGTACTGAGGCGTGGAGGTTACTACGTCCAAATAACTGAGGTAGTGGGTGGCTCTGTAATGGTGCAGAATTGTTCTGCAGAAATAGCTTTTTGTGAAGGTGTACGTGATGTCCACCTTCCGCTGGAAGCCATTTGTTAATAGTGTTCTTTCAGCATCTCTAAACCAACTGCTGATTTAATACCTGTTCCAATTTCAACACAGAAATGTATTTTGTCTAGCCCCTGCTTAAAAGGAAGACTATAATGGGTGCTCTGCTGGAATATGCTATAGCTAACATTATGTAAAAGAGCTACAGGGCTACTGCTGCTGCATGTTAACTCCGTATTGGCTCCCTGATGCTTTTTATCTGGACGGGGTGAGGTTAACTTTCTAATTCTGTCCTGACTCTCATCTCAGACCTTGATAAGATGGAGGGGAAAGGCTGCCTGTGTTTAGACTGCTGCACCTTGTTTCCTTGGACCTTACCCAGCTGACCTTGAGTCTATACGATGATGAGCATCTGATGTCTCTAGACACAGAGAAGCATACACAAATATACACACAGCATGAACAGGTTGTATGAACATGAGCATGGAAAGAAATTGTTTACTGTTGCACAAATAGAACTGTGTAGGCTGAAATAAGAGGGCTAATACCCCTGCTATTTTCTGCTGTGTTTAAAGAAAAAAAACTTGTAGAATCTCACATATGCCTATTTTCAACTATCTTTCCTTTATGGTGTTTAAATGGGACTCTGATGACAGTGTGACAGCAAAATATTTTCCAGCAAGATATTTTTAAACACAGATGCTTGCAACCTCTGGGGAATGGGCTTTTAAAGGAGTGGCATTGAGTTAGAAAAAGAAGGCTGATGTTGACTTAGTGAAATCTACATGTCTGCCAGATCCTTCCTCATGCTGTAAAATTTTATACCTCGGACCAGACTGGAGAGATTCACAGTCATCCTGTGACAGACGTTAAGGCCATTGGACTTGGACTCTGGTTGGCTGGAGCAGTCAGACTGCTATAGGAGGGGCTGTACACTCATGATAAATGACAGCCTTCAACCTGGCCAATCTAAATAGATTATTTTGGCTGCATCCTTTCCTGACCAGGTGCTGATGTGTAAAATGGATCAACTATGTAAAAACCGTACAGTCACCTGCTTTATGCCGCCTGTTCATGGCAAGATTAACACTGGGAAGTAGCAATGAAAAGTGAATTCAGTGGTATATGGTTCAGCGATGCTTTAGTAATCTTATAAGTTTATCGATTTTTTTTGTCTGATCCACCCAAGTGGCGACCTACTATATTGATACTATGATTATACCCTATATTTTAAACAATGTTAAATCTCAGCATTGTTTGTTTCTGCCAGGTTAAAATCTTCAATGTGCAGGTAATGATGTCTACTTGCATTTATGTGAGTGTGCATGGATGCATACTGTGCACGTGTGTGTCTGCAAAGAGCTCTCTGTCTTTTGTTCTCCAAGAGATAAAGCGCATCCACTGCTCTGTAACAAACACATAAATATGCATTAATCTGTTCTGGTTGGGCGAATCTGAAGAACTGTCAAGCATCAAATGTAAAGGTCATGCTTTGCTTGCTGTAAGGGGAAATTCCTGGAGACCATGGTTAGGGCACTTTTTGAATAAACTATGCAAGGATTTACAAGAAGTAACCTTCAGGGGTAAACACACCCCCTTCCCTCACCAGGGAATAGCTACCATTATGAATGCGTTCTATCACCAACTTCACCATACTGGATAAAATAGATGTCACTCAGATCATGATAAAAAGTCAGCTGGTGGGCACCAGTATGGTTTTTATTGAGAGTAGATTCTGTGCTTTCAGATTAATGTATCAGGTTATACTCAGATGACGCAAATGCATCACAAAATCCATCCCTTCTCTCTTCTCTAACGCTTTTTACATAATTTGCACATTGTTTATTTATTAGATGTATTACTGCAGTGAATAATATTGTGTATGGAAACAGTGTGCACAATGGATTACCTTTTGAATTTTGAACAAAGTGCCCCCATTCCAACCCCCACCCCTCTCCGTGTAGCATGACAGCCGAGCAGAATGTGGCAGGTGGAGGTCTTTCAGGCAGAGCGAGGGGTGACCTTGCTTGCCACTTCCTCTGTAGAATTGGTTTGGTTGGTAACACAGTGCCAGGTCCCAGAAATGTGCTACAGCTCTATAGACAGGCCTGGTGAACAGAGAGCCAGTCCCAGCCCCAGCCTCATGACCAGCCCCATGGCAGCAGATGCCACATGGTGGCCCCAGAGCCTTCAGCCGGCGAGGAGACGTAGGCGAGCGCCAGCCGGGTCACCGAAGCCCATGTCCATGTCATGCACAGAGAAGGCCTTCTCAGCAGGCAGGCAGGCAGCCTGCCGTCCTCTCCTGTCCCCCTTTCTTGGAGGCAGAGTGTAACATCTCGTTTGCACGTGCTTTGTGTAGATTAAAGCAAGAGGCTGTCAGGAATAATTAAAAGTAATAGAGCTTAGCGCTTTTTGGATTAGTGTAGTAGACAGTAATACTACTGTCTGGGTAAGTGTGTTTTTTGTGTGTTTCCTGTGTGTGTGTATGTGTGAGACTGTATGTGACTATGTGCGTCCATACGTGTGTACATATAGTGTGTGTACTACTTTTCAAATGAATGTTCACAAAACATGCTGACATTTGTTACATAATGTTGAGAACTAATGATAATGTGTCTTGTCCTAACCTTGTGTATATATATATGTATATGTGTGTGTGTGTGTCTGAAAGAGAGCAAGACAAAGTCCTCTCATCCCATTAAGTCTGTTCTTCAATCACCCAAATGGTTGCTTGGGCAAAGTTAATTGCGGCTGTGCAGTAACCCACGTAAAATGCATAACAAAGACGGAATAATTAATATACAGAGGACATGAAAAAACATGATGCATAATTGACATGGTTTTGCTCGGTCATTTCAACCATCAATCTCTTCTCCCACAGCAACCATATGAATAACTCTGCTTTTTGTTTACTCTCTAAGTATTTGTTTTGTTATCTTGAGCATTTTAAAAATAGGAAATAGAAATGTATGCTGAGTAAATTACCACAGTAATGTTCTTTGGCATCACATGTTTCTATTGTCCATTTTTTTTCCAAGTTTCCTGCTTTAGCTACCCACAGCAGTGTCGTAATGTATGATCTATTTGAACCCACAGATGCAGAACACACTAGAGGTCTTTTTACAATCAATTCACTCTTTATTTGAATGTCAGCGGAATTAGTGGGAAGGGGTGTAGTTCTTTGGAGCGAATCCTTCGGCGTCGCACTCGGTAACTCAGTGAAAGTAGCTATGGTTCCGGAGTGGAGACTGAAGCAGCGGTCACCCGTCTGACTCCGGTTAGAGGCCGCGTGGATCTGGACAGGCAGACTGGTCCGTGAAGCGAGGAGCAGGTGGTGCAGTGTAGACCTGGGCTGGCCACGAGGTGGAGTTGGTGGTGGGGTGTGGAGACCGACCGTCAATGGAACCAAGAGTGAGGAGTAAGTCGGATCCAAAGGGTCTGGGTCCGTGGTGGAGTGGCTGGAGAGGCAGGTCGACAGGCTGAGTATATCCTATCTGTCTACAGTATTTTTTGGCATAATGTGGTTTATAAAGAAAAATGTGGCATGATAATATGCACAGTAAAAAGCTAAAAATCTGACAGGACTCCAGACAGAGGCAGAAAACTGCGATCACCAGCACAGGATAATCCTGAGGAAGAGCAAAACAGGATAAAAAAAAAAACAAGGTAACAAAACACACTAGCAAATAGAACTTAACTTGTAAGTCTTATGCTCCTTGACATAGTGGTCGTACAAGTGTATGAGGATGATCTGGCATTGGTGTTGTGGGAGAGCCTAGTATTTAAGCTGAAGAGACTGATGGATGATTGGAGACAGGTGTGCCGGTGATCAGCAGCAGGCGGGAAACCACAGAGCCAGACCAGGAAACATACACACACACACACACACACACACACACATATCCAGAGATGAGTCGGGGACATACAAGACACACCAGGGAAAGAGGGTACAACAGAGAACACAGGGCTGGGGAGGATAAGGTGGCTGACTACCACAAGTAGTCCATAGATTGTCAGTGTAGAAGGTTTGGGTTAGGTTCTGGCACATCAAAACATTTTAAGATTAGGATTAATTTTAGTCATATCAACAAACATATATACACATTTGGTTCAAATTTGAGTTACAAGACAGAAAAGCAATGAACCAGTGCACTGTAAAAATTAAAATTTGTCTTTCTGTAGCTATTATGAGGGCTACGCTATGTAATGTTGTTGGGGTGTGTACATTTGTAATAAGTAAATCCTATGTGTCTACATCTACAGTATTTTTTGGCATAATGTGGTTTATAAAGAAAAATGTGGTAGGTCGGTCCACTCCACTCTGGATTTAGATGTCAAACTTTTCTTGGAAGAACTGGTTGGAACTTTGAAACAAAAACCATTTGTAATTTTAAACAAATTACTTTGAATAATCTAAATGGGGGAATATAAAGGAAAAAGGTTAGACCAAAAGCTAATTTAGCAGAAACACTTTGCTTGGATGTGGAAATGAGTGTGCAGCACATTATGAACCAGCTGATGTTTATCTCAAAAATGTGCTTGTGAATGCTTTAGCAAAAACAGTTATTAGGAAGTTTCACTGGACTCTTTAGCCATTATTCAGAAAACATCTCTAGATGAGAGTCTTTACTTGGATCTTTAAAATACTATATCCCATAACAGGATCTGTACTAGTGACCAACACTAAAGCAACATATTTTTTGGACAATAGAAAGGTGCATATATTACAATCCAGATTGGAGCATGACTGTTTGAATATAAAATATGCTTTCCCCCATTATAAAAGCAGGATGAAAATGCACACTATAATGAAATTAGAGGGGACAGAATTACTATTTGGACTTGGTACAGTAATAGCATGATGAATTATGGCACATTTCCTTCAGGGGACATTGCTTGAGGAAATGTTATAAAACGCCCATGGGAACCGGCAGTCATCAATCACATGGTGGGTTGGGGGTGTTGTGGTGGCCCTGAGGACTTGGGTCTGCACAGCAGCCAGTAATCTAAATGGTGACACCAAGCTCCAAGGTCTCCATGGGGCTGCCCGCTCTGTCGCCTGCAAAGAAAACAGATCAGGGGAGAGGGATCAAGGTTTGTTTTCTCCCTTTTCTAGGTCATTATTTATTATGTGAAATATCAACGTCCTTGGCTGCTGCATGGGATCTTCTTCCCCCCCAATTGACAGATCTCATTATAAGATAAACGTGACAAAGATAGCTCATAATGCTTCAGAGAAATGTAACACCATTAGCGGGTCATTGTCATCGTTCTAATGTGTCCTTTTAAGCCGCTTAGTGAACTGGTGCTGAAGTGTGATACAGGGATTAACCTATCAGAGAGTTGCTGCGGAGGAGTTGAGCCGCCATTGATGGAAATTTTTGGACGTGCGGCGATATCTTCCCAGGCGCTACGCAGAGTCATGGTGGAGCCTGATTCCTAAACACACAGAGGTTTCTGGGATACGGGGGAGGATGTCTGGAGGGTATAGGCATGCACAGGGCTGGGGCTGGCATGCACTTAGTGTATGAATCCCTTAGTGTTGCAGTGGAGGAAATGCTTTGCCTCAAAAAATATGGATACATTTTTTACCTGCCTGGGAATTATTTTTGTTACTTATTTTTATAAGTCACCTAACGCAGGTTGCTTACAGTGATACTGCCACAATTATCTTCATTACAGAACACAGCAAGCACTGGTAGTTGCACTACAAACAACATAAATCTTAATATATTGGCAAACTACATCTCATTTCTAGGACAACCCTCTATTAAAGAATGTGCTTATAATGAGTTGACAGAACTGATATACTGAGGTTGAGCATCTGCCTCCGTGAATTAATAAGTGAATTTCATATTTGAGTTGTGGAAATGACTTCAACATGTGAATGACAGCGAATGCTTCCAGGGTTAAATGGTTATTTATGAGGCCATTGTTTAATTCTACCGTACAGTAGAACCATCTGCAGTCATGAGGACACATCGTTATCGTTCAGTCATTCATTGTACTTTTGGTGACTGTTAGCTGACACAATTTCACTGATCAGTTTCACAACCTCATCAATCATTCTATTAGTTCTCAGCATCACATTAGCATCATATTAAAGTGAGTGAGCAACACAAAAGATGCGTGTTAATGATGATACAACACACACTAGCTGGTGTATTGTCTATGGTACACACAATATGCACACACTTTACAAATATGCTGAGATGTCTATTTGTGTTCCCATGTAAGCTCTGTTATTCTAGAGACGGAAATATTCTATTTACAACAAAAACATCTTAACACAAAAAGTTACAGTAGTGATGAGAAATGAGAAAACTCAGTTTCATAGGAAAACGTGGGTGTAATGATGTTTACTGTGCGTAGCGTGACCTATTCCAGTCAAGTTTAATGGAGGTAAGACATTTCAGCCAAGCTTCCCTATTGCATTTTCTCATTTCATGGCTCAGCAGGAATTATCAAAGCTTTTTTGATTACATTTTCATATGACCTTGATCTCAAAGGGCAGAGCAATCAATACAATAGCCATTAGCATCCTGGTAATTGTTAGTGAAATAGTAATCATTTCTCAGGCCCCAGAATCTCTTTTAGCTTCTTATTTATTTATTGGGCATATGGAGGGAGAACAGGGCTGCTAGCCGAGATGGATGTGATGAATAAAGCCCCGAGATGCAAATTAAAATGTTTGTAATTAAACCCACTGATCATAATGGCTTTCTTGCTGCATACCTGCTGGTTCTGGCTGCAACAGAAATGGATTTTAGTGGTAGAATTTTTAAAATATAAGACATAAATGCTGCTTTTTACCTCTTGAATTGTGCTGTTTTCTGTATTAGTTTAAGCTTTTGGTGTGTTTGCATTGCATTCCAAAAGCAGGATTGGCATGGCATACTGGAGCCATCTTGTTTACATTCGAACATCAGACAACATGTAAACCAGCAATGCACCAAATCACAACGCAGTAGTCAGGGTAATGGGACTATTTATTCAGCTTTGTTAGGAGAAGAGGTCATGTGATCAGGGGATAGTAATTATAGCATACGCTTAATTACATTAGCAACCTCCTGTCTTTTCATATTATCTCTGATGCAAAAAAACACAGAGAGAGATTTGATTATGTTAATAAGCAGCGTTTTATACATGGTAATGGAGGCCTAGTTCAAAGCCATTAGTGCTATGAGGAATATCCATTTGAGTGTCGGATCTCTCGAACACAGCTCGGCTCAAAGTGCACATTGTTTAATGGTATTGATCAACTGTCTAGCAAGCTCCGGGGCTTTTGCTCATTACTGTGTCTTATTCATGCTTTCTTGGGTAATGATGCCCACACAGCAATTACTGCCACAGCCATTTAGATGATCTAAGAGAGAAATCATAATCATAAAAAGATGGAGGAGAAACAGAAGAAAAAAGAATCATGTGTCATTATCTGAGAGAGAGAGAAAAAAAACGGCTTATTGAGAGGAAACATGTCAAGATTTCAAGTACATTGACTTCAGAAAAATCTTCATTAACTTCCATCAACCTCTCATAGTTGAATCCAGTACTAGTACTAGAGTACTAAAATCTTGATTTTCAAACACAATTACGAATAACCTTCTTATAGGGTGAGATAGGCTCATGTTTCCAATATGAATACTTTCTAAAACGATTCTACTGAAATATAGCAGATTTGTTCTTTTTCACTGTCCACTGGTTATCTAGTTTATTTATTCCAACAGTGGAACAACTAAAACTACTGCTATTACTGCATGTTTAGCAAGACACTAAGGGATTAATATAATTAAGAATGTCTAAGTATTTGTTGTCTTTTGTATTACTTTAAGCGCAAACACAGTGTGAACACAGCCTATGCAGGCATCCAGTGCAATATAAACAGAAGCTCTTGCACATACCCTGTCTGTTTCTGCGTCCCTTTATAGAACCCTGTGTTGTAAAATGATCAATAAATCTATGTTGCATCTTCAGGCTCTTCCATTGTGAGATAGTTCTGCACATTTGGAACATTGTACACAATTTCAAGGAGAAAAAAGCAAAACCTTTAAAAATAATTTAATTACTGTAGTCTATTACTTCTACTCTGTTATCTGTGATATCAGAAGTAATTTGAGAATACAGTCTATTTGGCTATATTTTCTGCTCATAGGCGCTTTATTAAACCAATCAAAGCAGATACAAAGCTAGGTCAGTTTCTGAATTAACCTTGTTCCTCTCACATAGTCTCTGCCTGTCTGTCTTGTATTCCCTTTCAGTCTCTCTTTCTCTAAGTCCCCCGCCCTTTCCCCATCTCTCCCTATCAATGAGGCGGCAGACATCCCAGACCTGCTCAGTCAACTGCTTCAAGATTTATTCTTTGTAACAAATCTGCAACAGCTGGAGAGCCGGGGAATGCATGTAAACTTTGTGTGTGTAATTTGGTGACAAGTCAGGCTTAATCAAGCTCCCAGTGGCTGGATGAGAAGAGCGCAGGGGAGCGGCATATGGGGAGCTGAGTGGTGAACAGGCAGTGGGCAGGGAGGGAGACACAAAGCTCTGTTCATGTGCATTAACATGCTGTACAGTAGCAGTGGCAGGCACACAGACAGCCAGCAGTCAGCCAGCTCCATCCCTAGTCTACATAGACGTGTAGACAGGTACTGCACTGGCTGTATCCATATTGACAAATGTTTTTATTTTGTTAAGAGTATGTAGAACTGAACATTTCTCTGTTACACTTTACAAACATATGGACATGTTTATTCAGAGAAGGGATTTTTTTGTATGTGAATTTAATGTGCATAATCAGAAGCTAAAATCCCTGTCAGTAGATAGTCTACTAACTAAAATGACAAATAGTGCTATCCAATTTTTTCTGCTCATCAATACAAAAATATCTATAAAAGATATAAACCACTGCTATTGTGTTTAACATCTTAAAGGGTAAATGAAGACATATTTAATTACACCATAATAGTGTACGATAGTAATCTGCTCTTGCCACATTAGAACTCACTAACTCATGAGTTTATTGCGGACTATTTACTGTATTATCATCCACAGATATCAACTTTCCTCACATTGCCATATTGTACAACTGTCAACTAAAAATTATGTTTATGTATAACTAATTAGTTTAAGCAAATATGTTTTGTCATAAAATCATGCTACACAGATTAAGTTTTAAATCAACATACCAAGGAAACAATTATAAATTATATATATATATATATATATTATTTCATATAATAATATAACTTTGTGCTAATACAAAATGTTCATTATCAAAGTATTTTAGGTTTTTTTCCCATATATGCTCCTGGCAGCTGAAACATGATTGATATTTTTATGGCAACTCAAAGCACTTCGTTAAGGAAAGGGAAAGATTGTGGTTAGGGTTAAATATTGAGCATGACACTGGATGAGTTGACTTTTTCAACTTTTAACCAAAACCACTATCTTTTCCTAACTTTAACCATGGATTTTAGTAGCCAAAACATTACAACAAGTAGGTCGCAGGACGCAAACCCCAGTGTCCTGTGCTTTGCACCTCCTGACGATGTCTGTGCTGTATAAGAATGTTACATTTCAGATGCAATTGTTAGCATGTCTGGCTAACTACCTACAGTAGTAACCTAGCATTACTTCCAAGCCCACGAGTTTGTCATGTATGTAAGATAATTAGCTAAACAAGGTTATGTTAGAACAAAATGGCAGTCTGATCTTACATTTTTCCTTATCATACTTATAACAAGCCTACTAGGACTTAACTAGCTCTACAGTGAAATACAGTAACAAGTAACAGTAAATGATGTTTTGTATTTTCCATGTCTTCAACATGGATAATCTACTGGTGAAGATTAAGAAGTCAGCCAGAGACAGTGTTTTCAACAAACTCATAGAGCTACAGTAACATTAGCCTAACTAGCTAGCTACAGCTAATAAAATCTGGCCATGACAGCTGTCATTTCAGCCAGCAAAATCGATGGTCGCTATCATAAGTCTGCTTTTGTCTACCTCTGTCTGAAGTCAAAGACGCCTTGTTTCAAAATTTACTTTGAATTTAGAATAGTAAATCTGCCACCGTTACAGTATGTGCTGTGTTAGAACAGAAATCTTGAAAGGCATAGCAACAGGAACTAAGGGGAGCTAGGCTTAATATACGGTAATTTGTCAAAATTGTGTTTAAACAATTGTGCAAATTTGTGTCTTCCAAAAAGTATTTGGCAAATTAAATTAGTAGCATATGAACAGATTTCGTAGAAGATAGGTTTGTGCCATCGCATCTTCCAGAAGAGGCAGAGCAGCACCATAATTTGACTCGACACAACAACATACATGGAAGCCATTGGAGCCATCCTTGCCGCTGGTTTGTTGTATGAGTGACACACTAACATACACTCTATCTCTCATAAACACACGCACATGCACAATGACCACAGGACCCAGAACTGGGCCACTCAGCGGGCTTAATGTTAATAACAGGGTCTGTAGCTGAACTGTACTGTACAGCTGGTCCCAGCTGCCCTGCGCAGCTGCAACACATGACCAAGAAAAGAAAAACGGAAGAGGAGGAATAAGAAGAGATAGATAAATATGGGAAAGACAAGTGTAAAGATAAATGTAATAGATTAGAGAAAGTGACAAAAGGAAACAACAACAGTACAAGAATGAAAGCATAGTGATGAGACGAGAGAGTGGGCGATTGAAATGTTTGTGTGTTGGTGGGGAAGGTAATGGATGAGGTCGAGGACTGTCAGCATAATAGGTCAACGTCAGAGCAGTATGACAGAGAGAAAGAATAATAGGGAAAAAGAATTGTGCTTCATATAGAGACCTTGGTCTCTCAACTTAGAGGTCTCTATTGAAACATCCATCCACAACATTTCTGCACATATGCATTCATATTTATCAAACTGATCATATGAATAACCATTGTCAAGAGCAAGCGCTCCTCTGGTAGGCTTTTTCGACTGTGCTGGTACTCAGGGGTACATTGTGTGCCCTCCTTCTTAATGCTTGCCCCCCACATACACAGTGAACCAATATCAAGTTTATTAATCAAGTGTAATTATTTTGTTTCTATAACATCTCTTCTTTATATCACTGGTTAGATAATACAACCCAAATAATTAGAGTAAGACAGGTTATGCAACAAGGACTCTGACTGCATCCATGTAGGCCTAGTTGTAGGCTATTTATCTAAATATGCAACATTAAATATGCATATCAGAAAATGGATTAATTCATGACAAGATGGAAGTTAGGAAGGAAATGATGCACAGGCAGACATCGAGCTCACGCAACGTTGCCTGTGCGTGCGCCTTGTGCCACAGAAATGGATGGAGAGGGCACAAAGCAAAAGCTGACGATCTATAAGGTTCTTGCAGCACATCAAAAGGCACTGAAGGTTATGCCTAATATCCTCACAATGAAATTTTCCCTTCGATGCCTTCGCTGCAATGTATGAGCATTTATCTACCACTGTCAAGATTACTACAGGCGACCGCAGACCGCAATAGAAACGCCAGCAGCTTACGGTGCTCTGTAGTTTTGGCGTTTCAGTGCACACCCTTGAAGCGCTTGACAGGCAAGATCCAAGCTTTCTTCTCTGCTCCGTTTGCTTGACTAGCTGTTGTATTGTCGACATGGCTGTAGCTTAGCCTGTTTATAATTTTGTCCAATAGTGAAGAAAAACTTTTCCTTTTTGACATATGTCTGATGATTTAATTAACTATGATCATAGGGTGATTGTAGGCTATTGTAGGCAACTATTGGCTGTCGATAGGATCTGCAGCCATGTGAGGACATTTATTATGTTCAATTAACATTTCCAAAACCATAGCCTACAAAAACCTTAATATGTAAGCTAGCCTACATATTAAGGTTTTTATTTCTAGCGACCGGGAAATGTTTCCACCTGAGAGGATAATTATTGTTAGCAGCTTTTATCAGGCATATTTTCAACCAAATAATCAATAACGGACTGTTCATTGCCAGACCTATTCCACACTTCTATTAGTGTAACAGTGGAAGAAAGCTCTCCTAGAGGTAGGTAGAGTCCTCGATATGTGTGCTGTTGTAAGCCTAAGTGCCGTATAGCTTTGATTATTCATTTGGCCACATGATTAGGCTACTGTTGACAAATTAGTGGATGTGATATATTAACAGTGGATGCGTGATCATTTTGCAGCCAAATCATGTTGATGTCATATTTCTTTTTGAAGAAGAGTTTAGAGTTTGAGAAATTACAAGGGCGTTACCCCGCATATTGTAGGAAGACCACTGTTATCTTGCACTTATTCTGTGCGGACCATTTTGTGCTTATTTATAGACTGGACACAGCCTACGTACATCTGAACACAGTTCGGATGTACATAGGCTGTGTCCAGTCTATAAATAAGCACAAAATGGTAGACGGAAATGTTGTAGCTGTTGTTAATTTTGAAGGGTTAGGGTTAACCCTAGATAGGGGGTTCCTTATCAAGAAAATGTAACTTGCAAATGAAAAAAACTGAATTTCGAGCCTTTTTCTATAAATTCTATTTTGTGTCAGAAAAATGCTTTGATATCCATTTTTTATATTCAAACTGAGTGACAAAATGATTTTTTAAAAAACCCCAGTTTTCCATCTTCCGATTTTTGTTTCAGAATAGAAAATCGATTGAGATGAAGGTACACGGATTGTCTCATCAGCCAACTTGTTTGTGTCTCCACCGTGTGTCAGTTGAAAAGAGCTTTTGTGTGTCTCCCATGGTTCAAGGCATTTCGTAAGGCACTGCATTTTCTCTACCCTTGGAATTATTTTTTTCAATAGAAGAACCTTTGGCTGTATTCTGTACAGTATGTACAAAATGGTGGTAACCATGGTTACGCAATTAAATGAATTGAGACCTTTGGCTGAAGTTGATTGTTACAAAGGAAGACTGTGTATTACATCCTCTATTAACTTTGGAATGGCCACCATAAAAGTGATTCAGAAAGTGTGAAACCTTGATACATATGCATGAGAACACTATTTAATTTTTTAAAATACAAACAAGCCTTAAATAGGCGAAGACGGAGAAGGGTGCAAAGAGGGATGGATTATGTGAATGTGGTGTGTGAGCTTGGGTGAATGTGCGTGTGTTTTGTCATGATGCATTATAGTTTCTCCTCAGGAACACATGGCAAGGTATTTACCAAGCCATCTGCTAAAATCGCCTGGCTGAATTGAGCTGACGTCCAGTTGCTAAGGAAATGGATGCTTTTCAAAGGGGCCAGCCAGTGTTACACACCTGTCAGTGTAAAAGCACCCAGTCTCCCGTGCTCTCTGCCTCTTTCTTCATCTCTTTATGCTTGTTTGTCTGAAGCTCATCAGTCACATTCTATAGTCAGATGTGATGAGTGTTCCTGCCTCAAAGAAAATCCTTATTATTCAGTTTTCTGTGATTTGGTGCGCCTGTGTGTATGTTAGCTTGTATTGTATAGTTTAAGTGCAAACCTTTACTGTTGGTAGGGCTGACTTTATGTCATTGATTTCTTCTTTTAATTACAGTAAAACTGCTAAAGCTTGTGATGACTAAAGCTGCCCAATGAGTGAGCTGATGTGGATCAGCTCTGTGAGAAACATGAAAAATCCTGGCTCAGAAGTAAACATGAAAAAAGGAGGATGGTGCACTTCAGCACAGTTGGGCACGCCAACGAGCAGGTGGTTATGATTGCTTTAGTGTCACAATCCCACGGCCTGCGGCTAGACACTTTTCCCAGAAGAAGTTAATGCAGTTTTAGAAGTGTGTCCAGGGCTTGTGATGAGTCTCAGAGAAAGTGGCTGCGGGGCAGGCCATGACCTTCAGAGAGAAGCTTTGTCATCTTGGCCTGAGCACCACGTCCCTGTCTGGCTGACACCTATAGAGGTCACCACAGGGGCAGACTTCTGGTCATAAATCAACAAAGTAACTTGGGACGTGGTGTCCATTTGGTCCCAATTCCACTGTCCTGCTTGGGCCTTGCCCTAGATTCAGTTGGAGAAATTATATTATACAAGATGGAGGGTTTCAAAATATATGAAAGCTTGAAATGTCTTTCCCTGAAAGCTTTGAGAGCTTTATGACAACTGCTGTGAATGCTGCTCGTGTAAAGTACTGTAATTGCACACATTTTACAAAATAGTAGAACTACTAGAAAGACATGTTTCTTTTTTGTCTTCACCTATTAAAGGTTATATTGATAACATTTTTATTGAAAAAAAAAACATCCGCAGAGCTTTTAGAAAGGTGCAGAATAAAAGTATCACTTTTCCTAAAAAAAGAACTTAATCATTTTAAGAATTTTGACGGCTCCAAAATGAATGTTTTGTTTATCTCGTGAGATGATGTGAGATGTCTGACGTTTGGTTCCTGCTTCTAACAAGGCTTGTGAGCCAATAGTATAACGGCGTTGGTATCACGTGGTATAGCTGCCAGTTAGTGTGGAAAAAACGGACACTGATGTTAGCACAAGTTGTGTATCAGAGGGGATTTAGAAGTGGGCCAGGGTCTGACATAACCGATGGCCCGGGGCCAGTACAAGTTTATACAGGGCAACTTGATTGGGGCGGACTGGTCCACTTATGAAAAGACGGTCGCTCTTCTTTAATAACGTGGAGTGGATGTAGGATCCCAATATATTACCAAATTGTCATGTCAAAGGTAAATTAAAGTTCAGAACTACTCTAAATCTGCTCATTATACTGTTTAGACCCAAAACGTGACTGTTATTGAGGGTGTAATCTCATAAAGCAGCCGAACGTTAGCCCTATTATGAGACACTTTGCTGAGGTAACTTACTTGTGGCTAGCTAGTCATGTAGCCAGCTGCGTTGAACTCAACAGCTACATTAATATAAAAATCTGAAAATACTGACATGATCATACAATCGTCCTTTCTCCCTGTTGCCTTTGTTGCTGTGAGGCGCTCAGCTGTTTTTTATAATCCGCTATGAGATTTGTTTTCAACAAGAAAACACTTCGACTAATGTAAGGCCAACACCATCCTAACACTAACGCTAGCTAACATCAGCTTTTACTGTAGCTGTCTGTCTAATGTTAAGCACTGTGGGTTTTCATAGCATACCTACAATGTACTGTACTGTACTCTTTGATTGGATTAAAAGGTAAATATTTACCTAATGTCTTATAGTGTAAGGATGATTGAAATGTCATTTTACGGTAAGTGTTGCAATATAGGGCTGCCTAAAGCTATCTAGCCATATTCTAAGATTACCATAGATAATGTTACATGAAACACCACCGCACAAAATAACCTAAATCTATAGCTAATGTATAGTTATATGTTGCAAAATTACTCTATCACGAAAGATTCATCACTTGATAGTCTGAGTCTCACTCCACTCGACCATGAAATATGCAGGTTGTGCAACGAACTGGCAACCACTGGAATGGAATGGATGGGGGGAGGGGGAGTGCGTCATCTAGTAGCTGGATGTTTTCAATGTTATCAATAGCACCTATAAATCTACTTCAAACATGAGACAGAGATCTAGATAAAGAAAAGGAGAAGGGAGAATGAAAGAGGGACTTCATATGAATACATGATGTACATATATGTATATCTAATTAAAGATTTTTCACCATTCATCTTATTCAACTTTGCCTGCTATGCTCTGAAATAAATTTTTTTGAGTTTATGTCCTTGTAACCTAGCTACATAAAGTGAATATCTGAGTGCAAGATCAGAGCTTTTGCTTTGCCTTTGTACTTAACATCAGCTTTTGTAGTCTACATTCTACAGTATATTATTACTTTACCATAACAGGATCATCAGCCTTCCATTAGTGAAATATTAATATGCATCTCAGAAAAATAATTGCCCTCACTGCTCTCATCACCCAGACACCATATGAACTTAGAAACAATCCCTTCTGTCTCTCCACCGTGGAACAAAAGGGCCTTGGATGGAGGAAGAACATCTTCATTTCCCTCACAGAATACATTAGGCCTGTAAGTGGGCTTGGTTATTGCCGATGCCTGCGTTTGCGTCGGGCACCTGGGATTCTCCAGACCTGTTTGATGTGGCCCTTTTCAAGCACTCTGATCATCCTGTTAAATTGCGGCTAATGGACAGGGCCTGCCACTCGGAGAGGCCCAGACAACGGGGGGACAATTTAGTGACACGCACACACCTGTCCTTTGTAGTTGAGCGAGACATTGTGTGCACAGGCGCATTAGTCTCTGCGGTGCTCATACAGGCACTTTGTGAGCTGCAGTGTAGCCAGAGCTGCCATTTAGGCCTGAATAACCCCAGGTGCCATTACCTTGGGTACCTGAGTATCCCCACCACGCACACACTCTGACCAAACAATACACAGCCAGTGGAGGCAGAGGGTGCTTGCACATATGATTGTGCGTGTTATATATTGTGTGACGTGTTTGTGTGACTGTGTGTACACTGTCTTTTTCACTATGGGGTAGGGCTGATGCATAGCTGCACCTGTCCCTTCAATGGAATCCCCTCAATGGAGAATAATAGATGGGGGAGGTGGCAGCGGGCCGGGGCAGAAACAGACCATGTGTTTCGCTGTACAACATATTGGTTCATGCCAAAAGATTTCTTGATTTCTTTATCTTTTTAAAAAAATGTTCAGTGTTCAAATTTTGCCCTTTTTATTTAAAGATCAGCAGGTCCTCACTATTGGTTTACTGTGATTTTGTTGGCTAAGACCCTAATGCATTAAAATATTCAAAATGGTTTTAATGCTCTATATACTTTTCTTCTTTTTTCGTATTGAGATTGTGCATCAACATTATGATTATCTTAATGAAAAGACCTACTTTATAATTCCTGAGTGTTAGCCTGACATGTCAAATTGGCTTATTTTTTGCTTGTTTTTAATTTTGTATGAAATGTTTGCTACAGCCATAACATTTCTGCTAATTGATGAAACCTTCAACCAAGCAGAACCTCTTTTTTGTTCCTGATCGCTAACAATCTTTTTAAATTAAGCAGAAGTAGCACAAATTATTATTACTCAACAACAACCAAACATTGAAAAACATAAACCAAGGCCCAAGTAAGGAAATCAACACTGCTCATGCAAACACACCGCAGGCTACTTTTCTGAAGTATGCTGGAACAAATAACTGAGCAGGTAACTGAGCAGAACCTTTGAGAAATGTCCGAGGCTTGGCTCCAAACCAAGCCCATATTGAATGGCACCTAACAGTTTTAAATCAAGTCTGTGTGCCCAGCATCTGATGTGGGAGGGACTGGGAAAGGCTTTCTGTGAGCGCACCGGGAGATTTTTATATTTGAGCTTAGTATGTGTGTGTGTGTGCGCGCGTGTGTGTTTGTGTTTGTGTGGACAATGACAGTATCTGTTGTGCCAGAGGAACTGATGAGCAGGTGGTCTGAGTGGGATTCAGCATACTCTCTCTCCCTCCTATTCACACTAGCACTCATCTCTCTCTGCTTCTGTATTTGTGCGTGTGTATGTGTCTGTCTCTCGGGCGGTCACACTCTCTTTCTCTGTTTTTCTTGTTTAATTTCATTTTTGTTTGTTATATGTGAATCATCGTTTAGTGTACTGCTTGGGCCCGGCAGAAAGTAATGCAGCTTACTTTTGAAAAATGCTAGAAATACGAAGCAGTGGGTCTCCTTAGAATAGGAATAAGTGTTGAAAAATTGACACTCTGTGGAAATGACATGCAATATGGGAGTTTTGACACCTGTGCTTGAATGTATCTTTGATGTTGCGGTGAATAAATCATTACAGGAACTCTCCTCTTCTATTACAAAGGCAGTGCAGTGTTACATGACTCAGAGGACTCTGGACAATACCCTTCGCCTACACACACAAACACACACACACACACACACACACACACACACACACACACACACACACACACACACATCATACTTTACATACCAACACTAACCAGATGTCTGTGTCTATTGATTGCTCCAGTGACATGGTTCAGTGACGTTCCATTTAGCTGATGTGAATACAGCACACTTACTGTCCACACAGACACAGACACACACACACACACACGTCCACATGCATAGACACATGCACACGTAGACACACACTCGAGCAACCCAGGATAATACACTGTTTGGTGCGCCTTGCGCCATTCATGGTAGGTGTAATACGACCCATATGTTCCTGGCGCTTTGTTGACCTGTTTGGACATTGACACAGTGTTGAGTATCAGGTTGTGAATCTGCATCTACAGCCTCACAGAGACTTGGTGTCTTCCTTCCTCTCACTCAGGGTCATGCTACAAGTTTTTAATAGTGAAGTGGAAAATAGGGCTGTGTATCAAACTTCAATAGTGTTTTTTTTTAGTAACGACTGAAATGCAGTGGTGAAAAGTAACTAAGTACCTTTACTCAAATAAAAAATGTCCTTAAGTACAATTTTCAGGTACTTCAGGTATTTCTATTTTAAGCTACTTTACACTTATACTCCACTACATTTATTTGACAGCTTTATTTACTTTATAGATTACAATTGTACATACAAAACATATGATCAGTTTAGAAAATGTGATGCATAAACTACCAAACAGTTTCTGAAGCAGTTGAAATGAGCTAAAATTAGTTAATGCATTAATAATAATTACCTACTAGTATGAAGATATAACATTGAAAGGGGCCATTCTGCAAAATTAGTACTTTTATTGTTAGCAGTAATGTCCTTTTACTTGAGTAACCAAAAAGTGTCAGATATATTTACAAATTCTTTGATCAGATAGCTTCTGCTTTAAAGCATTATTTCTCCAATTGTGGACTATTTTATTTAGGCAAAGTTTTTGTATGGCAGCTTGTGTAGTTCTGTTGAAAAGTATATATTCCGCAAAGCAAGAGATCAAAAAAGTATTGTTTTGGTGTCAGTACGGAAACTCAGGTATTGTATTGGCAATTGAAAATTTTCAAATCATACGCAGCCTTAGTGTGAAGTATTGTAGAGAACTGAAATGATTAGTTGATTAATCAATTAGTCGATTGACAGAAAAATAATTGCAACTATTTTGAAAATTGGTTAATTGTTCGGACTCGTCAGACAAAACAAGAAGTTTGATGACATCACCTCGGGCTATTTTCAGACATTTCACTAAATATTGATTAATTAATACATTAATCGAAACAATAATCAACAGATGAATAGATAATGAAAATAATTATTAGTTGAAGCCCTAGCTCAGTATTATTCTTGTGTTTTCATATTCAATGTCTTGGGCCCAGTTGTCTGTTTTTTTCTGTACTTGTCTGTGTTAATAATTGTGGTCATAAATGCTATGCAGCAAAATTAATTCACATGATAAATATGTGACACATTCTAGCCATGCCTTGTCGGCACTGATGACTGAGCAAGATGTGAGCTGAGTAACGTCGACAGTTAATGTCTGATGTGTCATGAATTATAAATAATGGAGGTGAGCTTTCTGCTGGCCCGTGACAAACATTCCCACAGGAACATTTAAGTGTTGGGGTCTCTAATACTGTGTCTGTAGCTGCATATATGTGATGTGAACGATTTCTGCCGTGTAGTTACTAGTAGCAAACTGTTTTTCATTTCTCTCTATGTCACTGCGACTTGCATCAGCCTAAGGCAAGAAAAAAGCCAGTCAGTTTTAAAATATGCAAATATTTTAGGAATTAGGGGCTTGATTTGAATAATGATGTGAAACCATGAACTCATTTTTACTGGAGAGGAAGAGACATGTTAACTGTGGTCCACTGTCCTTTCTCATTAGCCACAAGCACATCAAGCCTGCAGTAGCTTTGTTACTGTGTGTGTGTTTTTATATGTGTGTTTGGATGTGTAGTACAGACCTTCAGTCTTCCACCATGGCTCTTTAATTAAGGAGTATTTTTCAGCATTTTTTTGTCAGCTCTTTATCAGTTATGGCACCACAACTGAAACCTCCAAACCAAGGGGAGAGACGGGTGTAGGGAGGAAGATAAACAGTGAAACTGCAGACTGGATTGTGGATGTACAAATTCATCTGAAACATAATAATTTTTTGTTTTATCTCCTGCTTTAATCTTACATGACAATCTGCTACTGCAGCACCGTTTCATCATTTATGCCTTTACGCTCTCAGCGGATATTTAATTGAAAGCTTCAGTCTGATGATCTTTGTAAATGATACTTTTTAATGGGGCTAGAAAGTGTGAGAGAATTTATCATTCGTGATTGGATACATGGCTGTAATCTGTTGATAATTTCCATCACGGCTGGGGTGCTTGTTAATATTTATTGGCTGTTTTGTTAAGTCGTAAACCCGTAGATCAATAAAGGGTGCACTTAAGGAAATTAGATAGGATAGGATTTATTTTTATTGGTATTGATTATGAAGTCTGGCAGAGAGCGAGAGAGAGGGAGAGGGAGAAATGTCTCTGCATTATGTTTGTGAGAAAAGAGGGAGGTAGAAAAGCTGCTTGAAGGATTGACTATTATGATTATTTAGCTATTTAGATTATATTTTATGGCCTTTGATCAGTTCAAGTAAAGTTAATACAGTTTTTTATTGCCTTTGCCAAATAAAGAATATATTTTTTCATGTAACAGCAGTTTTTCCTACACAGACTGATATAATTTGATTTATATTGTGGCCCTTACATGTAATAAGAAGAGGATGTGTGTAGAGTAATGTACTTTATTAACAATGTTTGTATTTCTGAATGTCAGGAGGTTTGTGTGTGTGTGAAGACTTCGTCCGTTTGCCAGAATGAAGCAGCACCATGACAATGACAACTTCACGCTTTTTAGTGTTTGTTAGTGTGTTCGTGCTCTTGCTGCTCATGCACATGTGCACACCCCGGTGTGTGTCTGTATTTGTGATTATTGTGTGAATTGAGCTGCGAGTGGGTGTTGTCCATTGACCAGTACATAACAAGCTATGCCTTAGCAGGTGTGGGATGCTACGTGGGCTAACTGAAGTCCCTCAGCCAGCCTGTTAGCCAGTCAGTCATCCACTCAGTCAGTCAGTCAGTCAGTCAGGCAGCAAGACAGGCACAGAGAGAGGCAGAACACAGCTGTCTGAGCAGGCCTCCATTATCCAGCACTATCTATTGATTCACCCTGTGGGATTTTTCCTCTTTGGCACGGGATCATCTATGAACACACACCAGCATACTAACACACAAGCTGCCATACAGACACAGGCATACACATGCACACCTTCACACATGTATGCACAGATGCAACACATACAAAAATGGAACACGCACATTTGCACCACCATGGACTGAGATCGATAGCCGGGGGGGATCTGGGATCTTTTTTTAATTTTCTTATATATTTATTTTTTTCATTTTATGGTCTCTTCTACTGACATTGGGGAGTACCCCCCTTCACTATGCTGGGTGCTGCTGCTGTGCTGTTGTGTTTTCTCTAATTATAGAGCATGGCAATCGGCAAGGACCCATAAAGAATATCTCTGACGCTATAATTACTTTGGCTGCTTGCAAAATGAATCAGATAGTGTCAATAGGATTAAGAAATGGTTTGGGTTTTAATTTTTTCTCCACCATAGGGTTGGTTGCCTCTGTTTGTTTGATATTTTTTTATTTCTTGCCTTTTAAATCGAGTTAATTTTGCTGAAGAAATATGAGGATGATGTTTGAAACCAACTTCCATTCCTGCTCTTTGATCCTTTTTTTTATTGGTTCTTTGATGAGAAATTTTTGTAATTTAGTATAAATCTAGTAGATTACAACATTCAAAACAAGTTTATGTTATTACACAATGCATCACATGGAAACAACAACAAAAAAATGCAAAGAACATGTTTGCATTTTTATCCTCCCACATGTAATTGTATGGACAATCCAGGCAGTAACTATCAAACGAATAAGCATCTTAATCAGCGAGTGTACACAAACAAACAAACATTATAAGCAAGTGTAAACTCCAGATGATCATATGATTAATATTTTCGTCCTATGCACGCACTCTTCGGTATTATTGCCAATAAATAATGCATGAGCCCCAGCCTTTGTTTATGGTAAGATGTAATGTATGGTCCTGAGTAATCTGCTTTCATGCCAGGAAATGCCTCTCAATACAACGTGCTTCTCCATCCTCTCTTCCCTCCTCCTTTCCACTCACAGAACCTATACTGTATTCTGCTTGTCTCATTCCTGTCATTTCTCTGCTACTCTGCTAACACTGCTGGAAGCAGGCTAAACAAGGCTTTGAGAGCAGGAAAAAAAAAGTTAATGAATAATAACAATAATAATAATCTCTGATGGAAAACATCTTTTCATATGAAAATCTCCAGGTTGATCTCCCAATCCCACCACATTGTCAATCCAGAATATGGAGGCCCTAGAGGGAAAGGCTCTGTAATCTGCTTTTAATCTGTGTCTCCCTCCCCTCCCCTCCCCTCGCACAATATCCTCAATAGCAGCTGTTTAGGACGCTCTGCTTGTTTTCATCACTATGGATTGTCTTTGAATATCACTCTAATATTTAAAGTGTCTCTCTCCTGAGATTGTCTCCGGAGATGATAGGACAACCATTTAGGGCTATTGTACAGAAGGAATGTGTACTTGGCCAGCCTGTATCTAATTTGGAAATTATAGTGATTACGAGCTAAATATAAAAACCCGGGATTTTGAGGCTGTAAGAGGCCTGCAGCGAAGGCTTACTGTATTGTTTGCCAGATGCACACACACACACACACACACATGCAGGAAATTGCACAAACACGAACACACATGCACAATGGAGGAAAAAGCCGTCTGATGCGCTAAGTGCTGTTGTGTTCTGTTGAGTGCGTGTCAGCCTCTGTCTCCGATGCCCTCTCTCCTAGCTCTTGTTTTTTCTCGGTCCGTCTGTCTGTCTGTGCAGAGGAAAACATTTGGAGCAGCACCGCTAAAAGCCTGTGAGCGGGGATGCAGGGAGCCTCCTCGAGCTCTTAGTCCACTCTGGACTTTAAATGGAGCTACACACGATGGCTAACAGATGTTAGCCAGATTACACGCAACATGGGCCCAACCTTGCCTCAACTGCCACTGTCTGTTTGCCTCTACTCAAACGCTCCAGGTTCGAGTCCTCCCCCTTCTCTATCTGCTTCTCACTCAAATTCAGTGCTTAAAGAGTGATCTGCAGGGTCATGGATGCTGTCTAGTAGACCCCTGGTTGCCTGCTCTGAGTGTAGTGCATATACAGTGTGTGTGTGTGTGTGTGTGTGTGTGTGTGGGGGGGTGTTGTATTGTTGGGAAAAGGGGAGCAAGACGAGAGTCTGCTGTGGATATAATTAATAGGCCACATGCGGCTGCACCAAATGTGTCACAGTGAGGGGAAATCAATCGATGGAGTCTGCCGGCATAAAGGGGAGTGTGTGTGGTGGGGGGTAGTTGATGGAAGGGTGGAGGGGGAGGGGCAGGAGAAGAAGGTGGAATGGGAAAGAAGAGCAGGACCTTAGAGGGAAATGAAAGAAAGAGAGATGGGGAGAAAGACAGGTAAGAACCATAGGAAAAGGAAAGAAGGACTCTGGAGGAGAGCGGAGGAGTAAGAAAATGTTGCAGAGGTAAAGGGGAAGGGTGTTTGAATCTCCCATCTCAGCTGGAGAGAAATCACAGCCTTCAGCAATATCCTGCTGAGACATAAGACATTGAAATTCATGACCATGTCAATATATGGACATAATGTAGATCTAACACATACATCACAGGAAACTCCCCAGCTGCATATTTAGCAGCTGCTTTTATCCAATCAGATTTAACTTGCTGTGAGTCCATGCGTTTATTCCTGTTCTGCTGCAGATATTGCCAATGCTACAGAACCAATCGTACCAAAATTAGGATAGTTAAATGCAGCAGCGCTGGACTCATCACCCAAGTAGTGAGATATCCTTCCTTCTCAGGGCCCAAACTTTGCAGTTAGCCTGTTTTTAAAGAGTGCATATCTAAGTTTGGAGGCAGGGGAGGAAATCAATGAAGATAAGAGTTGGATAGAGAGCTGTGTGTTGAACAGGCTGGCAGTAGACTGAGCGAAGCAGCCTGTCACCAGCTGCAGGGCCCTCTCTGTGTGATTGTGTGTGTGTATGTGTGTGTGGGACACAGGGACACATCTAGGCACACAGTCACTGATAGTGCTGCCAGGCGCCAGACGCCCATAGATGAGACAGGGGGCGTTATCACAGACTGCTGCTGCTGTTGCCCTTGGAACTTTAAGTCATGTGGGTAGGTACATGCAAAAAACGCATGTTCATGCACATCCACATACTGACATGCATTTAATGCACATCACTTGTGTACACACACAGACCTGAATTTCAGTTCCTCCTGTACGTGTTAATTGTGTCTGTGTGCTGGAGAGAAATGTATCCACCAGATTATTGAGTATAATATGCACTCTGGGCCTAAAACCTTCAAGGATGAATAGTGACTGCTTAACGTTGATTGTATTTCCAAAGGTTCACTGCAGCAGTCGAGGCAGCCATTTAAATATGAATGTTAAGCTTAAATAAATCCGTTTTGAGGAATTTCATTTATAATCTACTTTAAATAAATAGTATTTCCCTAAAATAAATTGTTATTGCTGCTCTACCTTTTATTTCTGCACCCATGTCATTACTGTTTGTCAGTGAGGTGGTCTGAAAAATCAAAGCCAGGCCTTTTCCTGCCTCCAGTCGTATTATAGGTTTCACTGCCAAATAACATTCTTGATTCAATGATGTTACGCCATATGTGCTTTTATAATTCACTGGGCATGCAGTTTCATGCCATTTAATAACAATTTAAATATAGAGCACCAAAATATGTGTAGAAATATTTAAATGTCAAATTTAACACATTATAATTTGTCATGTTGGATGTTTTTTTTACCTTGCAGAAACCAAGAAAGAAAGAACAAGAAAGAACTCAACATTTTCACCACAATTTCACAACATACATTTTGAATTATTTGTAATATTTAATACATATATAGTTACAATTCAAGTTCCTTTATGGTGCAAACAATTTTTAAAAAAGGGGATAAACATCTCCTCAACATCTCTGTGGCCTTGTCACATGGGGCAAGGCAAGTTTCACATAACTCTATCTATCAGGAGTTGTCCACTAATGGTTAAAGGGCCCTGCGTGTTTGTGTGTGGTGTCTGGATGCTTGGATGACAGTTTCTAACCAACACAGCACATCACATGGTGAATGTCCTACAGTAACTGAAGTTTTTTTCTCACAAGACTTGCTTTTGCTTTTACACCTTTTGATCTCTGTAGTTTTCTTTTCCCATGGATTAGCACTTTTTAAAGGTTGCATCTCTCTTTTATATTATTCCTAGTGGTGTCTGTATAGCTTTAAATATAATATAATGTTTTGTCTTCCTCACCTCAACATCCATTCATGTTTTTCATACTGCTGCTTCATTGTTAAAGATTCTGAGTAAGAATTGCCCTTAAATATTACAGTGGCTTTGGTGGTTTTGCAGTATGCCAGAAGTCATTACAGTGACTACAGTTTTCTTAGGCCAAAAACATGTTGCAGTGGCATGTTTATTCCTCATATATGATCCCCTTCAGTCAGAGGATGGCCATGATCAATGTCCTGCATGTATTGGTATTAAACACCAGATAACCCTTCCCGGTTTATCTGATAAGCCCTGCATGAATTGCAACATCACGCCACAAATACTGAAACTGGACAGGCTTACTGAGGTGGAGGTTCGGTGACTTGGAAAGCGGTCCGTTTATTAAGAGCCTGTTAGCCAAGACAGCAAGGTAGGTTTAAAATGAACTAGATTTCTAGTTTTTTATTTTGGAACAGAAAATGGGTAAAAAGACAAGTTAGATACAAACCTACATACTGCAGCCATTATAAAATGAAATGTAAAACTAAATCTAGTAAATTAACAGGACAAATAACACCAGTAGTCTCCTTAAAGTATGTTAAAGGCTTGTTGACAAGAGGGCCTGAACCTTGTGTGGAGACAGTCTTCCAGTCCACTACACAACCTTTGCCAACCAGTGTATAAATCAGTCACAAATCAGACTTGAGTTTTATTTTACCTCAGAGTAATCCAGTCATGTTTCTTTGCATTTTGGTCCTCCATCTGAAGTCTTTATTGGTGACAGCCACTCTAGATCAGGTGGTTGGTGGTTTGTTGGTTTTGGGGAGATGGGGGGAGCAAAGGAGCTGTCATTTGGTCTGAGGAACACACACCCCAGACCCAGTGCTGCCTCGTCTCTGTAACACCCCTCGCTGCCTCCCCCTAGTAAACAGTCCATTAGCGTAGTGCTCCAAGGTAAACATATTTACTGGCTGGTGACGGCTTGCCAGTGTGGCTCCTCAGGCCCCGTGGCAGAGGGGATTTCATTAGGCAGAGGGCAGGGGGAGAACGGAGGAAATTAATGTGCCATTCAAGATGATTTCTTTGTTTCCCATCAACATGATCACAGACAGGCCGCAGGGAAGAGATGATTTACGCACACAAAGGAAAGAGACAGGGAGAGAGAGGGAGGGTAAGAGGGAGGGAGAGAAAATATCACAAAAGGCTCCCAGTGCGTGAAATGTCTTCCTTTTGGTGAAAATGCTCTTGTCATGATTTTTGTTATGGCTTGAAGTGCTGGGATTGTTTTCAATCAGAAAAGCTTTCTTGTTTGTCATTAAGGATTGGAAATGGAAGTATTTCTGAGCAAAAACACCAACAGGCACAACAATGTAATGCTATTTTTTCCCACACTATCTACACACAGTAATCCAACCAATACGGTGATGTCCTGCAGCCTTGTTAAGAACCTGTTTCACAATAGGAGTTCTTTCATACAGTTTGCTTTGCAACCTGGAGGATATTATTCTGTGGCCTCGTTTATTAATAACTGCAGTTCACCAATTAATTATCTGAAAAGTACATACAGCTGATGGCAGAATATTGGGTATGTTGGAAGACACTTTGTAGTGACATGCTGTATTGTTTCTAAAACTGTACTTAAATCTTGATTTAACAAACTTTTCTTGAGTGTTATTTTGTTGACTAAAATTACCACACAAAACAGTATTAATTTCATTTATAGGTACAATATGTTTAACACTACATACAAAGGATTTTTTATTATTTATTTATTTGAAGGAAATTAGTGCTTAAAAGTATATATTTATTTATGCATTAAGCTAGATTTGAAATTCAAATTTAACTTTAGTTGCTAACAGCAGCATTTATGTAGATAAGTGGTGTCCTGCTGCGGTAATTCGACATTTTTGAGTTGAAATGAGTTGAAACATAAGGGAAGGTTCTGGTCATAAGTAGGCAGCTTGGACTATAACAAACACAGAAAGTGACTCAGAAAAACTGGATCCTAGCCTGTCTTTAGTTGGAGAGTATTCTTCAAAATGAGTAAGCTCCAGTCACAAAGACTTAGCAAACCTGGTACTCTACACAAAACACCCCAAACTACATGCTGCCACTTGTATCAGTTTTGGAAGTTTAAAATGTATTATTTGTAGGAATTTTTATGTACACCTACTTGTACGTTAAAGTACTCATTAATATTGCTTTCCATAGTTTACAGATTAAGTAAATGAAAGTATTTCTATATAAAAACATAAAAAATGAAAATGTTCTGGGTTTGCTGCACAACTTAAATGTCTCAGGACCGTTGTTGCAGTGAACCATACCCTGTACAATCAGACTGAGCTGTGACTGCATTGTCAGTCCAAGTCAAACTTCTCTGTGAGTGCTGCACTCTGCCAAGGTTGTACTTTGTCACCTATTACGTCTCTGGTTTTCAGCTTCTGCTTATTCTTTTTGCTGATGACGTAGTCCTGTTTCATCAGGATGTGACCTCCGCTGTTAATTGGAGCAGTGTGCTGTTTAAAGAGGCTGGGATGAAGATCAGCGTGTCCAAATCTGAGGCCATGGTTCTCCTTTGTAAAAATGTGTATTGATGCATAAAGTGGAGCACAATATTGACAGGGGGATCAGTACAATGACTGTGCTAATGTGGACGATGAAAGACCTTTTTAATAAAGAAGAAATGCTCTTGAATTATTATCAGTTAATCTGCATTATAAACTTAACATATGGTCAGAAGCTTTAGAAATCAACCAAAACCATGATTGATTATATATATGCAGGTGAAGTTCCTTTGCAGAGTTTCTTTGCTCACCTTCATGGATAGGGTGAGGATCTCAGATATCTGACCTTAGAGTAGAACCAATGCCCCTTTTCTTTGAAAGGAGCCAGGTGAGGTGGTTCAGGCATCTAATTACTGCAGGATGTCACCAGGACACCTTGTGCTTTTTGTGCACATTGGACTATATCTATCTCAGGGTTGCCTTCCCAGAGTGGCCTGGAGAACATGCAGGAGAATAGGACTACTGAGGTTACTCTGCTTAGGCACTTTGTCGGCGTACACAGAACTGGATAAGTAGCTGTAAATGGATGAATGAATGAAGTAGGATTACAATTTCAGTCACATTAGCATACATTGGGATATTTTTTGTTTGTTTTTCAGAATCAAATAGTATTTTGCTTACTATTTGGAGGTCAGCAAAAAAGTATTTCTGAAGCAAAGTCATTGCAACTGTTGCACTGTCTGTCCAGTGAGAGCTTTCCTTCTTTATTATTATACAGGCATTAAGACATTCAAATGTATTTTAGTATTAACTATGTTTTATTTGCAACACAGTGTTTTTCTAAATTTTGTCATCTCTCTCTTTGACCCACTACTTGAAGTTGAATCAAATTGAATGGTACAGTAGGAAAACATCCCACAAAGTATGTTTCTCAGGTAGTGCAGTGTTTATGTTTTGTTTTAATTGTTTACCCTTGCCAGTACCTTTTCAGAGGTCCATATATAGTACATTTAAGCATATTCCCATTTTGATAACTTGTTTCTTTTGTCATCATAAAGATGGAGACTTTATAACACCTGGATGCTTAATGTTTTGTAAAAACAGTTGCTGTAGATATTTGAGCATACAGCCTATGTTTGTATATATCTCCCTCTCTCTCTTTGACCCACTGTTTCTCTCCATCCACCTCTCCTTCCCTTCAGGTCATATTCAGGGTTGTATGACACCTGTGAGCGATGTGCTGGGTGACATGAGCTGCATATAAATGACTGTAGAAGAAAAACATGCCCCTTTTTATTTACACACACGCACGCACAGTGTATTTTCAGATGCCCTTCTCACTGTGCTGGGAGGCAGTTTTATGTAGTTGGTGACCTTAGACTGTGGAGCAGGTGTTTAGGGTCTGATAACATCATGACAGAGAGTACAGGTGTGACTACATACAGACAGGAAGGACACACTCACACACAAATAGACACACGCACCGACACATATTGTATGTCATACTGGATGGCACAGCTCTTTGTTCACTGACCAAAAGACAGTAACGTCATACCACGGGGGATTATTCTCACGTTTGGATACAATGTGCATACAGCTGTGCATGAATAAAATCTATTTAAAATAAAACTAGCAAAAACATGGATTCTACCCTGTAATGCCCACTCAATATAAGCCTTTATACAAATATGCAGCTGTTCAATACAAACAATGCAAACATAATTAATTAACAGTGATTATTTGGATATTGTGTTTACTTCCTGTGAAATCCAAACCATTTACATACATGTCACTTTCACAATGGCAAAGAAGTGTTTTATGTTTATTTGTATGTTTTACATGCATCTTTTGTTGATGCAGCTGAAAGCGATCAGAAACCCCTTTCCCCCCTCTAAAACAGCAATATTTGAGCATGTGTGTATCTGTGTGCAGTGGACATGCACATTTAAGAAACTAAAGGTAAATGTCAGCTTTCATGCCGTCCAGGGGGGAGACTTGTCCTCTGCACCATCATGTGGAGAGAAGCAGTACAGCAGTGACTTCATTGACATTCTTCTCATAAAGGCAGCGGCTAACCCTTCCTCAGAGAGTAATCCTTCTATGCTGAGACGTGGGAAGGAGGAGGACACAGTGTAAAGCTGATCGATTTGATCGTAACCAGGAAATTGTACATGTGGTTCAAGAGCTAAGAAGTTTGCCCACTATGCTGCTGTCCAATCCCATACTTAAACCCAGAGGATGAATACATAAACTGTTTCTGTATAGCTTCAAACCATGAAGAGATGTTTATAAATTCAAACTATAACAGAAAGTGCAGGATTTTTTTTGAGAAGTCCTAGCCTGCGGGGTGATGTTTTGTTGATATCCAGCGAGGCCCAAGGTACAGTCTTGATAAGGACTGATGTACAGACATAGAATGTTTTGTCTCCCCAGTTCTCATTGAGCATGACAGAGAGGATTTCAGAGAGACTGCACTGCCAGATGGGAGATTGTTCCTTCATGGGTATTGTCTGCGAAACGCCTCGGAATATGTCAGCTTTATCTGTGTTAAAACATACCAAACATTTTTGCATGCGATACTGTGGTACAGAAGCTATAGCCTCTCCCATCTGTGCCGTTGCAAACTGTATCTCGGCCCTGCAGCATCCAGTACACGAGGCAGAAATAACTCCACTGATCTGAGGAGAAGGCTGCCACTGCCAAATTTGTGATACGTAAATGTGTGAAATATTGTGATATTGAGACATGGTTCCAGATAGATTATGTTGTATCAGTGAGCTGTGTTTTATCCCTCTCCCCACTGCTCTCTCCTGCTTGCTCTCTCCCTCTTTCTGTCTCTCTATCTTATTCACACACACATACACACTGACACACATAATGCTCTATCATTTCCCTCATCCCGTGCAAGAGGTGTGAAAGGCAAATATATGCTCTCCTTCACTGTGGACATAATACTGAGGTCATGAATGGAATTTTAATGAATGTTTTACCACATACCTCCATCAGTGGACACACACATGCGCACATACAGAATCACACTCGCACACCAGGATTTGCCGAGCGAGTACCAACCTAGCCAAAACCATAACAATACACAATTTCAAATATGCATTCCTTCGTGAGCGAGTGGGTGTTTTTTTTTAGACCACGGCAGCTTGCTTTGACTTGTATGTTGAGCTGCAAGAATGTGAAAAAGAATGAAAAAATAAAATTTGACTTACCAGCTAAAATGTAGCCGCATAGCCAAGCAGGTCCGTTTCTGAATGTGACCTGTTCAAATTTGTGTCACATTGGGAACTGCAATAGAGGAAACAAAGGGGACAGAGGGTGTGGGAAGGAGAGGCCGCGGCTTGCCGATCACTAGGCTCTGTTTGAGTATCTTATCGTGGCTGTTGCCAGCTCAACCTGGCTCCATTGACTTTGTGTGGGGATTAGAAAGGCCCACGGCTTCTGATTATTTGGGTGAGTGAGCGGTTCTGTGTAAACAAACATTGTGGCCGGGATTGTTCCAGTCACAACACGGCTGGTTGGCCCCTGACAAACCCCATACACACACACACACACAAACATGTGGAGAGTAAGTACACACACTGTGGTGCATCATGCTCCTCTGGTGTGTCCTGATGGATTTGGGTCACTGTTTTATTCACCTTTTATGTATATCAGTTGTGATTTCTCATTGATAGTCAGGGATTCTCAATTTAAAATTCTAGTTCAGGGCAGTGATGGATGCCAGCTCCTTTGCTTCAGACCTTTTTGACCTGAAACATAAAGAATGTACATCAGGATTTTAAGTTTGTATTTTTACTATGAGTGGATGTATTGTTCCTTTTCAAAGTGAAACATGCTGAAAGAAGAAAGAAGGCAAACCAGACTGAAGCTACTGTAACCAAAAACTGTTGGCATCTGTACACTTGTTAAAGCCAAGAGGAGTCAAGAGGAAGCATATTGGGGGTGAAGGGAGTCTAGCAATTCTAAGAAAATGAGTATTATTTTATCAACAGCACAATAACATTGTGCCAAGCAGATGGGATACGGTGCAAAAAGAAAAACTTTGAGAAAAACATTTATTCATAAACCCAAATCCTCTGTGAGACTCTCGTTTTATTTTTTACTGCAACCTTTCCCTGTGCGTTTTTTTAAACAAAGATAGAATAAGAAGCACCCGTGAAGGGGTTGTGAAGTCTGCTGCATCTCCAGATATCCATTCCAGATGCTGGCTAGACTTGGTGGAGCCGGGGCCCACCGTACTGGGGGCTGGATTTAGTTGTCTATTCCTCCAGGTGTGATGCCTCATGCTGATTCCCCCACATGTTCCATGGGTCTTATCCAAACACGGCTGGGCTGGTGACAGCGCCGGTAGGCCTGTCCTCCCTCCTGCCCGCCTTCCTCTCTCTCTGCCTCCCCTGGTGGCCCACCCACCCATACTGCAACAGCAGCAACCAACCAGTCCTCTTCTCCTTACCTGTCATCAGAGTTGCTGCTCTGAACGCCTGTCCGGTGCAAACCTGAGAAGCCTCTTTCTTTTACTCTTTTATTTCACGCTTTCCCCACTCCTTCAGACCTCCGTCTCCTTCTTGGCTTGAACCCCTTTGATGACGGGTTATGTTCACACTGCTGCTCCACAGGCTCTGCTGCAGGCTGGGACAGGCCAGTTGTTGCTCTAGTAAGTCAGTCGTGCTCAACGGTGATGTAGGACGTATTAAACTTGTCATATTTCAAGCCTGGTCAGTTTTAGGACGATACGCCATCAGGGAGTGTTAGGCGCTTAAAAAAAGCAAAGTGGAGTGGAAAAAGAAAACAGAAGCTCTGCTGTTTTGTGTATTTGTTCCCCAGCTGAATGTTTAGCGTCTGTTTCCATTAAAGGTGTGGGTGAGCAAACTTCAGTCTTTATCCCACTGTAAACTAGGCTGGCTAAAGGTCTTTCTTCGTGCAGTCTTATTTTACTTTACACCATGACTCCATTCTTCCATGACTAAATGAATGTTTCCCCTTTAATGTACATGAATTCTACCTACTCTATTTTTTTCCAGGGCAGGAACAGATAGATGCAGTGGGGGTAAACATTATTAGCTAGCCCACACAAAATATGTTGTCTCATGGCTCAAGTTGGATGCCTTCCAGGTTTGGCATAACTGAGGATAACATATTTATGGGAACAAGAAACAAGCGTCCTTATTGAAACATGTTGGCCTTCGTTTCTTTGAGAGGAATCTGTCTGGGTTTATTAGTATTTCAATAAATACTGAGCAGATTGATTGTTTCTTTCCACTTGATGTTTTTATCACTGAAAAAATGTTTTAGAACTGATTCATTACAAGTCAATTATGGAGTCACAAAATTAATTAGAAGGCAGGCATACATGCTGTTTTTTGAATAATGAAGTCAACAGATTAAAATGAATCTATTGACTACTGATTTACTAAATCCATTAATCTACTGAGTTCCCTCCAAGGCTCTATAGAATTAAGAAACCACATTTTAAGTCAGATCACACAGACATGGGTTTGGCTAGTGTATGTGTGTGTACATGCATGTGAGCAGTCTTGTGTTGTCATAACTTTGCTAAGATACTTTGAAACTCCCCATGAGCCAAAACAATGTAAATGATTTCCTGATGTTTAAACCATCATTGCTGTGATTAGACTCACAGGATCAAGATTTCAGTGTATAAACTGCTTGGACTGTCCCCAGAGCTCATTACAAAACACACAGACGATGGTAACACTTAGCTCTTTGCAAATGTGCAATGACAGAGTGACTGTGATGTGATTTTATTGTTTTTACAGTATAAGCAAAACAGTTCTGTCCTCAAACTGGATGACGGAGGACAGAACGCATCAAATACATGACGAGCCTAATGTAAATAACAGTCATCTGTATCTTATCAAGTCATTTTCTCATCAAGTTTTGTCCAACAACTCATAATATTGTTATTTCCCATTGGGGGTGATTAATATGTCGTGTCAAACTGAATCAATGTTTGGCAACTTTAGCTTAATATGATCTGTGCAACAAATGTCAGGAAGCTGTGGTTTGGTTTGGGAGCTGTGGTTCGACTTAAACTCTTCATCATAGTCGTACTTCTCCTTCCTTTCGTTGGGATGGCTTGAGGATGCATTGTAGTTCTGCTGCACAGCAAGTTAATAATGTTTAAAATAACAATTTTCTGAGTTTGAATTAAATCTGATTAATTGGAGAAGATGCTGATTGATAATTACATGACATGGACTGATTATCTTTTTTGTAAGTTCTTTTTTAACATATTTTACTGTGCTGAAAATTCATATCTCTCTGAAGTCACCAGTCAAATTCTCAGCGAAACAAAGTTATGCTTCAGTCTCAGGGTTTTACTCATCAATGGGAGCCAATGATTTCCCGCTGTTAGTTCCAGGTGGGGCATCACTAGCAGTGGCGCAGGAGCCTCGAGCCACCTTGTCTCGTGACATCATTGCCATTCATTCATTTCGTCTCCTCTCCTCCAGCTGGAGCTGGATATTGGACCTTGGTGAGGCCCCAGTGCTGGTATTAACTTCTTGGGCCTGTTGGCGTCTGTCCCCTGGCAGCCCAGCGCCAGCTCCAGCCCTAGTCTCAGCCTCAGCCCCAGCTCTGGTTCCATCTCCATATAGGAGTGTTACTGGAAAGCTGGCCAGTGGGATCTGGCTCTGATAATCATTTCAGCCTAGACCTGCCAGCATCTGTAGCAAAGCTTGCAGGAGATGGGCTATTAGCATTCAGAGAGGACAGACGTGAAGAAAAAAAAATCAGTTAAAAAAGAACACACATCTTGGAATCATACATCATCTTCAGAAAAAAAAAAACTTTTTCTGTGGTCAGTTTTTCTACAATATGACTTTATAGCTTAATACCAATATGGTGAATGCTTTTGCGGAATTTCAGTGTGGTTTCCAAGATTTTGAGCAATTTATATTTGTAAAGGGCTGTTTCTAATTGCAAACAGAGGGAATAGCTGAATAATGAAGTGGAACCTTATAGGTTTTCTACAGGAGATAAGGCACTAAAGTTCACAAGTCGTTTCATGTTTAATGTATTCACCACTTAAGCACTGTAAACTCATACACTAAAGAACACTTTTGGATAAATAGAAACACATTTGATGACCCGTATGCAGTGTTCTAATGTTGGAATGAAGCCTATGTACTGCAGCCACTTTGGATTATGTTACCAGAAGACATGGATTCCAGGCAGAACTCTGTGTGGAGGTTTATTCCTTTCAAACAAGCCAAGCTAATGAAAAACAAACTTGAGCATTTACGTCTCTATGTGGTTAGCAACCTTCAGTCTTTCATTTTTCACTTAGGGGGATATTTTTCTAGTTGCTGTTCTATTCATGAACAAGTTTTAAGGTTCATCTTTGTCTCTTTCTCTCTCCTGCTACTCCTGTCCTACTTCTCAAACTTCTTTAAGTCTTTCAACTGTAACAGCATACTTACCGGATCTGCTAATGATTGCTACGTGTGTCTTTGTGATTATAAGTGTGCATTACTAGTGTGATTGTGTGTCTGTATGACTTGAGGTGGTCAGAAATTCCCACTGGGTCCTGTTCAACCAGTCCCAGGATTCCAGTGGCTTCACGGGATGCCGCACAATTTCGTAGGCTATTAGTGAATGTTTAACCTTGAGTCAACATGCGGAAAAACTGTACCTTCCCTCTCTTTATGGGACCAAGATGCAGAATGATTAAACCTCATCTCAGACAATCATTATAACAAGGCGTACTTGGACTCAAAAATCTTTTTTTTCTTCATCTCCTTTTCAAATGAACATTTTATGGGTGGCTGATTTACACTATTTTCTCATATAGATGTGTTGGCTCTTCTAAACATCAATGTCCACTGTGTTTTGGTCTTGGATAGATTAGCAACCCCTTTAACCCTTAAAGTATTTAATTCTGAAGAGTACGGGTTGAATACAAGGAAAACAGGAAAATGTATTCTGAAAACTTGAGAATCGCACAAGAATAGTAGGAGCCAATCCTGTCAATGTTGCTACATACAGTAATAAAGCTCACTTGAAGTAGCATGGCATCATACTTTTTGCATGCTTCAGATATAAACCATACATCACAGTTATTTGTGCATGAACACTTGACCTGCTGACCTCCACCATGACGCCCATGAATCTCCTCCTTTCTGGACTAAGAAGTCCTGAGAGGTTTCTCCAACAAGCTGTTGTCCCTTCTGTAAACACAAGTACTGTAGAATACTGTGTGTGTGTGTGTGTGTGTGTGTGTGTGTGTGTATCTGTGTGTGGATGGGTTTATTCAAAAGCTGTTCCACTTGCATGGCAACGCCTCATTACCCGCCTCCTTCTTTGCCCCGAAGTGGGGTGCGACTCCCCTCGCTGGGCCCAGTCGTCAAGGTGACCCAACATGCCCCAGGATGGCAGGCAGGCAGACAGGCTGGGAGAGAGGGGGCTGTTCACTCTGTCTTTATTGTACTGAGGCCACCGTATGCTAGCTGGTGCACTGGGCCTTGGGTAGTTCCAGACTGCCGCATGCGTCCCGGTGAGCAAGCAGCTGATCTCATTTTTCAACACACAGCTGCCCCAACATCAGGCCCAGGTGAAGGTGACCTCCCTTGCCTGTTGGAGTGCCTCTTAAAGTGGTGAGGTGCAGTCGATGCTGTGCCACATCCAAAATACTTTAACTTCTGGTGATGTAACGTTTTGTTGTTGTTTAGATTTTTAATTTGTTTTTCAGTGTGGAGGTATTAAAATCACACAAAAAAACAGACATGTGACAGTTGTTGTTGAGTTATTGGAGCAGGCTGTACAGTGTTTGAGCCTCTCTACTTTGAAACAATAGACAGATCAAAAAGCACAAACAAGCCTGTAACTGTATATCTCAGCCTTTTATCTCTCCAGACATCCATCTCTATCTCTTGCTCATTCTCACTATCCATCCATCTATCCATTCCTTCCTCTCATTTGTCTCTCTCCCTCCCTCCCTGTCTCTTCCTGTCACCCCCCTCCCCCCCAACACAGGATAGATTGGGAAGCCGTGATGGCGGCACAGAAGTTGAGGGAGAAGCTATTTATCCCAGACGGATCAGGAGGTGTGTGACGGAGGTGTGGACGGTTGCTGCAGGTCAGTGACGTTGGCAGGCGCCAGGCAGGCCGGCCCACATGGCTCGGGGACTGTGGGACTACAGACAGATGGCACCTGGTGGGTGACAAACAATTAACAAACCAACAAGAATAGCTGGATCGGCAGTATACCCACAAGCACAGGAGATAGCAAGAGAGCGGGTACATCTGTGCTCTGAACACTTTCACTCTTTACTTTTCCTCTTCCCGAGTCTTGTTTTGTATAACAGTTGCAATTTACCCATGTGTCTTTTTCACAAAAACACTCTTGTTGTCGTGTCGCTATAGTCTAAATAAAGCAGTGTTGAGCATATGCAGCGAGCATATGTTTCTGTTTTTTCAGTGCAGTTTTGAGAGACGCAGTGGGTTATTTAAATATACAATACAATGAAACAACAAATTTGATATCTACTTAAATGTTAAGCAAAAGTTATAAACAATCATATAAAGTTTCTCACAGCAAAAGCATCACCTGGCATTGTTGTGCTGTCTGTGAATTTGCAAAATTCATGCTGCAAACTGATTCATAGTGTTTGTTCAAAAGTGAGCATGGTGGCCGATGGTATTTCACCGCCTAACTACATCCAAATGTCAGCGTGATAGGGTGTTTCTGCACTCCACTCCCACTTACTGTACAGTGAAGATGTCCTCTGTTGGTCATAAACAAGAAAATCTGCAATTTTGTAAGTAGTATCTCTTTCAACAGTGGGGAAAGAAGGATTATTATCCATACCTATGTGTAAGTAAACGGCTGTCATCTGGTAGAATTATTGCTTTGGACTGGCATTGATCCTAGTGTCTGTGTGTGTGTGCGTGAACACATCTGGAGTCTAGACTCTGTGGCTCTGTGGGCAGGGTCCTATCTACGAGCAACATCGGGTCCGGAGACCGGCCATGTTGACATAGGTGGCACACACATACCGGCATCTGTTTCAACAGTCAGTACTCACACCAAATACCCCGCTTCCACACACACACAGAAACTGCTGGACACTTTTATCCTCCACTGAGGGATGGAAGGGGGGAGGAGGGGATGGAGTAGGGAGACAAAGCGGAGGTAGAGAGGGGGGAGGCAGGGCTGAACCTGCAGAGGTCCCTGGTAACCAAAAGCAAATGCAACTTCTTTGAATCAGCACTGTAAATCCTCCAATCCCCCTTTTTCATTGCTGCGTCAGGATATTAAGACATGGAGGAGCGGACAGCATGTGTATGTGTGTGTGTTTTTTTCTTTTTACCCCCACGCTGGCTGTGTGGTTGTGTGTATTTTTGTTCACATGAGTGTGTGTATACGGGTAACAGACAACATATAATGAATTTCCTCTTGAAGAGTTATGGTTAATCATGAAAATGGCCCCACGGTAGTCTTGGGGGGAAGTCTGTGTGTGTGTGTGAGAGAGAGAGAGAGAGAGAGAGCGAGAGAGCGAGAGAGAGAGAGAGAGAGAGAAAGAAAGAAAGAAAGAAAGAAACTGCCAGTGGGCTGCATTTCAGGGTGTATGCTGAAGGGGCCTTTAGCGCTTCCAGATCAGGGAGTTTTATTAGCCCATATCAGAGCACTGCCACTTGTGATTTACATCTATGTGATGTCAACACACACACACACACACACACACATAAATGCATGCACACCTATTCATAAACACTGCTTAATGTGCACACTTACACAAATAACATAAGAGAGTAGGACAGAAACACTGCAGTGGGTCAAAGTAAGAACAACAGGGAAGACAGATGGACAGAAACAAAAGAGTAAAAGATGTATAAAACAAACCTAAGTGATGAAGAGCCAGTCAAAATGATCACTGCAATACTCTAGCCAGTTTACATAATGGCTTGACGTATTAATAGGGTAAACACAGCGATAAATCTTGGTCAGAGAAGGACATGCGAAGAATGCGGGAGCAATGGGCTTTTCACAGCAGGAAAATAAACACTGATAAGACTGTGGGAATAATCATGAAGAGGTTTGACACTGGGTGCATGTGTTTGTGCGTCCACGACCACATACGCACCCATACACACACGTAGAATAAACATGGAGAAGCAACAGCAGCTTAGATTTCATTTAATACAAACTACTCAGGAAAGGATGGAGAACAGTTCATATTGAATGTATGAGTCTATTTTAGTAGAAGGTAGTGGTAGCAATAGAAGTGTCAATTTTCATGCAAACCCTTTCTATTCTTAAACCATCCAACAAATGGAATATCTAATGGAAAACAGACAGAGTCAGTACAAGCATTAAATCAATGAGAATGAATGAGCTTCTAGAAAGAAAAAAAATCAATTTTCATATACTGTGACTATTTTAAGAGAGCAGGGCGGAATGTGCTCAGCTCCAGTGTTTATGCCTAGTCACAATGTCGACGAAAACAAGGGACCTTTCTTCAATGCACGTAGCAAATAGAGATCCGCTAATAGAATCTGGGATATAAATTTTCCTGTCACCTTCTCTACCTCCAAGGAGCCTCTTGGTCGATAAGGAGAAAGATTGGGTTGAAAATTGATTTTCCCGAATAATTGCTATTCTCTTCGTCAGGAGGACTCAAGTGTCTCCAAGGCTTTTTCCTATTACAGCTGCTGGCTCTCCAATTTACCTGCCCTGAGAAAATATATGAAAGGGCACAGCCTTTGGCCTCTGCAATCATCAAGGTTGTGAAGCTTCCAGCAGATAAGATTTATGGTGAGTTCAGTTTGATTGGCCAGCGGTATTCTGTAGATTGATAACGTTTAACCTTTACGACACAAAACCTAACACATAAATTACATGTTAACTTTTTATTGTCCTGTTGTGCAGCGCCATGCTGACTAAATGGACTCTACATCTGATGTGACAGCCTTCACTCCTCGTGTTAATGTGACAGATATTGACACAGACCCACTCCTGTTTTGCCGACAGCAGCCCGTCATTATGCCGCGTGTGTCATCACCACTTTGATCTCCTGTGCTCCTTCAAGCACCAGCAAACAGGCCATTTGTAAGGAAGGTGATTAGTAGACAGATCTTTACTGAGCCAGATCTAATTCCCCATAGCTTAGCCAGTACCTGGTCCCTCCTGTGGTTAATCCCATCCCTTTGCACCACCCGGCTAACAATAACAACTGCCATTTATCTGAAATAATAGCATGGCACTGGAGCCAGTGATGCCTGAACTAGACATGGTGGGCAAGAAGATATTTGGAAGCATTTCAAAGTCCAGTTGAAGACTGCCAGACACCATTAACTGCCTCAAAAGTGAAAACATTGCTTGTAAAATAGCTTGAGTTTAAACTAAAAGTAGAATCACTCATGTTTTTATTTAAACATTTGACATGGCCTCATCAAACACTGTATCTTGCCTGTGACTGGTCTGTGCAAAGAGCACAAGCAGTGTGTATGTAATATATGCTGGGTGAACATGGAGCTGTGCTTCATTATTAGAGATGTGTGGTGTGTTGCATTGTACTGTATCATTGTGTGGAACAGAGGGAGTGATTCTCTAGCCCTCTGTCCTCCTGCATATCATACTCGGCTGCCATCTGAAGCCTCCTCGCTTTGCTTCAATGTACAAAACCCTATTGTGGTTTCCCCGAGATAAGCAGAGAGCGTGAGAGAGAAAGAGAGAGAGAGGGTGAGAGACTCCTCTGGAGGCGCCAGGCCTATCTCCTCTATCTCCTCCAGGGAACATGCCGGCATTCCCAAAGACACTGGTGCTAAGAGCCTCGTCGCCCTGCTGCCCACCTCATACACACACAGGAGACGTGGAGATTTATGTCATGGTAACCCAATCTCTTCCCCTGCTGAACTCCCCGTCTCCCCTGACTGCCTGTGAGAGCGAGGGAGAGTTTAAGAGTGGAGGGAGACTGTGAAGGCTGCTGATGTTTTTGCAGAACAGAGGTGGTCTGAGGCAGACACAATGTTCCCTTTCTGTTGTTTCAATCTGATACGTGAGGGCTGTAGTGATTTGTATATGTCTTCATAGTGCTTGTGCATCTCTGTATGCATGTATGTGCGTGTATTAGTGTTTGATATCTGATACCACTGGCCCTACTTTATTTGGGACTGAGTAGGATTGACTCCCACGGATGGCTATGAGAAGAGATGTGACACTTAGAGATAGCAAAAAAGGAGGAGGTTGTGTAAACACGTTCACACATAGACACACAGTCACTCACATGTTAACACATTTCAAGCCAATATTCACACAGTTACATTTTTAGGATGCCTTCCTAATGCTCTTTTAACATTTTAACATTCACCAGATTTTTATTTTTGTCCAGAAAATGACTGAAAGAAACGGTGCGAAAAAGTTGAGACTTTACAAACTAAACAGATGCTGGGAACAAGTTGTAAAGCCAACATGAAGATTGCACTACTTCTTCCTATCCATACCTATTAGAATTCAAAGAGTCAACAATGTAGTGTAGGTGTACATAATGGATGAAACACAGAATATGACATCTCCTTGAATTCATAGGTTTCATATTTAATAGTTCGGAGGCACACCTGAGAGCTGAACATATGACTAAATTAAAACTTAATGTGGAACACGTAATATGCTGAAATTATGAAGTCACGGGGAGGAGGAGGCTGAATTACTGCATCAAGGATGAAAGAGTTGGATAGTAAAACACTGAACTGCAGTCACTTTTTATTTTAAACTTTCTAAAGGATTTAATCCTTCTCTGTATAAATAACAAATTAAATGAATGTACGTACTGCATGTCCTATATTTGTTTCTGAATCTACAATAACTCAATAACAATACAATACAAACGCACGCTCAATGTGCGTGTTATCAATCTTAATGCAATTCTTTAGAATCACAGATTTTTTTAAACTATCTGTGTGTTTCTCACCTGCAGAAACTGCAAGAGAGACTCAGTTAAATTAGACTCCACGCATTCCCTCTCACCTCCGCAGCATCTTCCAAACATGTGTCGAACCCACCAGGAGTCGGCCTTATGGAGATGTGTATATGTGTCTGTATTTGTGTGTGCAAGTAGGCCTTCCCGCATGTGTGTTCGGCATGACGTGGCAACCCCCTGCCCTGTTCAAACACGGCGTTGGCTGTGCAGGCAGCCTCATCGTCAGGCTTGGCTTGCCACTGGTACACACTGTGCCTGGCGCCCTGCGGAGGGGGAAGGAAGGAGCACAGCGGGGCCAGGCCGCCTCCAACACCTCTCCCACCGAGCCAAAGGCCCCTCTGGTGGGGCTCTGAACATCAGAACAGGCCTAGGGAGAAATGATAATGAGGACCAAGACTGTGTTACACAGGATAACACGTAGGGACGCCATCACAAACCACGCACACACACACACACACCAAGATGTACACATACAAATATAGAAACATATGCAGACAAGCATGCCTGCTCATAATCAGGCTGGCAGCGATGCAAACAATCGAACACACACACACACACACACACACACACACAAACTCACAATCTAGTTTAGGAGAAGACCTGGAAAATATTTTATAAATTTACATTGTGTGTCATGTGTTTTTGTTAACAGTAATGTTTGCGATCCGTGTTTTTTTTGCCCTGCCGGAGACCACTTGGCATTTAGTCAGTATGGCCAGTACTGTGACATCTTTTTCCTTGTGATGATGAGGATATAGTTTCAGTAGCAAACAGTCTGGTAGCTGTTGTTAATAACGCTCTAATCAAAGATAGTAACTTGATTCGAAGCTAATCACTGCTACTGCCAGATTTCCTGCCAGAAGACCTAACCACTGCTAGGAGAGATCTTGAAAAGTGCAAATCTGGAATTGTGCTCAAAAATATCTCAGTCGCTAATTTTTGATAAAGTACTTAATACACATCTAATTTGTACTGCCTGTGCAAGTTGTTGACACATTTAAGACCAAAACAAAGCTTAGCTTCAGTTGCCACAGTATGTGTAGGGATGCAGGCTGCACAGCCTTGTTCAGTGCCCCCATGGCTTTACCACCAGCAACTGGTCAACAAAATCATGTTTATGTTTGTTTTACACATATAGTTTTGGCCACATGTCTCCAGTTTATTTATTCTTGTCATCAGAGCACATCTGTCAAATATGTCTTTTCAACAGATCCCAGCTTTGGGTGGTAAAAAGTTTGATAATTTGTGTGCCTGAATTAGCAGAACCTAACCTTGAAATAGTAATCTGGTTGCAATTCTATCAAACGACTATGAGGTACAGTATGCACATAGCCAGACAACCTACACATGATTAACAGACTCCATGCAGAAAAACCCCAGCCAGCAATTTCAATCCCGGAACCTTTTTGTTGTGAATGCTAACGGTGCTAACTGCTAAATGAGCCACTGTGCCCCCATTAAATTAAGTGAAATGATTAAATAATTTAGGCATTAAATCTAGTAATTGTATGCCATGAATTAATAATTTGAAGATACAAATATATGTTTGTTAATAACTTAAATTTGAGGTCACAATTTAATCATTTGAGGGTATTTGCATAAATTATTAATTTGAGAGAACTAATTTGGTCATTACTGGGTATGAGTTATTATTTGTTAGGAAACAAATTAGTAATGACTACATTTATCAAAAACAAATGATCAGAAACTTTACCCTTGATATGTGCCTTCCCATACTTAACATGTGGATATGTTTAATGATCCATCATTTTTATAGCATACAAGGGGAACAGAGGTGCATCTGTGCACTTAAGTGCAACTGAAAATGTCTTGATAATAGCACTGTGCTCTATTTGCAACAAAGATCATGTTAAAAATGCGAGCAACCTGAAAACCAAAAGTGATGTCAGCTCAAGTGATTACAGAATTATGCAGATCCAACATGTGATTACAGTACCAGGGTTGTAGATATAAACCATAGCATGCATGTGTGACTGCTTTGCGAGATGTTAAAGATGAGAGGGGATGAAAATTGGATTAAATTGTGTGTGGCAGCTCACTGTAGGGAGGTAATTAGGGACAAACATTGAGACGCAGAGTCTGATCTCTCCTGCTGGAGGTTAAGTGAAATAGGAGCTGTGAGTCCCAGCGTCCCGGTGGCACAGTGATTAGAATTTCCTAATGTGGGGCTAATGGGATGTCAGCCGGGAGCAGAACCCCTACACAGAACCACTCATAACAACAAGTGGTCAAAGATCAAACCTGATTAAAGAGATAGAGAAGAGAAACAGGAAGACATTGCCTGTGCTGATGAAGAAGTAGACACTTCTGGGAGTTACGAATATTGACAATCTACTATATTATCATACCATTCAGCTTTGGGAAGAGGAGAAGTGGGACATTGTTTTGAAATTAGATACATGGGTGGGATGTGAAAAACAATGCTAGCATTTTATTTTAATAACCCACAGCTTGAAAATGCTTTGCTATGTTTTCACAAACATGTTATTTTACTACCAGCTCTTTATATGCACAATAGTCAAACATCAATGAGTTGCAAATCAGCAGATTTAAACATCATTAAGATGAACCACAAGATAAAAACAATTGTAGACAGATGTCTGAGTCATATTTTCAACTGATTTGAATGGTATATTACTATTATTACTGTTGTTCTCTCTCCATTACCAGTCTTCTATCATTTCCCTAAAGCTCTCATACCTGCTCTTTCTCCACTTTTGTATCTCTTAATCAACTTGTTTGTTTTCTGTGTTCACCCACTCCGGCCCCAGCTTGCGTGTGCATATTTGATCAAACTCTGGTGGGGATTTGATAGTGTCGCTAGTTGCCAGTTTCAGCGGGGCCTGTGGTTGAAATAACAACAATAGCACCACAACTTGACTGCCAGCACCTGATGATGAAACGACAGGGGGAAACAAAAGCAGCCCCCAGAGCTGCAGATGTTGACGCTGGAAGCTGTTTGTTGTGTGGAGGTGTTTGTGAGGTAGAGGTGGTGTGCTTTTGTGTGAGTATATGAGTATGTGTTTGATTGTCTGTGGGTGTATGAACACATGCACTTGCACATTTTTTGTGTGTGTGTGTATTGTATATCTGTCTGTGTGCATGTGTGTCAGTGCTGCGGCCCTGTGGCTATGAGGAACCCAGCTGGGAGGAAGAGTGAGTGCATTCATCCTGGCTCTCAGGGGCCGGGGGCCACACAGGTACCCAACGAGGGGATGAAAGGCTGCTCTGCAGATGTCACCCGCTGGGGTTCAGTGGCCTAGCCAGCAAATGTCATGTTTGGCAGCTGGCACGCTGCTGCTCTCCCACCAGTTGTTGGCAGAGGCGTCTTCTAAAGGATGCTAGAGTGGGATGCAAGCACCGGGAGCGCCCTAATGGGAGCAACATTAAAGAGAGTTGCTGGCTTCTGTCTGTCATAGAACATTAACCTTGTCCTGTTTCCTGCTTCTCTCGGGCAGCTGACGCCTATACTCTCTCTCTCACTCCCTTTCTCGCTCTTCCCCCAATGACTTATACACATGTGTGCATGCATTTCTGCACATAGGAGTACTCTCCGTTGAGCTTACTATCTGCCTGTTTATCTGTTTAAAGGGTCAGTTTACCCAAGTAATTGGTTTAATTTGTCCAGTTTTTGCATCTCAGAGATTTCTGCCTCCACCCCAGTACAATGAAAAAAATGTGTTTGTGGTGTTAACAGTTTGAAAAATTACGTAAAAAAAAAAAAAAATCAGCAGTAGCATGTCTTTCTAGAAAATGTGTTCCTGATACTGTGGATAATTCACAAAGCATGCTGTCAACAGTTTGGACTAAGGACTATTTCTTCAGTAGAAAATAGTTTCAGGTGAGAATTTCTTTTGTAATTTGGGTGAACCAACCCTTTAAAGAACTGGCTAAACTGTTACAGTGGACTTATAAGATGCCATAATTAACAAGATGAAAATATTTTCATGACCGGCCAGTGGTTTGTAGACCCTCCTGCTGTCCCACAGCTGAGTTCCATACAGAAACACACAGAAACATCACCCGAATAAATGCCACATGTGACTACACAGCCAGATGCCTACACACATGCACATTGTAAACACATAGCTTTTTTACGTAACACATCCACTACAAAACATTTTTTCTGTATTCTCAGAATAAGATAAAAGTAATAGTATATATGATATGTATATTGATATGTGTATACAGTACTTAAAATAGGCCTACATATTAAGATACGCAGATGTTATCCCTAGCTTCTGCCAATGATTTTATGCCAGTATTCCAAATGTGTACAATAGAACAGGGTGGCGTGTATTTTTTCTGCTAGTCACACAGTAATTCCATTGGCATTGACAATACTGTTCCAGTTGTTGGCCTTTGTGTTAATGCTCACCAGGGCCTGTACATGAAAATCCCATTTGTGCAAATGCTAAAAGAAAGCATTAAGGAAAGGTCAGTTTCTCACTGTAGGATTGTTATTTAACAACGCATCAATCCCTCCATAAAACGAGAAAACACATGGGGAGAATGCTGACACTTTTGTGTGTGCTTGTGTGTGTGAGAGAGTGACTAAGTGAGTGGGTGAGATCATTTTTCTGATCATTTTCTGTCAAGTCACTAATAAGAAACATACATACTGTATTTGGAAAGAATGATGAATCAATGGGTTCACTTACTCATCAAACTACATGTAAGAATTGCCTGAAATTTCCATTGACGCGCCACTGCCTTTATTTCCTTTACCCTGCCAGTCTAAAAGAACAGTAATGTCTAACTAAAGGTTTGTGTTTTGCAACATCTGTGGATTATTACTCTGAATTTGACTCCCCCAAATACAGACAACTGGCAGATAAATTCTGCCATGTCATGTCCACTTATTATACTATTTAAAAAGGTTACATTATAGTACACTTAAATATCTAATTAGATTTGCTCCATAACGGATCCATTGTTGGAGGCAAAGTCAGACTTTAACAACTTATAAATAATAATTGTCGAAGCTTCATTTATATGTTAAATGGTGAACAACAACATGGGACTAGAACTTATTATTCCCAAATTAATTTATAATTAAATTTAAGTCTTCATAATTTTCTCATCCTGTTAAAAGAATAGTTTGATATTTTGGGAAATCTGCTTATTTGCTTTCTGCCCAAGGGTTAGATGAGGACATCAATGCCACTCTCATGTTGGTACGGCAAATATGAAGCTATCTCCAGCAGCTGGTTAGTTTAGCTTAGCATAAAGACTGGAAACAGGGTGAAACAGCCTGGCTCTGTCTATTAGCACCTCTCACTTGCTATAGTTGACTGATTAACACGTTATATCTTGTTTTTATTTAATCCATACAAAACCCAAAGTGTAAAAATGACACTTATATGGGTTATGTGCTGGACTATTTTGAAAATGTCTTCTATTATATTTATATTTATTCATTATGTAATTATATCTTTGTATCTTCAAAAAATTACTGATTTGGCCTTTAAAGAGCCATGTGTGTTACGAGAACTGTTACACTCAGCTCAAACTCCTCTGCTCTTTGTCTGAAGGTGAAGACTGTATGCCAACTTTACATACACAAACAACCACACATATGTACTGTACATGCACGTTCACATAAACACACACATGCAAACACAAACTAACCCCCCCACGTGCCAAGTGGACAAATCACACCCAGGGGATTTGGATGCATGCAATTAAGATTATGATCAATGACAAGTCAATCATGTGAGTCTGTTCTCCTCTCCCTTCCCCAACTCAGCAATTATTCTCCAGCTGGTGGGGTCTGCCCTGAACCATTGGAGGAAACATTATAGTCCTCTTTTTTCCATCATTTCTTTTTCCTACCGCCTCCACCCCTGCTCCTCCTCCCTGTCTTTCTCACCCTCCCTTCCCTGACTTCCCATACAGAGCAGTTTGCTTTGTCCTCCCCTGCTCCTCCTCTCCATCATCTCTGTGGAGCATTTAGCTCTGTCAGTCACATCTGACAGCTAGGGGCTCTTCACCATTAGCCCCTGGCCTCCCTGCCTTCAGACTCCATGTTAGGTCAGATACCCCCCCAACACCAAACAGACAGACGAGGGACGAGTTTAATGTTCCCCTCAGTTGAACGTTGAAACGTCAAACTGCCAGCATTGAAAGGGTGATATATGGTTTGTTTTCACATATTTGTGCTGGGTAACTGCCAAATATGGACAAACTTATTTCAGTTACCATTGTTTTCAGTGTTGTCACTTGAAAAAGCTACTCATTTTGTTGACCAGTCGGAGCTGTGTGGACTGTACACAGACAACAGCAGGAGAGGAGCTGCACCTGTCCTCTTCCCTGTTTTGTTCTTTTTTATTGGCAGTCCAAACATGCTGGATTTCACAGTTTCTCAGGTACATTTGCTACTGTGCTACCAACTGCACTGAATAATAGTGTTCTGTGTGGTTGTGTATGTTGAAGAGAGGCATGCGCTCGGCTCTGCCCATTTTTCATAATAGAAAGGCTGGCGGTCCTGCCAGCAGACCCATCGCTCCTGTGCTATCGGGGAGCAGATAAAGGAGGCAGGTGTGAGGAGGAAATTAATGTAAATCCATCAGTCTTCAATTAGAGCTCTGCTCACACCCAAAATAAAGACTCCATCTCAAACCAATAGGACCCCAGCTTTATTCACATCCCAACCCACCTGCACGACCACAACAGCAGCAGCAGCCCTACTGTGTAAACACTCAGGAGCTATATAATGCAATGTTTAATGATGAGCGAGCATGGGATGTGTGATATGTGCAGGTGCAGGGTGTTATATAGCTCGTAAGGGGCAGCCATGGTGTACACGGTTGTCCATTAAGCTCCTAGTGTGTGGCCGGGCTAATTCCGTGTGCCTGGAGGTGCAGGGTCAGAGACTCTCCATGGACTGTGGGCTGGGGGAAGAACTGCAGTTTAACCTAATTTGGTTCTAATTACAAAGACAGGAAGTCCACCTGCCACACATACGGCTGTGTTGTCCTCCCCTCCAAGGGTTGGAGAGAGTCTGGAGAGAGGGGGGTGGGGGATGAGAAGGGAGTGAGAAAGAGCTTGCATGATTTTTTTCTTTTATCTTGTGTCCTTCTGTGTGGTACAAAAAGTGCTCTCATCACACATCATATACAGTACCCTCACAGCTGATACCATACTGAATATTTTAAATATCTGCCTCAACAATAAATATTTGAAAAGCACATAGCCCATTAGATAAGAATTTTAAGGATCTCTCTATAAATGTCAAAATGAATGTTATCTCTCAAGAATATAACAGTATTATCTCAGCAGTACCATTAGAGCTATGCCAAACACTGAATCAGCCTTGATATGTATCTCTTGGTTGGCGACTTGGGAAGATTTACATCTCATTGTATTAGTCTCAGGAGTTTGGTTTGTTGGTGATTGCTGGGACTGGTGTTAGCCTTAACAGCTTGCCACAGAGAATTTGTATAGTTTGAACATGATGCTGGAGTTCTCATTTAACACATGACAGCATCATGGGGAGGTTTTAGCAAACCAAGGAAAGAACTGGTGAATGAAAACCAGAGAGTATAGTTACTTCCTGTTGCCCTTGTTCTTACTTGCTTTGTGTTGTCTTTGCTGCTAGTGTCATGTTTACATCATTTGGCTGCATGACTCTCATTTGTAGAGCTCTACTTAACTTGCACATGTAACAGCAGACTTCCTCTCTGCTGTTACTTTGTCTGTGGTGATATTATTGTACAGGAATAATGGGTGAAGAGAATTAACGGGTCATTCCAGTGGTTTTGTATGTTTTAGTCTATCACGTTTGTATATTTTACATTACACCTATTTTCCAAATTATAGGTTCATAGAATAATTTCCTACAGTACATGTCATGCAGCCAGTGGATTATATTTATTTTTGTTGTTTTCAACAAATCCCATGAAAAGATAAAAATCAACAATGCGCTAGTCTGTCTCTCAGTACGTTTCAACTTCTCAAGCAGCCCCTCTGTGGCTCTCAGCCCCAAGCCCATTCATCCTGACTCAATACATGAATCTTTAAAACTGTGTTGCAAATATATACTTTATTTAAAAAAAAGCACAAATAATTTCCTAAAATAGCTGAGCACTGTCATTTTTATCAGATGTTCCTCAAACAGGAGTAAGCAGTGCATTTTCTGGGAGCTATTACTACTATGAGTATTTATGGCAGAAGGAAGGTGTGTGGGGATTGACTTAAAATAAACTACAGTGCCCATGGCTTTGGTTACACAGACAATACTTGTTCATAGAATCAATCCATTGTTGGTTTTGGTCTTTTCATGGGATTTGTTGACAATAAGAAAAACTGAGCAAATCAACAGATTTATTCTTTAAAAATTGTGTGGTTATGCAGTTGCAAGTAGGGACCGTTTTGAAAACTCTCCCTGATTGAGCTCTCTTTAGATGTGCTGACATATCACATTTGAGTGTTGGCTGCTGAATAGCAACCTTTGTAATTCAAGACACTGATTCTTGTTGGCATATTCAATCAAAAAATTTTAAAATAAACACAGCAATCTCTGGCCTCAATTTGAGCCTACATAGCTTTGCAACCTGCAAAACCTACTGTGGCTTTCTTCTGTCAAGCCTTATCGACTGACCAGATCCCCCAGTGGTGTTAATGGCAGGCTCTGGCGGTGTAAAGCTCCCTAACAAGGAACGTGATTGTTCTGTTAATGTGTTACTTCCTGTTGGAGTCACTGCTCTGGAATGGAGCCGAGTGGCCAGTGCCGGAAGAAATCCCCACATCAGAGCGATCACAGGCCGGCCAGGGTTTCACTTAGCCAGCCAGCTAGCCATACAGTTGGCCAGTCAGCTTCCACAGCCTGTGATGGAGGAGATGGATTTCATTAAAGCATTAAAGTCTGTGTAACCTGAAACCCAGGCTAAGGACCGTGGTGGTCCAAATCCGCTTGGGCCACATCGCACAGAGAGTTTGATACCAAGGAGTTCACAGACATTACAGTTTTTATAGTTTATATAGTACTGCAGCATAAATATGGGTTATACAATTTAGCATGAAGTCTTTATTTTAGCATTTTTAATCATATGCAAATATGTGCCTCATATAAAATGGTACACTTTACCTCATTTTGTGAAGCAACATGGCATTGGCTTACAAATGTCTTATAAGTGTGACTGCTATGTGGCATCTGAGTGTTAGTAGTGGTGAGTGTTGCCACTATGAAATTCCTCCAGCTTATTCCTCTACTCTCGGATTTACACTCTGTGCACAACTTTGATCTCAGGGTATTAAAGTCAATAGTAACCAAACAGGGTGTGGAGTAGAGCGGGGGCTTATGGGACTTTATATCCTTCTCTACATGCAGGGAGCTATCTGAGACCAAACAGAAGCAGCATGGATGGAGGTGAGGAGATGATGGGGCAGAGATGGTGAGAGTAAGAAAGAGAGAGAGAGAGTGAGACAAAACAGAGACAGAGACTATCTGGCTGATCATGTGAGTAGCAGGTCATCTCCTTGGCAGAGAAAGTGCTGTGTTGATATGGCAATATGTCGTTTTACCCACCCAAGAGTCATGGGCCAGGGCACCATCAGCGGTGTGAGCGTTGTTCAAGAAGCAGTGGAGATCAGGGCCTTAATCAGTCAGCACTGATACAAGGGTGAAGAGTGGGAATAGAGCCTGGGGCTATTTGGAACAGGAACATCAGTACACACACACCCACACACATGCATACACACCCACACATCTGCACAAACACAGCATCTTATGCATGAACAAATTAAATGAAAACCAAGCAGAATTAGTGATTTGTGTCTTGCGCGATTAGCTGAAATTCAGCATCATTCTTAGTTACGAGGATGGGAATACTGTTATAAATAATAGCTCAGTGCATTAACATTTAAGCCTTATTTCCTTGGTTCAATATGTGCATCTCCTGTTGGCATCCTGTGTAGCTGCAAGAAGTAAATAAGGAGAAACTTGTGTAGTGTGCCCAATTTGAGTCTTTTCCCTCCAAGGCTCTAAAAGTCTGAAGAGGAAATCTATCCTGAAGTTATGTTACGAAACTTAATAACTGACTGACCATCTGATTCACACCCTATCTGTCCAAGACATGGCACATATTTATTTCCAGCAAGTGATTGCATCAAATTTGTCCTGTTTTTAACTTTGTTAGAAAAAACATGCTTGGCGGATGCACGGCACACTGGTGGCTACAGGGAGCCAAAAGCACTTTATTTATGTTTGGATGGCAGCGGGCGCTCAGTTCTGCTTGGCACAGACAGTGTGCTGTGGTCTTTGGCACCTCTTTGCATCCCTCCTGTCCCCCTGACATACACTCTCCCCATCTCTTTTGGGCCTCTGTAGCATCTTGTGTATGTGTGTATGTATGCATTTGCATGTGTTTGGAACTATGCATGTGTGCTGTGTGCTCCTGTTAACATGTTCTTTGAACTACAGTTAAGATATTTTTTACCCTGAATATCACATAAAAGAGGCAGGCAGCAGCAATGCTTTATATCAATTTTTCATAGACTCTTTTATCTCTACTTTTTTCAGAAAGGACTACTACCTCCTCTAATTAAACATGAGAAGTTTCTCAGAAAGTGGTTTTGAAATTGAAACTAATCTCCAGTGCACCTAAGGTCATGGGACTGCAAAGCTCAAAGTTCCAAGAAGAAAAATACTACATGAATTAAGATGAATACATATGCCAGTGGCTAATCTTCTACTTTGAGACTTTGCTACTTGAAACTTACTTAAGACGTCACATGCAGGGCATGAGTGACTCATGTAGTAATGCCAGCCAAGTGCAAATTCTAATCTTCCCTCAGCTCTCTTATGCGGGAGGGAGCACTCTGCCAGGGCGTCCACTGAGCACAGCCATTCCAGAAATTCAAAGTTACAAGGTCGGTGTACATCTGCTGCCGGCAGAAACTAAAGTAAGCAAATATCCCCAGGTCTATACCCCAACAATCTCATTTATTATTATTTCCTCCACCTTCCCAGCGCTTTTCATTTTACCTCAGGGAACCGACTGACCCTCACTTGGTATATAAATATATAATTTATATCTCATATATTTATAAACCAAAGCAAGGCCAGCCACCTTAAAAGGAAGCAAGGCCTTTTTCCTTGTGCCGGAGCTCTGCGGAGTCTGTTGAGGCTCAAACCCAGGATCTGTAGCCTGGGTTTCCTCAGTCCGGAGCAGCCGGTGTAGCAGAGGGCTGGGAAGAGAGTGATTCTGGTCAGGCAGGCAGGCCATCCACGGCCAGATAACAGCTGATACTGGGACTAATTTGGTCATGTGCAGCGCTGCCGGATGACGTGCGGCTGATAAAGAAAACATGGCAGATAGACAGCTGGGCTGCAGGAGGAGGATGTGAACTCTCTCCAGATCCTAGCTGGAGGATTTTAAGTGTCTTGAGCCTGCCTGTCTGTCTGTCCATTCATCTGTCCACTGAAATCATTCATTCAAGTTATATGACAAACATTTCTTTATTGGTAGAAATGCCTGTGGTTTTGATATTTTGGCTGATGAATCTGAGATAGCAACGTGTTTTCTCAACATAGATGCATACATTTTTCAAATCAACTCATTCACATGTTGTCCCATTTGACCATACAGTGGATTTGCACTTGCCAACACCAACATGTAGCTGATTGACATCTCAGCTGAGCAAGGGCAGCATATAGAGCCCCACAAATCACCGAACCAAGCTGATGGATGGATAACAATCCCTAGCGGAGGAACTGCTGTGCTGGAAACATACTGTGAACATGAGCAGTCTCGGTCGGTATGATTACAGAGCAACAGCACAGTTTTAGAAGCCATGCTGGGGTCACATGGTTCTGACAGTCCTGGTCTGCTTAGGCTAACACAGAGCCTGTTGCCTGGCCTAGAAAGGGGAAAGACAGAGAGATAGTGTGTGGTGGTGGTAGCAGTGTGTGTGTGTAGATTGGCTCCCGGAAGAGCAGCAGTGGCTCAGGACTGCGAGGAGGCTGCTGGGAAATGTCTGTGTCACTGGTGTCACCCAGGCAAGGCAGATACACAGAGCAGCAGTCACGGACACATTCTTGGCCCAGGCCGATCTCCAAACACACTCGCTACCATGATCCCCCTTCTCTCACTTTCGAGCTCTCACTCTGCTTCCTCTCTCTCACTCACAGATGCTCTCTGTCTCTTTCTCTCTGGCATCTACAGCCGTCTTGCTCTTTCTGCCTCTGTCAACAAACACACACACTTTCACGTGGCTTTTTTTATAGACAGCTCAGCAAAGAAGGACATACACTGATTAACAGGGAACAAATCTGTATAAGGACTCTCAGATGTTCCAAAATCATCCAGAAACATTTGTTTTATAGAAAGATTGTGGATTATTTAAAACATTCTTTTTTAAAAATAAAAACACTTCATAATCATTGTCTTAGGGTGTTTAGCTTTGAATGATTTGCATTCTTTATTCTCTATTGTTATACTCTGTCCTCTGTAATTCACTCTAACATGGCTTGTAACCCGTTCAGTGTGCTGCAGGCAGGGGAGCGAAATGAAGATAACTAGCACCCCCTTTTGAAAGTGCAGACTTGACCAGAAAAACAATCTTCTATCATCCTCTTTTCATCATGTTTGAGGCTCATGAAGCAGATGAGCTTTCTGTCACCCATGCATATCTAGATTGGACTGTCTAACTGAAAGGAATGGATAGAGTTGAATTAGCGATTAATTGGGATTAAAATGTTTACCACAGGAGGCTGTATTGGATGACCTTTTATGTGCAATGTGTGTGTGTGTGATGCATGCTAGAGAAACAACAGCTCAGCTTTGATTAATATGGATTAGGAGTCTTACAACTCATAATTCACACGCTAAACAAAAAACATGTTTGGTAAAACCATAATTCCTCTCAAATATGAAAAATCTATAGAAAAATAATTAATGTCTAAATGAGTCCAGCCTTTTTTTTTTGGTGTAGCTGAAATAACTTTCACAACTATCACTTAATATCACATAAATTAATGTCACCCGTGTATAAGTGAACTATAAATCAGCTTCCTAAGTTGGTTAGTTAATCCTAACTATGCAGAGGAGTCAGTATTAAAGCTGCCTACTAAAGTTGCCATGAGCAATAGTATGTGATGTACAGCAGATTTAGAAAGTGAGTGCAACTCATTAAGGGGTTTAATGCAACTATTTTTCTCCATGCACACTATGTAATATCTCAAACTATCTGTCTTATATGATGTGATTTCATGATTTGATGTGATTTTGAAAAGATTTTAACAATTGTTTGTTCATATGACTCAGTTTTCTGGTTCTTAAGCCCTGTTTTCTAATGTATTTTAGTGTCAGACATTGAATGCCTTGATAAAAGTTGGTGGACTGTGTAAACACCAGGGACAACAACGGAAATAAGTCCAAGATTTTCTTATTCTATCCCTGACAATGTCTGATATGTTGTATTTTTTGAGTGTTGTCAGTAAACCAAACCAAAAATAGCTGCTGATCAGCTGGTCTGAATGTATTGGACCCCTCTCCATGAATCTCCCAGCCATACACACACTGCATCTGACATGCCAGTCATTGTTTAGCCATCACAATACACATATACATCCATTTAGTCATTCATCACCGTCCATCCATCCATAGATACATACTGTACATCCAGCCAGACACATGTCCAGGCAGCTATTCAGAGCCCCAGGAGTTTGAGCTGTTACACCAGAGAGCGGTGTGGGAGAGACCCGATAAGCAGCTCAGACTGGATCAGTGGTAGCAGTAGGGGAGCACTGGGAGCTTCTTACACCCCCTTCCTCGGTATCCTCCATTCCTTTGCTCTTTAAATGTGTTTATACCCCTACTCCTTGATCTATTTCTTTTATGGATTACTGTATATTTCTCATGTTTTTCCATATGTCCATATTAACTGGCTTGCCTTATTTTTTCCTGCTTGCAACATGCTTTAATCTGGCTCAACGCTTCCTTCACCTATTTTTCTTCCCCATCACTTTCATATTGACCTCTTCTCCGCCTAAACCCCCTTCTGTTTTAAACCACCTTCTTATTTGAACCCCTCTCCCTACTTCCTCTATGCTTTGCGAACTAGTTTCTACTCAGAGTTTGGAGGCGTTGGAGGTCAAAGAGGAGACGGTGGGCCGGGGAGTGGAGGGCCTGGGAAGGGGAGGGCTGAGTGAGTGTGGAGCTGGTCGGTCGGTCAGGTGCAGCGCCACCAGTGATCATTAGGGTTACAGCTGCCCGGGCCAGATTGTGTGCTGCCTGCAGCAGGCGAGATGTTTTGCCCAGGGAGAAGAGTGAGCATCTGTCTGTCCCTCCCCGTAGACAGCAACCTCCTACCAGCCTGTCCAACTCAACCCAACTGGTAACAAGGTCACCCAACTCTTACTTTCTCTCACTCACGCACACCCACTCTGAACTACTCTGTACTTCTCTTCCTGTTTCGCTCACTCCCTCCTTTACAGACAGCTCCTCTCACTCGCTCTCTCTTCAGGACAGGTTGTGAAAGCAGCAGGCCCTTAGTGCACTGCAGACTGCAAAAAAAAAAAAAAACTGCATGTGGTATTTGGACTGAAATGAATTTTATGAGAGTGAGAAATGCCAATGCGCATAGCACTGCAGAACATTTTTTCCTTTTTTAAAATGTAGAGACTGTTTATTCGTTATCTGCGCCCAATGTTAATTGCATAGTTTGATCCCTGTTGATAAAGGGACACTTTCATCATAAGAAAAGAATTGGCTCCAGCAACTTGAGAACTAATTTTTTAAACATTTTGTACAACCACTGTTTCTCCTTATCTCATCAAACTAGTACAAAGTTATAATTATGCACAAAGCCCAAAGGGGAAGTGTAGCTATATGTGTATTCACTACAGAACTGACATCCTTTAACTTCTATTTAAAGACTTAGACCTGATGAGAGGAAACCATATTGAATTGCCTTAAACCTTATTTTAAAATAATGTTTTGGCCCATTGTAAGGTATGATGAAAGCTGTAAGTCACTATACCATCTTTCCTTAAAAATAAAAAGGTTTTTAGGTTATTAAAGGAATAGTTTGAGAGTTAGATGAGAAGATCGATATCACTCTTATGCCTGTCCGTTCAATATGAAGCTGAAGTTGAATACAAAGCTTAGCTTAATGATTGGAAACAGGGGGAAGCAGCTAGTATGGCTCTGTCCGAAGGTAATAAAATCTGTATGGCAGCACCTCTAAAGATCACTAATTAACACGTTATATCTCGTTTGTTTAATCAGTACAAAAATGAAGTGTAAAAATGACAATTTATGTGCAGGACTGCTGGGCACAGTGACTTCCTGGAGCCTTGTCGTCATTGTGAGGTTGCCAAGCAACTAGTGGAGACTCCAGGAGAATTGCTTTGATAACGTAGTAAAGTGTAGACAATCTCAAAGTAGATTGTATTCTATAAAGTCCTACACTAAAAATGTGCATAGATCCAGGAATTATCTGAGGTTCTACTGAGTATTTTTGAAAATGCTGGTTTTAAGACTACTACAGATGATTATCAAATGATTGGTAATCTAAACTATTTTGGATTTCTTCAGAATATCCTCCAAAAATATTTAAAATTAAATGTAAGCATGTTTGCAGAGTTTATTACCAGTATGCAGTGATGTTTTGAATTGGAAATGTGTAGCTAAGAAGGTATGTGCAAGCTAATTGGCCACAACAATGTGACATTAAAAGCTTTGGATACAGATCGGTCTGCTGTTTATGCTCAAATCATCAGCTTCCTACCAGATTCTTTGGTTGGGTGCCAGATGTCAGTATTGTTTGATAGGGTTTGAGGTAATTTGCTGATTGAATGCATTAGGTGATGGGTGCTAATCTCTCTGATCTAGCTTTGTCCATAGACTAACAACAGGATTGTATGAGGAGAGAAAATCTTACTCGGGAACAAATAACATATGGCCTCTGTTGTTAATCAAATGCAGTGCCCCTTGACAACAATAAGCAGTTAATGAAAATGTAGAATATTTAACAAGTATGTACTAAACAACACATGATTTGTCGCACTCATCACAGCAAATATGTACACATAACACTAACTTCTAACAAGCAACACATTTGCTTTCAGTCAGTGGAGTGGAGGGGTTAGAAAGCAGTGAAACCTTTAATTCATTTTGACAGCATCATCTGTACTCAGTTGTCAGCCAGACTGAATGAGCTGGGCCAGGAGCTGACAGAACGTGGCTGAAACAGGTGTGACACCAACTTTCTGCCTCACAGGAGACGATAAAGCCCTTGGTCAAGGGCACAGCACCTGGGCCATTGTTTTATCACACAAAATAGCTTTTAAGTGCAAATTTCCACTTGGTCCTAAAGGAAACCTGGCCTCTGCACTTGCTTTACTCATCTGAACCAATATGTGATCCGTCCTCATTTGCATAATGGGCAGAATGGAAATGAGGGGCCAGCTTTGTTAGCCCAAGACAAAAAGAAGAAAGAAAAAAGGGAGGCAGACTGATGCCATTCTGTTGAACTGCATCTGTACAACACAAAGGTGTGATATCTTGAGTCTCATTTGACCACTTTTAATTATGATCAGAGGTTATATTGAGCACTGCCACTCTCATGGTTTGACAAAGGCCTTATAAGTGGGTGCTAAATGGTGGATCATCAAACAGCATGCAGACAGATGACGTAAGCATGCAGGCCTGTCTATACATCCTTCTCTTTTGTTAGCTGCAAATAGGATTTAGACAGTTTTTTAATTACAAAAGCACTTTTTCACTTTTCAGGCTACTGTTTGGCACAGAGTATGAGTTAATGAGATGCAGACAGCTTTCAGTCTTGTAGAGGGCTGGATTCTCCTGGTTATTTTATGCTGACTGCATTGCGCTCTTGTTGCATCATATGTTGTCATCTCTCAGTCTGCCTAACAAGAGATCAGCGAGTGAGGACTTGGCAGTTGGGCTGGAATTAATCCCTATGATGAAACTGGTTCTTCTGCATCACTCAACTATCAAAACTTTATCTGCTGTGTTACTGCAATTAACCACACTGTATATGCATGCATCCCAGATGTGGTTTACATCTTAAGCTTTTCCTCAGATAAAGTAACACATTTTTTATGACGCTTATTTGCATTTATGTCAATGAGATGCGTCCATTCAATCGCGCCCCCCCTCCGCAGAGAGGTCAAACTGGGTTCAGCCACACAACAGTGCCCCAGGATCTGGTGGGTGCTCAAGGCAACTTAAGCAGTCTGCCTGAAGTTCTGCAGACAGCAGTAACAGAAACAGTAAAGTTTAGAAAAAAGGGTTTGTAGTTTGAAGGCTGCTTAGTCAAAGTGTGTAGAAGCTAAGTTGCAAAACCTTCATTTTATTACTTTTTAGGATGATTATCCATAAACCAGACACTGTTTGTGGACAATCTGTTTGTGCATCTAAGCCAGGCTAGTTAGCGTTTAGCAAGCCTTGTTTATCTGTCCATTAAAATTTAGCTACTGCCTTATTTAGGTGATATAACAAACTCAATTACTAACATGTTGGTGCATCAAGATGCATCTTTCAATTACAGGAAACAGGTCAGAAAGAGACCGTAAATTAGTTTTAGTTAAGTGGTTTGGTTTTTATCTCTGTTTTGTAGTTCCTTTGCAGATACACATTTCTATAGCATAGTCATTTTTATTTGGTAAAATAAATGTCAGAAAGTCTCCCTACTCTCTTGGCTACCAAGCTGCCTTTTACACCTTTTACTTCTGTATTGTAATTAATAACAAAAACGACAGGAGAGTTGGTTTTAAGTTCGAGTGATGTAGCTGTGTCTGAAGCTGTTATGCGCATTGCTCTGCAACAGCATGGCCTCCTCACCACCTGCACAGTGGGCTCTGTGGCTGTAACTCCAAACTGTCAGCAGTGGTGCACTGCAAATAGCAAGACATCACTGCCCGCATCAACTTATAGGCATCCTCACTATGACTCATTTCTCTTCTTCAGTTAACCACTGCCAGTTTTATTGTTATGTGGGCTTCTGTGAACAACATTGTGGTGAGACAGTGCACCCTAGACTGAAGTGCAGTAACGATACTATTGAGAGACACATCTCTGTGCATAAAAGACATATGGGTAATAAAATGTTATTGTTTGAGTATGACATGCAGTCATAGCCATCACCGGTAATCAGTGATTGTGGATTTTAAGCACTCCCAGTTAAATATTATATAATATTATGAGAGCCAAAAAGAGCTGCATTTCCTTTCTCTTGACAATGATACTATATCTTGATATGTTAGATTTCATGATATTTTAGAGGCATTATGTTTTTTTTATGTACAGTAAGTGAATAAATGAGGATTACAAAACACCCCTCTCTCTTGCTGTCTGTCTCAAAATCATACAAACACAGGCAAAATAAGAGTAAATGATTCTTATTGAGAAACAAATGGACCAAAGCTCATTTTAGATGTCTGAAAATGATTTCTTTGCTGTTTTCTATTGGGAAACATCATTATAAGATACGTACGCCAAAGTGATATTTCCAATAAGCCACTACTTGCCTTGCTGGCACTTAGGCACAAAGGTATTTACTTTAGTTTAATCTTCTTGAGCTTTCTACAACCAGGCAACACGTCCACATAAATTCTTACATGGACAAATACACAAAGAAGCAAAACCCTGTCGCCTTGTTCTCTGCGAAGGTAGATTATCTGTGAATGCACGGAGAAATTTCTCGGGGGATGCTTTGGCGCCGAGTAATAAAACTCGGAGAGTGTTGCCTTTGCCAAGCTGAGACATCTGGTCACCTTATCACAGATAAGTGGGGGTTAGTCCTGGCATCTGCTAGAATTAATCCATTTTGCAAACACAGTTATCCTAATCTCCTAAATATGTCATTCCACAACTGTACAAAGCAGTAGGTATAATTTCATCTTTCCTTCTCCAATGTGCAAGATTGATCAAGGCGCACTTCACTGCACTGTGTCATGAAAAGTGAACAGTGACACAGTATAGAAGTGGAAGACAAAAAGAGGTTGGAAATCGGTGTCACAACCTGCACCTGGCCAACTATTTGCTGGTGCCCAGTCTGGTCTACAGCTAGCCACCTAACATCCCTGCATGAATATTCATGTGGGCGGATTTCTCTTTTGTTGCCTGCCTAGTCAGCAGTCACAGAACACATGGTGAGTGTTGGCAGCGCCCGGCCTAGGTAGAGGGGCCGCGGACGGAGGCAGTGGCAGGAACCAGGACCTGTGAGGCTGACTGACATTTCCATCTGTGGCGAGGCCTGGTAATTATCGGGGAGAGGAGCGCCCGCAGCAGCGCGCCATCTGCTAGGGGAGATGGCTCAATGAGGTATGAGCACGAGCGGCACTCCGTCGGGCCACTGCCTGCCTCTGACATGAGGGCTCGCATCTGCTACTGAGGAGCCGGGCTGCCCAACACAGCCTGCCTGCCTGGCCGAGAGAGGGGGCTGACAGGAGGGAGGAGAGCAGCCAAGAGCCCCCCTGACCCCCTCCACCCCCACCACCACCCACCGCCATCACTACCACCACTGCCCTGCCAAAGGCACACTTGACAAACAGCAGAGCCCACTCACAAGTTTCCATACAGATCTCATCAAGTTGTTGGTTGGTTGTAAAAGATGCCTCTTAGTTCCAGTTCTTGCCAAGGAATCCATCATTATGTCAGTGTCAATGAATGTTGGAACAGGCATACAATATGAGGTGAAACTGAATGAACAAATGTATCATACAAAATGTATTTGTGGCAGTGGATGGCTGGGCTCAGTTGAAATATTCTCTACTGGTGTGCTTGTTACCAGGATTTGCTTCTGACTCATTTGTGAAGCACAGCTTTCTGAGACTGGTCGGTTGTGGGAGCCCAGCACCGTATCACACACACACCTGGCAGGTGTGTGTGTGTGTGTGTGTGTGTGTGTGTGCATTTGCCTGTGTGTATCTTGTCATTGTAGCTCTTGTTTTGTGCTCAGCATGGTTAGTCCAACTATGGTTCTGTTATTACACTCTGCCCACAGACATAGGCACACACTTTCAGAGCCACACACTAACATCCCATTAACAATGAGCACAGAGCGCAGGCCCACTGCTCACTGAGCAGTCAAGATGGCTAACTACTGAAAAGACAGCTGTGTGCATTACTGTGTGCTTGTGAGGTGTGAAAGCAAGAGAGTTTCTGTTGTGTGTGCTATTCTTGTTCTGCTTAAATGTGAAATGTGAAAACCTTATTTTACAGATACAGATTTAGAATGATTGTTTAGGGTGCACCCACACCAACATTTATAACAGACACATTTTTTTTTACCAAAATCAGCTAATTTCAAAAGAATCACCGTGGTCAGTGAATTTGCTGCAAGTAAATTCATGCTGTGCTTTTGTGCAGACTAGAGTCCAAAATGGAGGAAGCTATCACATTAGTTATGTCGCATCCTCCATCTTACTCTGCAGAATGAGAAACAAAGCCAATATAGCTTTCCCTATCATGTTCATTTTGCCACAAATATAACTAGTCACAACAGCAGCCACTGCACAACCCACAAGTACTCACTTCGTGATAGGACGCACAAATTTTGCTCTGCCACTTTCTGGTGTTATTGGTCACTTACTGTCCTTAAACAAACTCAGCAAACACTGGTGACAAACTCGCTCTTGACGTTAAGACTAAAAGAGGCCCATTTCCTGCAATGCAGAGTAAAGCAGTGTGTCTGTTTCTGTAACTCGCTAACTTTAATTTTACCTCCTCCTGTTTTAGTTCTTTAACATCTGTCAAGTCCCTGACAAGTAGTTGTGGAAGTTGTTTATACCTTTGTGGATCAGTGTTTTCATACTATCCTCGTGGCTCTTGCATCACTTATTACCACTTGAGATTTACTCTAAAGGAAAGAAAGAGCAAAGGAGGCAGGAGAGGTAGAGAGAGGTAGGGAGTGAGAGAGCATGAGAGAGAGCGGTAGGAAGGGAGGGGCAGAGGGAGTGAGCAAGAGAGAGAGAGAAGCGCATCTCTTCATCCCAGGATTTTATCTGACTGTTTGGACAGATTGGTAGAATTCAAAATGCAGCAGGGGCCTGTGATGTGGCAATAAAGCGTTTGCCTTTGAACCCGCCTCACAATTTTTTCTCTGCTGCACATGTGCACGTCAAAATCAATTAAATCAACTCTGAAGAGGCGAGGCAGCTGCGCATCCGCACAACAAACCTTTGCGTCACCTTAGTTTACCAACAATCTGGTCATTATTTTCATTGTCAACTCATTGATACAAACTCCAGCATCACCTGCATACACAACAAACTTCAAGGTGTGTAAAAGATGAAATGGTACACAAATAGAATATCCATCTTAACAGACAGAAACACATGCTTACATCCTAGCCGCAGCTGTCAATTACCTACAAAAAAAACCTCTTTGATAAGGAAAATTTGAATTTCCCCCCTCCCTGCACTTGGAGTGGCTTTTTCAGATGTCGTAGCACTTATGAGAAATTTGTGACAGCATCAACAGCGCCTATTCCCCATTCAGCAGCATTAACTCTGTGCCATGTGTCTAACAAACGGAGGCCATTCTGGAGCCCTTAATGACAAGGCTGCTCCGCTCCTCTCCTCTCCCCCTCGCTCTTTTCAAATTGCTCTCTAAATGAAGTACAGCTGTGTGGACCAGGTGCTGCCATCCCCCTTTCAGAAAGAACAGGAAATTATGAAATCCCCAAATCCTTCACAAATGGCGGGCAGGAGGGAAGGTTGGAGAACGTCAGCTCAGTTTGCCTGGTCTGTAGCTACATATCTCTTGTCGGTGGATGATCTTTCATTCGCGTTCATTGTCAAGCTCTCTCCATCCACCTCTCCGACCCAGAACCTATCACTTAGTGTCAGGGCATACAAACGGATGTGCTGGTTCATTCAGTTACAGCATCATTTTGACTGTTGGAATAATTTTTAGAAACATGTATTGATACTGGTGGATGCATCTTATCCATGCAGACTTTGGGGAGCAGCTTTAAATATGTGCATAATGTCTGATGTTAGGTAGGTTGCACAATATATTTTCATATGTGTGGTCTGGAGGGTTCCCCTGACTGCAGATTTAAAGTTTTTATCAATCCAATATACTGTATTAAAAGGTTTATGTCCAGGCTGAATACATTAAAGAATACTGTGTCATCCTTCCTCTTCCTTTCAAATTAAGATGTTACTTTCTTACTGCAGTAGATAAAAGAGAATCAAGCTAATATTCAAAGCTCTGTGTTTGTTATTTGTGTTCTAGACAACAGAAAGAGCACAACTGCTGAAGTAGGCCTCCTGCTCAGGAGACTGTCAATGTGCAGCTGTCAATGTCTCCATAAAGCCCCATATCCATAATAGACAAAGCACTCATCAAGCCTCGGCTTCATCTGGCCTCCCAGATGCCCCATCACCAGGGGCAAATCCCATCCAGGACTGAGCGCCGCACCATGCAGCCAGATGTGAGCTGGCAACATGGCCGTGGGGTCAACACATGGCAAAGGTAGACCCAATAAATGAATTATACTCTGATTATCATAAATGTGGCATCTGAGCATGGCGCTTGTGTTAGTGTTGTTTGGAAGGGAAATGCTGGGACATACTGTATCAGCTGCACCGCTGCCTCTGAAACACACACATACAGATACACAAATGCACAATATAAAATTTAAATACAAGCTTTATATTTGATCATGTTAATGTAAAAATTCAACAAATAGGACTCAAGTATGTGTGCATGTTTTTTTGTATTAATTTACATGTTACTCAAACTTTGTGCAAACAAAATTAAATTACAGGGGGTAACATGATGGTGCCAAAATTTCGGATTCTCAGAATGATTCCATGCCATATGCCCTGTATTTGTACATAATTCCACAATGTTCTAGGTCGCTCCCCCAAACATATTCTGTTTCGTCACATGCCAAAAAGACCTTTCCCCCCCCATCCCTCCCTTCCTCAGTTCGACACGTTTGCATGCGGTATCTGGCTGCCCTGGCTCCCTGTCTTCTCCTTTAAAATGCCATGCCAACTTCAGAGGACCCAGGTGTATGGGTCCGTTATCAATTCCACTAACAAGCGTGCTTACTGGGATCACAGGACACGTTGTGGCTTGCTTTAAAGTCCCCGTCTGTAGCCAAGGCTGACCTGAATTGGAGACATGCGGCCCCCTGCTGATAGCAGCCAACCTCTGATGGGCAGTCCCTCTCCCATACTTGGCCAGCACTCCGCCTGGGAAGGAGGAGGGGAGAGAAGAAGAACTCTTTGAAATGCTGGAGTTCCATGAAGAATTGAGAAGCAGGACAGAATCAAAGGCTTCTGATATAGGAAAGGAAGAAAAAAAAATAGAATCAAGACTTGGAAATGAGGAAAAAGGGAAGATCGAAAAAAAGCCCCCCCTCCTACACACACACACACTAGATCACATATACACTGCGAACAAAGGACATATCAGAAGTTGCAAAGAAAACTTCTGTATCTCTTTGCCACAGAGGCCTTCACATGAAACCTACAGTTTAAAGAAAAATGATGTCTCTGCAGCTCTATAAAGCACAGTAACATCTAACCCTGCAGCACATTCACACACACTGTTGTATATCAAACAACTAACCTTTAATGTAGATATTGCACAGTATGTTCCACATGGAATTCTGTGGTCACAATGCCTTTTTGTACACAGAATATTAATCTTTCAGAGATATTTGTGTATAGTATTTGTGTGGGCACAGAATGTGTATTTTGTGATTGTGTGTTTGCATGAATTGTTTGTTTTGCTCTTGCACACCGCTATATGAGCAATTGTATAGGTCTGTGCATGATAAAAAGAAAATGGGTGCATGTGTCTCTAACTCAGCTCTTGCTGCAGCTTGTATTGGTGGTGATGGTGGCAGCTGAAGGCCATTATGTCCAGGTGGCCTAGAGGATGCAGGGGCTTTACTGAGAGCTTTACACACCATACACACACACACACACACACACACACACACACGTGCATGCGCGCACAGCTTCACAGCTCCTAGGGCCCACTGCATGTCAATTAGGACAGCAGAGGATGTACATGGACACATGGACATTTACACAGCACATGTATAATGCATGACAGGTTGGATGGACTGTATTTAGGTCTACCAGTAGATTGGATCCAGCAGTAGTGGTGTACAAAAAATATATATTTCAGACAGGATCACACACCTGAGGTTCTTACTGGCAGGTGGATGTCAGTTGGCTTGTGATGTTTGAGCACCATTTGTGTGTATGTGTGTACATGAATGTGCTTGTATTTTTACGTGAGTGTGTGCTGTATATGTAGTCAGTCAAGCTTCTTCTGTTGCTCACTTGTACACAAAATAAAATAGGGAAAGGAGTGTATTGCTGAGGGAGGTTGACCGAGAAAAAAAAGGAAGTGAAATTGTTGTGACAGCCATTAATTCCCCAGAATCTACCCTCATTTCCATTCTCACCTGAACCAAAACAATTTCCATGGTTTAGTGTTTAGTCTGCAGCAGATTACTGGGTGATAAAAGATCTTCACTCAAGAGAGAAATAATTTTCCTCCTTAAAAAATTTTGTCAAGCAGGAAAGGCAAATTACCCACCAATATCACAAGATTGCATACAAAAAATGTTCATTTTTAACAACAGTCATACATCTTTATGCTTCTATTGTATGTTTGCATACCCAAATTGTCTACCAGTATTTTTGTTCAAATGCAATTTGAAGTTTTGCCCCCCTCACAAAAACATTCCTTTTAAGGTCAAAGCAACTCAGAAGTTATCTGCAGAAGCTAGCACATTATGCTGATTACTCTTATGAAAATTGCATGTAGTGGGGTGAGGGGTCACCAGAGCTTAATTCCGTTTTCATGTTTTGTTTCACACTAGCCAAGCTGTGGGTGTCTGTGTGTGAGGCTCTGTTTGCTATTGGCCTTGACAGCGCGCAGTGTAATTGGCTCACTAAGGTGATTCAGTAATCGCCTGAGTGACACCTTCCCTGGCAAATTTTGACATTGGAGGTGGATGAGGATGCGGTGGGCTTCAAGTGCCAAGGGAGCTAACCTTGTAGGACAACCAAATTTACAGCAGGGATATGTGGAGGAGACCCACTTCATTTAGTGTATTTGCATCATATAAAGAAAAGGTACAATGAATAGAGGCACTCTAATCTTCTTAACCTTCTTAACTTCAACCATTAAGTTGGCCTTGTTCTTGACTATGTTTAAAATGGCCATCTAATTTCATCATCTGTCCTCTTCCTTCCTTCCCTTCTCTATTTGCTTCCTTTCCGACCTCCTCTTCATCATCACCTACTTTCTGCTCCCTTTTGTTACTTCTTCCCCCCAGTCGTCCCTTTTTTTAACTTCTATGATCATCACCACTGCTGCCCTTTCTCCTCTTCTTCCCATAATCATCCCCCTCACATCTTCATCCTCTTCCTCCTCCCTTCACCCCCATTCATCTCCTTAACTTCTCTTCTCCCTTTCTTCCGCCTCCTCCACTTCCTTCTCCTCCCCTTTGCTCCTGGCGTAGCTCATGGAGAGGAGGAGCAGCCAGCGCTGTTCTGTTCCTCAGGACAGTCCTCCTCGTGCAGAACACAGATGGTTATTATGGAGCTGCACATAAATTGATTATGTTGGAAATTAACTGTTGCTGTCAAAGGCAGCCGCCAACCTGTCCCAGTGTGTCCCTGTGCCCGCTGATGCATAGGATCCAGCTGATGGACCAGATGTTTGCACAGTGCGCCGCTCCTTTTAAGGTCAGCACAAAAGTGGTATGGGGGCTCTCTGATCTCCTTCTCTTTGTACTTTCAGCCTGTGCCCTAATGCCTTTTGACATTTTGAGGAAGTAAAATGGGAGTTTTCAAATGTGGATTGGATGATTATGATGTTGCAGTGGTTGATGTGTTTTATTTCACATCAAAATTATTTTTTATTTCTTTGGATATTACTCGTAATATTCTCTGGATTCATTATCTTTTCCTTTTCTAAAAAACAAAACAAGAAACGCTTCTTTAGCTTTAGTTTTTGTGTGTGCAGGATTTGGGTGAGTTCTTTCAAGAATGGAGGCTTCTGCTAAGTAACATTTAATCTATGGGAGGTGGAAGTAGGCCTTACGTTTGTGCCAAAAGACCATGTAGTCTCTTCAACAAAACCAGCATGCCAAGAGTCTCCAAACGCTGTCCCTAAGTAGGACTGTCTTCCAGCAGCTCGTTACAGGTTGGTCTGGATTAGCATGATGGGTGACTCCTGGCTGTGGCCTCGGGGGACAGGTAGCACAATGCCAAACTCAGCAGAAAGTCAGGTCTTAGGAGTGTTGCTACATTGTTTTCCAGGCCTGACCTTGATTCCAGGCCCACTCCTGCATGTTTCCGTATGCATGGCAGAGTACGGAGGGCTGCCAAAATCTGAGCCAAACAGGGAAGAGACACACACACCAACACACAAACACATGAGTAAACACACACACACACGGGCCAAATCCCATCACGAAGGTTAACTTGCATGGAAATGTAAGCTGAATAAGTTGCTTTATATCATATAAAATGGATTAAAAATAAGAAATGAACTTGAGGACAATTATCAAGATTTTTTACACGAGTACAGTGCATAATATTGTACATAATATCATAATTTTAGGCATTTTCTATTTTCCTTTCCTGTCTGCACTTTCCGAGTTAAGTCATGCATGGCTGGCTTTCCATTTTAATTAAAACATTTGTTCTTGTTTAATGTAAAATTCTGGTTTGTTTTTATATTTATGAAAAGAGACATCCTCTCTGATGCACCTCCACCCTGGCGTTAGATATGTGAATACCTCTGCAGTTGAAGCATTTTGATTAGCACCACTCAGAAGACGAAGATCACTTTAAGAACCTTTCTGGTAAAAGCTGTCTGATGCTTTTAGCAGCTTTTAGGCAGAATAAAGCCTCGCTGGTCAGTGAACTAACTGAATCCTGTCTCAGGCCAGAGAGGCATAGTGACATGAATATGAATGTCAGCAGGTGATAAACAGAGTGGATTTCTGGGACGTGTGACTGTTTGCGACTCATACCCCTCACACCCCAGATGTAAGCGAGCTGGGGAGGCTGCCACTCAATTTGACGACGTCTGAGCAGCTAGCAGCAGTATTGGCTACAACAGCCTGACTGTATGGCAGCGAGTCTCATAGGAAACTTTAAAAATACAGCAATATAAATATATAGTATGTATAAATACAGTACAGACAATTACTGTTTATCATGTTTGTGCAAATACAATGCAATTGTTGTTTACCTGAATAGAAACTTACTAGTAGATATACACTAAATTTCTCAGTGCGACTAGTAACACAAGTGTGAAATTGCTATCACGCCAGCTCAGTTTAATCACATTACAGATACTTGAATTTATATCTTGACAAACTATGCCTAACTGGTAAGTAACTTCAAGGTGAGACAAAAGCAGATGTTGCTCACTGAGTTTGGTCCTCCACAGACTATGAAAGTGATAACATTGGTACAGCAAGTGTGGACATTTCCACTGTATACACGTGGATGACAAAAACGCAACAAGTACTCCAAATTAAACAATCCTATGGTTAATGGAGACACTCCATGGAGACACTCCTCTCCGGCAGGAGGCTGCGGTCTACACATCTGACTCAATGTATTATATTAACCTTCATCTTTTGGTTTACTATCTTGCACATTGCAAATATTCTGTACACTTCAAACTGTGAACTTTTGCACATTCCCTGCACAAAACTGTACAGCTCTTTCATTTAAATAACAGTCAAATTGTACATATTTTTAATAATATTTTTTCACATTTTGTATGCTTCTTGACTTGCAGTACTTGCTTTAACACTTTCTTTATATTTTCTACTTACTATGTTTATTGTTATACACCAATATACCAACGCAAATTCCTTGTATGTGAAGACCTACTTGGCAATAAGCTTGATTCTGATTCTTAAGGTTTGGTTAGGTTTAGGAACTTAAATGGTTAAGTTTAGGGAAAGCTTGTGGTTTGGGTTAAAACAAGCACTTTGTTAAGACTAGGGAAACATGGTTTTGGTTAAAATTACTACTATGTTAAGGTTTGTCATGGTTACAATAATAAACATGCTTAACATACTTAAGGTTCAGGGATGATCGTGGTCACAACATTGACTGTCAGTTGGAAAGGGGAAACGATCAAAGTCTGGTGTTTTGTTGATGCATCCAAAACACCCACCCTCGCCTGACTTCCTCCTTTGCTCCCGTCATAATTACTACGGCCACTAGAGGGCTTTCTTACCTGAACTTAAAACTTATGTCATTTTGGGGCACTGGCTGAAACAACTGATGCTGTCGTTCTTCTTGGGATGACATTCTTACTGTATCTTAGAGTGGCACTGTTTATTCTTGCTGTTCTTGCACATTAAGCATAGCAGAGGATGTGCTATATTTCCTCAGTGGAGGACCCATTGCATATTAATTGTGGTTTTGAAATGTTTGAAGAGGTTTATCTTGTTTTACAACATATTTGTGTATAATATCTTTCAACAGCCAGACAGAGTAAAAAAAAAAAAAAACTAAAAGAGAACACATTCAGGATTTAAGAGCAATGTGCATTCATTGTTCCACTTAGATTATAAGAAAGAAAGGGCTGGAGGATTTCTGGTGATTTACACTGTGTGTGTAAAAAAGGAAGGAATCTCCTTTTCTTCTCATCTCTATCAGGCTGGAACACCTTGGGCTGATAGGAGCTCAGAGGTAGCTACAAGCTGAAATGAAATTTTCCATGTTAAGAGTGTGTGAACGCATTTGTGTGCATGTTCTTGTACACATCTGTGTGAGTGTACATATGTGCGTATGTTCATGTATGTCTGTGTGGGTGTGAGCATGGTAGTGGTGGGAGATATTTTCCAATCACTGCTCTGCCGGTTTCTCATTGTTCTGGGAAGCTGTTTGCCACTCTGCACGATTAACAGTATTATCTGTACCTAGCCCAGTCAGCCAGCCAGTCCTTGGGCCATTGTGTTCCCGTCAGGGGTGAGTGCTCTCGATGCTGCGTGTCACGCCTGCCCACCGACAGTAGGGACAGGCTTGGCTAGGCCCAGGTGGGACGTGCTGGCATTTGGGCACTGTCCACTGCAGGAGGGAAGGGGTAGACGGGAGGGGGGCTTGGGGTGGGGTAGACTCCACAGCAGGCAAGAGGCAGAAAACTGGTCCTTTTGCCCAGCCAGGATTCCAGTGCAGGGGTGAGGAGGGGTGAGGGGGTGAGAACAGGAGGCCCCTGGGGGCCACCTTTGAATGCCCTGAGCATCAAGCTCCATCTGGTAGCAGAGAGTGTCTGTGACAAGCCTACTTTTAGAAAACAGAGTTGCCTCATAGTTTTTGGTTCTCTCTGCCTACATCTCCATTGTATTCTCACTCTAGTGTGTCTTGATGTTCTGCGAAAATCTCACAAGTAAAGGACAGAACAGATACTGACATACTTGTTTGCAGAGATGGAATGCAACTTAAGTACATTTACTTAAGTACAATTTTGAGGTACTTGACCTTTACTTGAGTATTCCCATTTTATGCTTCTTTATAGTGCTACTCCTCTACATTTCAAAGGGAAATATTTCTACATCACTTCAGTTATTTGACAGCTATAGTTAGTAGCTACTTTTTAAGATTTTAAAAACAAAACATATGATTTCTCTGTAAAATAGGATTGTAATTTGTTATTTATAGATTAAACTACAGAGCAGTATAGACCAGCTGCAGCATTACAACACTGGTTACACATTATTGCATAAATAATAATGAGCCAATACTATAATATATGAACAATCACAGGGTTCATTCTGCCTACATCATGAGTGCTTTTGATACTTGAGCTTCTTTGTACGGTTACTTAACAGAGGAGGGATCCATCCTCCAGAATGGACAGACAATGGACAGAGTAGACAGAAGTGGCAGTAGCAGAATTATAATATGAGGAAGCAGAATTACAAAAATGCATAACATTCAACCACTGCTCTTTTTATGCGTGTTTATTATCTGTAATATAATGAGAACATGTTTGTGCAGTACACTCCTATGAAAAATAACCAAAGGCCAAATAAAATAAATTGTTATTGACCTTCATGTTTAGCCAACTGAGCTAATTTACAGAACAGTGACTGATAATGAATCAAGAAGCAAACACTTGGATATATATACTTTTTAACCAAATGTGTGTCTTATTTGATTTCGTGATGTGGTCTCCTCTGATGTAAATGTCATATTAGCATACCATTGACAAGCTACTGGACCACTCTCCACCTCAGTCCCTCTTTCTCTCGCTTCCTCCGAGCCTCCCGGCCTCACTCCCCGCTGACCTCTGTGCCCTCTCCTTTGATGAACTCATGAATGCATTGCCCTGGTTCTCGGGCCCTTCTCTTCCTCTCCTGCTCTTTACCCCTCTTCCCTATGATGTATAATTGACTCAGCTGCAGCCTTTGTGATATAATAGCTAGTTTACCTGGCAGAATGACATTTCACAGGCTCTGAGCCACCATAAAGCTAATTGTTCTAGAGTGAGAGGGAGAGAGCAGTGTGTATGTGTGTGCAGCTGATGATAAGAGGAGAGCGGTGGCTCCATTTGTGCTGTATAGGCCAACGGAGGGTTAGAAGTGACATTTATCTCCACATTGAGCCTCAGACCCAGCCATGGCCTGATGTACTCTCTCTGTCTGCCTCACCTCCTCTTTCTTGCTCAAATTTTTTCTCTATTGCCTTCCATAGACTTTTTGTAGTTTTATTCCTTTTTTATAACTGTTGTGCATGTGTGTGTGCATGTAAGTAGTTAGTAGATACCTCCTCTAGACCTCAACCAGTCAATCTGCACAAGAATGATAGGGTCTTTAATTAGGCCCTGTGGCTCTATTTCTCCTCTCAGTATTCAGCACAATGTAGAAGGAAAAGCATAAATATACATGTATATGGAGAGGAAAGGCAGGTGGTTTCTCTGCAGTGTAATTCTGACGTGTTGCTTCTGGTTGCTCGTTGCTGTTTGCCCTGTCCATCTGTCTTCTTTAAAATGAATATATGGTAGTCCATATATTCTAAACAAATGTCAGCTACCAAATAAGGCACTTCTGTTTTACTGAAATGTAGTACACAGAACAGTTCACAGCATGTCCACAAGTCCTCCGTCATCTTTGATATTTAATATAAATGTCTACCAGAGATGTTAAGGGTCAATATGACTGAGCTCTTAGACTGAAGAAACTTCACATCAAGTATCATGCAATTAATGTATGTTACAGGGTATTTTGAGTACTTAGGCACATTGGTGTTACTGTTAGCATTAGGCAGCATTGTGAGTTGCTTTGTGATTGGGCTTTGATCTTGATGTATTCTGTCAAACTAGAAAAAAGGGTGACTGATCAATATTCATCAATATTAATCCCATCATAAAACATTCCTAACTCTCAAATTAGTATATATTTAAGTAGGTAAGCTGGTTATTTTATTCCAGTGGTATCCTGGTCTTAATCATAAAGCTTTCTGGTAATAGTGTTAATTAAAGAACAACATGGCAACTGAAAATCTAGTTTCTTGCTGACCTCCATTGATTTAATTTATCAGCTTGTTGCAGTGATGTAGACGTGTAGTCCAAAGTGTGTAAGTATACTGTGACATCACTGTTGGGTGTGAAAATGGAGCGTTGATGAGACTCATTTTCAATAATGGGTAATGGCCAGATGTTCTGCCAACGGCACCACCCCACCACACCACCCGGGAAAGTTTCGATTTTTTGTTCCAAACCAATCACATCATGCCGTAATGGTTGTTGCTTTGGTTGCAATGGGACAACCAGAAATCCAATAATGAACTCAACTATAATAATAAAATATGTGTCTTTTGACTGATATTTGATGACTATTTCAGTTGTAAATATTGTCAGTTTTTATCGTTGCATTGGAAATGTATACTATTTTCTATTACTTCAATGTGATTCTCATTGTGGTTCATTGTAAAATAGTGTATCTTGTGGGGTCCAGGAATTGAGATATAGCAGTCTGACTCTGCCCATCATTCCACTGAATCAGATTCTTTATATAGAGTCTGACAACACACTCAGAGTAGAGACCTGCCACTGACATGTTTTGTATCGATTCTGTCTGCCTGACATTCAGATAGCCCTGTTTAGAGTTTCAGCAGAGAGAGAGAGAGAGAGAGAGAGAGAGAGAGAGAGAGAGAACAAGATGGAGGGACAAATATAGAGAGAGTAGAGAAAGCTCCCAGAGGGAGAGCAGCTGCTCAGCAGTGCAAGAAGATACATTTCATAATGAGAACATATTGCTATTGATTCCAAGTTTGAATGGGAGCATTGATTTGATTGAACAGTCATTACATTGTGGCCTTTAACAACCCTAATGTGATCAGACTAAAAGCATGTCTAAAGTTATCCACCCAGGGAAGGAGTTTTTGAGTGTGCATGTTGAAAAAGACATTTTGGGAAATACGCTTATTCACTTTCTTGCTGAGTTTGATGAGAAGACCGACACCTCTCTCATTTGCATTAAGTATGACGTTAGAGCAATTAGGTGGTTAGCTTAGCATAAATACTGGCTTTGTTCATAGTTCAAAAATATGCCAGCACCAGCACCTCTAAAGCTCAATAATTGGCAATGTTTCAGTAACAAGCCCTGTTTACTAATCTCAGGGCAATCACTGCATCTCAAGTTTAGTTATTGTAACAGGTAACAAGTATGGAATGAAATTTACTGACCAAAACATATAAAACAAATTTGTAAAATAGATTGTTAGCTGAGACTGAGAGAAAAATATAATATCTACAGTAATGCCTACATTTTCTTAGTCATGCTCCAAGTAAACATCCTTTCATGACAATGCTCTCATATTAAATATAGTGCAACACATCCATCTATCCTGGCAGGTTTTGAGGAGGCATGTCCGCCTGCCTCTGTGTTGAACAGACTGTGGGATGTCTCTGTAGCGTCACTAGGTTTCTTCTGCTCTGTTCCTGTCAAAAAACCCACAGGCCCACCCATCCAAGATGGCCTCTCTTCTTCCCACTTAGAGAAATAGATGGAGTGTTTAAGTGTTTTTGTCGAGTCAAATGGCACCAGGCAGATGACTGCATTCCATTACCATAATTTACCCTGATGCAGGCTGTCAGGGTGTATCATCAGCAGGTTTGTTTCCTGCCCTATGGAGCTTCCAGGAGCTTATAGACAGGTGTAGCACTCCACAGTCTCTCCGTGAAGCTCTGTGCAGGTTCAGATTGTTGCTTTGTTTGGCGAAGTTTTGTTTGTTGTCTGCCACAGCTTGTCACCAGTAAAGTTAGCTTCACTTCTTCCTCTCTGCTGACAGCTGAGGGGTGATGAGTGGCACTTGTCCTTCAGTCTGTCTGTCTGTCTGTCCATCTCCACCTGTCTCTCTCTGCCAAAGCTTTCAGGGGCTGCCTGCACAAATCTGTCAGGCAGATGGGGGGCCGGCTTTTTACATGTCACTTGAGGGATGCCCAGGCAACACAATCTGCGGCCCACAATGCAGTGTGTTTGAACCTTGTGAAACCCGAATGGAGAATCGATGCAGCGCCATACACGGCCCAGATTCTCTGAAGAATCCCTCCATATCCTGCCTGTCTGTGTCTACCTTCTGCTGGGCTCCTTTAGAAGAACTCTGCATCTTTTATTTATCCCTTGAAATAAGGCTGGACCCTGACGAGAGCATAGGCTGCACACACAGACACACTCTCTCTCACATATACATGTATACACACACAAATGGGCCTCCTTCTGTTACTGAAAAGTCGGCAATTATGGAGAGAGAGGGGAGGGACAGTTGGGATTTGCATATGTCGTTGAGAGAAGAAACTACATCTCCCACAAGGCCCGGCGGTGGAAATGAACCAGCTGTCCATGGTTTGTAGATCAGATCCCATCCTCTTGATTACGAAATCACAGAATAATAAGGACCAAAAAGTTGTGGGCCACGCTGTTTGTTCCTCCTTTGTTGTTCCCTAGAACAGAAGTTATTTTGCTTCCGCTGCCTCCGAGCTGTTTGCCATGTGCCAATGTTTGGTGCACTGTGCTCCACTTGTTCTCCTTCTCACACAGAAAATCAGAAGGCTCCAGCCCTGCCCCTCCAAAGCTGTCATGTGAACTCCCGCCTTTTGTTTAATTTACATTTTGAGGCACAGCCCATCAATTCCCCCTCTTCCCGCTGCCCCCTGCCAACACCACCACCCCACCGCACCAACTGGCTTCATCAAAAATGCAGAGTTCAAACTAATTAGTGACATTTGGCCATTTGTGAAACTTTTTCCTCTCCAAGCTCAGCTTCTGTCAAACATGGCCTCATAGCTCATAGAAGACTGGAATACTTTTCATCACTATGAAAAATCTGAATACTATACATCAATGACAAAAAGCTATTTCTACCTCTACATCTGTGCCGATCAGAGTAGAGATGCATATTACAATATGATATACCATTTGCTAATCAGGCGTGAATAAAATAAAATATATTTAAAAAATTAAGAATCACGAAATTATACTAACACAACATTGAACAAATAAATACTGATTAATAATACTAAAAGTAGACATTAACTTGCTCTCTGCATAGTTTGATTTTGTCAGGAGGTTGTGATAGCTCATCCCCATTAACAGCTCACGTCCCACTTTCCATTTTGCAAAATTCAACAGTACACTAAATAAAGACTTATTTAACATTACAAACAGTAGCTTTCATACTTACATTCACAAAATGAGTTATGATAATTGTTTGCGTGTGTGCATGTGTAGAGTATGTGGGTGCCTTTCATTTAAAAGTTTGCTTTTGTCACGAGCGACATCTGTCTCACTGATTTAAAAATATCTCTCAGTATGAAGGCAAACATCTGTGAGGACAAAAATAAATAAATGGTGTGATAAAATGATGACATGGAAGCTTAATTGCACAGATAAGTACTGAGGTTCTAATAGCAGCTTCTGCAGAGGTGTAGAATCTGGGGACTGGAGATATAACGCACACTGACACACACAGGGCTATTCAGTGTGATTTGGCCAGTGCAGTGATATTTTCCAAAGAGCCCATGGTTAGCTGTCTCTGTACTGCCAGCTATTCTTCAGTGAGGGTGCAAACAGGTGCTGTGTATATATATTGTTCTATAAACAGCTTTGTTTTTAGCTTGACCACCATGCATTTTGTGGTGAAGCTACAATCAATATTTTTATATTGGAAATGGCTCACATGACTACTTGTACGTGACCAGGGTTGCTCATAGTGATGTTTTGGTTCACCCTATTTGCTCTTATCAGCATGGTTTTCACCACAGGTAGCTGTTTTCAGGGAAAAACCCCCACTGTAAGCTGTCCAGCACCAAACAGACAAATGTAGCAATGAGCTAGGGAACATAGTGGAGCATTAAGCATCTCAAGAGCCTAATATTTCTCTCAGGAGTTGGTGGAGACCAAAGACAGAGTTAAAAGAAGAATGAATATTGGACTTACATTCACCAGGTGACATGACTCTGCTACAAATCAATGCTAAGGTTAATGGCGAACCTGTTAGCAAACGGTTGCTTATACACATCCACCATATCAACTGAAAAGGTGATGATATGTCAGAGTTGTGTTCACAGCTTGTTTCCGCAAAAAGTGTTACTGCAGGTTTAAAAGGACATTCCACTGGTTTTACACATAAAGTTCAGGATCTATAGTCCTATTCAGCTTGTGAAAATAATTGTATAATGTCTTCTGTGGCTCTGGAGGAGCTTTTTGTAGTCTGAGAAAATAACCTTTAGAACTACAAATATATAGTAGAAAGCCTGTGTTGCCGTTTGTCAGGCATGGAAGGTCTAACGAAAAGATGCAATTGGGATATGGAGGATCCAACGTTATTGGACCTTGACCTATACTATCAGGATATCTCCTCTGCTGGAGATATGATATGATTTTTACCAATATTTTAAAATCTGTTTCTTATGACTTCCCGAAGCTGCTCGATTACCCCTTTAAATGACCAAAACAGTGGTTACCTATACAAATGTTAATGGCATGATCTACAACAATGGTAACAATAGATATTTTCTGTAGATTCAGCATAGTATTTTCAAATGTAGCAGCTGTATGAAAATCTTTTTGTCAGGATTAAAAAGATACCTGCTCTGATGATGGAGTTGACTCAAATCGCATTGAGTTGCAGTCCTGTCTATCATCCCCATGAGAAGCAACATCTGACTCCCACATGACACAAGTCAAGACTTAGTGTTGTGTCTCCACAGTTGTTATATCACACAGGTGCCTAATTATTCACAATGTCACAGCACCCCCTTCAGCTGACTCACCAGAAATGAGTGACACCTTGTCAAAAAGTGTGTGCATCTCAGACCTTTACCAGCCTTGATTTGATGGTAGCTTGTTAGTTGTTTCCATCCAAAACTTCGAAAATAGCTCTAAAATTGAAAAAAGCATGCCTGCAGGGCTGAAAGTTTCTGCCAAACTTTCTTCTACCACTGTGTTTCCTGTAGAGTCTGGGTGAGAGGGGAGCACTTGAAAATGAGTGAACAGCAGAACATGGTGAGGAATGGAGCAGTGCAGGTGAGGAGAGGGGAGGTAAAAAGCTGACAACGTTAATATGGAACCAAAAGGAGAGTGCAACCTGGCAGTCACTCAAATCCTGCACCTGCACCTTTATAAAACAAGCTCTCCGGTGAGCCTCTCTGGCTCCTCTCTCTTTTTGTTTCCCTCATTTCTTTCTCTGTCTCCTTCTCTCTCCCTTTCTCTCTCTTACCTTTCCATGTGCTGTGGCTTGGGGCGTTGTCATTTTCGGCATGTTTTCTATACCACTCTGTGTGTGTTAATTGCGGCCATCCTTGGGGAAGGGGAGAACGATGAGAAGGACCTGTTTGAGAGCAGCCGTGCCAGGTTCTGTGGTACAACTCAGCGTGGAGCTACAGACACCTGGTCTGCCTGAAGGGCAAGAGGAAGGTAGACTTGCTTTTTCGCTTCACCCTCCTTCTGCCCTCCCTTCGTTTTCTGTTTGACCTCTCTCTCTTTCTTTCTCTCTCTCACTTTCACACACTCTTTCTCTGTCTCTGCTCCCCTCGATCTTGGAGAAAACAGCTGCTATACAGCCTGCGCAGAGGCATCCCACCTTACCAGCCCAGCCTATGCCATCAATCATGGCACACTACTCACCGCTGTTTGTATAGATCCAAGTACGCTAGACAGTTAGAAACTTAGAACTTTGGGTCAATGACTTTGAAACAATTTATCCAGAAGGCCTGAGGCCACCGTACCAGCTGATAATGTTTCATAAATTACAACAATATAATCCTCAACAACTCTTGATCAAAGTTACCCACTCAGGAGCAGGCAAAGGCTTAACCACTATCTGAACCTCAGGGGCCAGATCATTATTATCACTTAAAGGTGGGGTATGCGATTCTAATCCAATAAAGTCTTTTTGTCAAAGCGAATATCTCCTCATGGTCCGCTAGCTGTCCGTTCAGTGTGTGCGCTGAAAAAAAAGGTCTTTGTACACAGCCCTGGGTCAGTAAATGGGAAACAAACAAAGTGGCATGGACCAAGCCACACAACATTATTCCAGCCATGATTTGTGTGTCAGGTAACGTTAAATGACTTGTGCATGGACATTCAGCTTACTTTCTAATTGGCCAAGATGTTGTTGTGATGTTAGCTGTAGTAGCAGGAGAATTGTGAGTATCACTGTCTGGAGCTGGTTTGCTTTCTTGCCAAGAGTTAGATGTCTGTACGGTAAATATGAAGCAACTGCCTGCAGCCTGTTAGCTTGTGGTTTTACAGGGGGTTATGGGCCGAACTACTTGCCAAGCCTCCCAATTTTCCCGGGAGACTTCAGTTTTTTCATTGCCCTCTCTCGGTTTCCTCCCGGGATCACAATTCTCCCTTATTTCTCCCAATTTCTAACACATTTTTACGCCTATTTTCCTTTTCATTATCACAACCTGTATTGGACAGCGTGTATAAGCCCTAGGCTCGCGCCCGCTAGCTCTCATGAGCTCGCACCTCGTCCTCGATGAGTGAGAGACGAAGAGAGTAATAAGAGAAAGAAATACTCAAGCAATTTCAGACGTCCTGGAAAGAAGAATTCCACTTTTCATATTAGTTTAAATCAGAAAATTAAAAGTAAAATTAATAGTATTTAACATAAAAATGCTGTTGCGGTGTAAAAAGTCACCAGAATGCAGGAAACTCAAGTGTCTGAAACTTAAATCTTTCTGGGGGAGGACCCCGGCAGTGGCCTCATTTGTACCATACAGACATGCGTGTGGTATCAGTCCTCTTACCTAACGCTTGGCAAGAAAGTGGATAAGCGCATTTCCCAAAATGTCGAACTATTCTTTTAACAAGGTGAGTACAATGTTATCAAAACTAAAAGTAATGATAGCAAGACTTTGAAAATAAAAACCCAAGTTGCAATTAATTTAAATTTTGAACTTTAAGCAGAAATCTGTATATGCAGGTGATTACTGATGGTGTCGGTCTTACCTTATTAGATTCCCTCTACGCAGAAAGATTCCTAAGATAAATTTTTTTGGACAGATTCCACATTTTGACACAGTATTTTAATACTGTCATATCCATGGAAATGTTTGGTGAAATAACATCTGTAACATTTAACATTGGACTGATAGCTCTAAAACTGGACTGTGATCTGTGTCTGTCACCACAGTGTGGCTTGGATTTATAGTCTGGGGTGCTTTGTCGCTTTGTCACTCTTCCTTGGCCTTTCCACTCAACTTTGACATTCACCATCAGCTTTGTGGCCATATGTGCACATTGTGGTTGAATGATGAAAAAGTTGCCTGTTTTCATATTCAAGTCTGACATATTGAGGAATGGAAAGATGCTCACGGAGTGCTAGTGGGCAAAGACAGTGACATACGGACACAGTCTCTCTCTCTCTCTGTCTCTCAGATATGCACACATACGCACACAACTCTTGGTCAGCAGCACAGATGAGTTCTGGGAAAACAAGCAGCTGCAGGAGGAGGAAAGGACCATAAGGCTGGACGGCTTGCCAAATTTCATCATCTATTATGGATTGCCTGAGATGCACGCTCTACTGCAACCCAGGGCATGTCTCAGATTCACATGCAGTCACAAACTGCGTGCACACACATATGCATGCATACATGCACACCTCTATAATCAAACCCGCAGCATTTCAAACCCCTAAACCCTATAGAACCAGGACCTGGAAGGCCAAACTGAAGCTTCAGTGTTACGTTGACACACGCTTATACATGATGCGTTACAGAAAGTTACGTCATTCATAATAATCTCCTTAGTAAAGTTTTATCCTTAGTAAAGTGGGGTTTTAGAGCAAAAGCCTATTCACTTTCTATTAGCAAAATAAATTATTTTAATTTGTGGTACTTCTTATCGTGTGCTAATAATTGATTACATGTATATGGCTTGATTGTTTGCCCTTACCTTTTTTACTTTTAAGTGGCATGCATTGCTATTTACAGTGTCCTTTTCAACACTACCACTAGAAGTTGCTAAAGCCAGACATTTTCAAATTCTACACACAGGGCCTTAAACGGAAAAGGAATTAAAGCATTAGGCAACTGCAATACAGAATAAATGTGTCCAGAAACACAACCATTTTGAAAAGGACCACTTCACACAAAGAAATAGAAAAACATGCATATTAGCGTTTATGATGTTAAGGAACCAAGAAAATAGTAATAAGTAAAAAGTGGGCTACTAAAAAAACACCTGAACTTGTTGCAATACTGTACTATTATTACAGCAAGCCAAATGAGAGGATATATTAAACATACAGTACGGTAGGTGTGAACCTTGGATACATAAAAGATCAGTATCCTATAGAAACAAGAGACACTAGGGAAATGTCAATAATAGACGGTACTTAAAATGTCCTCTGCAGATGTCGTTTGTGGGCAAAGTTATGATGTCTGCTGGTTGCTGATTATTAGTTCAAAGCTGTAGGTTTATTTGACAGGCTTGTTTTACTATTCTTCAAAACAATTAGATATAAACTGCTGAGCTACTGTTCTACTGTTAATGCTGCTGTTGCTCGTGCTCATTGCTGAATTGATGGGTTTATCCATGTCATCTCAAGAGATTTTATATTCTCTGCAATGGTTGGAGGTGCTTTGTTGGGCAATATCGGGTGGTGCCCAGCCTTCAGATAGAAGGTGCTGGTAGTATATTGACTTGATGGGCAGAGGTGCCTAGCAGGGGATGGCCACATGGCAGCTGGAGCCCAGTCCACATAGTAGATTCTATGTAACAGCTGTTGTCAGGCTCAGTAACTAATATGGGTTTGTGCTGTGCTGAGCATGGTGTATTCTAGCGGTGAGTGATGAAGTCAGAGCCTAAATGCCAAATATCAACTTTGTACGTATTCTGTATTTACATAATAAATCTGTTCTACATGAGTTGACTAACTGAAATGTAAAGGCTGTAAAGTAAAGAGTAAGAATAAAGCCTGCAAGCTAGTTAAAGCAGACATTTCAAAGATACATATCTAATGGACCTTTTGTGATATTTAAACTGTCCATGCTCTACTCACTGTTTTACTTAGCTGTATGCTGCTGCTGCGGTGCTCATTTGCAAACACTTGCTCTTGCAGTGGCTGCTGCAGCTGGTTTTGTGCTGTGCTGAGCTCATTATAGCTACTTACTGTACATAGCATTTCATTCAGTTCGGAACAACCATAAACACGTTTTCCTTCATACGGGGTCGGAAAACATGTCGTACAACTAGTTTTTCTCTAGCATAAACTGGCCCTGAGTCAGTTCTCACAAGGGTGGAGTTTATTACTGTCACTCTCCAAACCCTGGGCTTGGTGTATGCTTGTGGGGAGTGACAAGGCCAGAGTCTTGACACCAATTATGAATCACTTTCGCTTCTAGAGGGTCTTCACTGTAAGAAATGGTCAATTTTGGTTTACAACTAATTCACTGCAGCTAATCTGCACATGTGATGCACTCACCCTTTGGTCTCGCTGAGATTTCTGTAGAATACAAACAAATTCCCCACCAAACCAGACATGTCAGTCAGAAATCATTTTATTTGGTATTGGACTTTCCAGTAAGTGGAAGATTGAGGCAAGTACCTAACATACAGTAGATGCCTTGTGGGCCCCAACAACACAGTCACTAGTCCTGTGGTTACATTTTGTAGCGTGATCTTGGCATTCTTGGTCCCATCTTCAGGAAGGGAAATGGGATAACTTGTTGTTGTGCATGTATGTGTATCTTTTCAGAGGGAGCACTTTGGCAGGCACCATTACCGCCCAGCAGTAAATTGCCTTGTAAATTATAGTGCCGGGGTAATAAAGCCAGATTTGTATATCACCGGGAGTGGAGACTGTGTCTGTCTTGTAAATTTAATTAAACAGCAGGTGCAAAATCAGGTCATATGGCTTTGATGTGCCCCATGTGAGAATGACAACCAGACAAAGATTCTAATACGGGGAGCATTTACATATTTTTGCATGCGGCGGGCGGCTTGTATGGAGGTAGGGGGAGCCTCGCCTATCACCTTGTAGTGTATTAAATTTCCCCCAAATTAAAGAGGATTCAAATTAGCTGTCACCTTCAATTTTAATAGATCTACAGCAAAATAAATGGTTAAGCTCTTCAAAACACAGCCTCTTGCTTGTTGAGTGTGCATAAACTCAGCCATTACCAACACCTAGTGCCGACTGAAACACTTTCAGACTAATTGGCTTTTATTGCCTGTCTACTGTACATTACACAACATCAGAACTAACCCATTAGAATGCAATTAAAATACTTACCAAGAACTTCAATTAAACAAGATGCGACATCAAGCTAAACCAGCGCCTGCAGTATAGTATATTACAAAAACTGTGATTTTCTTGCCAACTAGTATTGTGTTTTAATATAGATCTCCGTCTGGCTGATGTGCACTGAAGCCAAAAATCATCCTCTTATGGCTGTACTTGACCTGTGACACTGTCAACGTGCTGTCTGGGCTCCAGAAGGCCCTTTCCTGTATGTCGGTTTGAGCTCACTGCCAGAGAGCCTACGAACGTGTCAGCGGCATCAGTTGACCTGACGGCAACACCTTCGCTTGTTTCTTTTTTTGTGTGTTGGGAGGAAGTGTTGATAATTACCACCTAGGATGTAGCCATCTGTGCCGCCCTTTCACGGCCTGTTAAGCTTGCTTTTCAGAAAGTTTACTGTTGACAGAGGGCACGTGAGAGAAGTGAACGCCAGAGCGCGTAAAAAGACTGCACACTCAAGCAATATTAAAAGCAGTGCTAAGGAGCTGATTTACAGGCAGAAGGTGGAAGAGGAGGCAAAGGAGGAAGACGAGAAGAAGAGGGGCAAAGATTAGGTGCAAAAATATGGAGGGGGAAGAATTGTTGAGATTGAGTACACTCATTAATAAACTTAAATCAAGTAATTGGAGTAATCCTGAAAATTTGCATTTAAATGCAACTAGTGAACATCAAAACATTTAAACCAGATTGAAGTGAGTATTCTCATTATTGAGTCACTTTCCCAGTGATCTCATACAAGTTCACAATCCCTATCTTGATTTTGTCCCAGCTTGCATGCTTTCCACTTGCTTGAGCTCTGTAACTTTTCATCGTGTCCATCACTCCGAGCCGCCAATTGTCATCAGCCATGAGGGACACCTGTGTTTCTGCCATAAGGCAGCAGTTATCATCTAGCTGTCAGATATCTGTCACTATGGCAGGATCTATGTGGAAACCTTCTCTGTCAAAACCTGTCAAATTTCACTGAGTCTTTAATGAGAAAAAGCCAAGTTGAAACCACAGGCACAGACGTCTGTGTGTGTGTGTGTGTGTGTGTGTGTGTGTGTGTGTGTGTGTGTGTGTGTGTGAGTGAGTGAGAGTTAGAGATACAGCAGGCTGAGGGAACAGGTGCATGGCTGGAAGCTGTGGTGGTGGTAGGAACAGTAAGGGCTCAGTACAGTACGTCATCTCTGATAGCTGAGGGTTCCAGTCCAACTAATCAAACACACATCAACTGCCGGTGACTAAAAAACACACGACTGATATTACATAAAGAGCAGTGGGCTGGAAATTGATCCAGCTCCATTTTACAAACTTCATGTTAAATCAACAGACGAAAATCCATTTTTTCTACTGTAGCCTCAGGTATTTTAAAAAATCAATTTGTTGGCTGTATAAAAAGAACAATTTCTTGCTAAACCAAATGTAAATAGAACTTGAAAACATTTCTTTGCACCTGGCAATATCATAATTAACTCAAGCCTTTGTATTTGACTATGTGCTCTATTACAAACCAAATCCCTCAGGTCTTCGCTGTTCTCAGGTATGTCATCATGACAGAAAACAGAGTTTGTTACTTTCCCTGTGGCCCTTGACAACCGTTATCCTCACCAGGCAGGCATGCCGTCCCAACAGGCCTGTCAGAGGCCAGGTGAGGAGGCTCAGGTGAATGACCCCAGGCAAACTTCTCCCAGATAAAATCAAGAGAAAGGAGGGAGGGAGAGTGGTGAATGAGACAGGAGGGAAGTGGAGCAGGAAAGCAAACACAGGGGGTTGTAGAAGAAGTGGGATGAGGTAGATGAGTTTTATTAAGGTGCACAGTGTGGCAAGAAGGTAAGTCAAGCAAAACTGAAGATAAAGGGAGAGAAGGTATGGGATGACACATGAAGAGGGGTAGAAAGAGAGAGGAGGGAAGATGAAGGGTATGCAAGTCAAACATTGACAGGTTCTTATGTATCTGTAAATCAACAGAGACTAAAAAACTAGTAAAAAACAAACAAACTAAAAACTAGTTCACATTTTACGTTTTAGTATAATATGAACATAATTTTTTATTTATTTAAAAAAAATTAAAGGAATTGTTTGACATTTTGGGAAAAATGCTTGAGAATGGTATCGATGTTTTCATCTAACTCTCAGCAACAAAACAAATGTGTTTTTCAAAATGTCAAACTATTCCTTTAATTAGATAAAATCTTACTCTAATATTTTGATAAATCCCCCATGTTCTCTGTGTCTTTGCTAGAAATGAACTTTTTCAAGTCACAGTCTAAGCAATTGATTGTTGTAGAACAACATCAACAAATACTGTACATCCCCTTTGTTGTTGATTTGACAGGCCAGAGCCTTGTCTTGCCGAACCACAGGAAGCTAATGAGAGCTAATAGGTGTCATAGGCTTTAGGGACAATGAGCAGTACAACTACATGCTGGGATAAAATAGATCAGAGGCGGGGCCATGTCATTTCATGTCAGTCACTGGCAGATGTACAATGGCCCCTGGTTATAATTAGAGTGTGCTATGTGTGGAAGTATGAGTGAATGCACATGCCTATTACTAAGCCTTAACCCCCATCGAGAGCTAGCATGGAACTCTTAGTTTTTAATGTCAACGTGTGTTTACTCTATTCTTTCCTTGGCGGGGGCAAATGCTGCCCGTCAGCTTGACATGTCAGGACTGAGGAAGGAGCCTCTAGAATAAGCATCAATGCTCAGTGGAACAGAATATATATGGTATATGGTTGTATATTGCACTGAAGACTACTTCCTGCCCTAAATGATGAATGAGTGATTAAATAAGGGTGCTGAACCATACAGAATGAATCCCTGATCTATTTGACCCTAGCTGCTTTGAAATTTTGTGGCAAAAATGTGCAGAAGAAGTGGACTCTATAAACTATAAATGCTAGGAACAGAGCAGCATTTTAATCTTTGGACAGTGACAACATTTCATCGCTTAGTATTTGATGTATCAAAAGTCAGTGTGTGTATCATTATTGACAAACAGCCTGTGCTGTTTTTACAGGACTCTAGTTCCCTCTTCTGGCAAGCAGATTTACCATTAACATCAAGTAAATCATTATATTACAACACAACTACTTAATGACCTTCTGCTATACCATAGTGTTCATGAAAATTTACCTTCAGAATTCCTGCGGGTAGTATGATGTCTCTTACTGAGTTCTGGTCATGTAACGATCATCAAGGTATTTAGCTGACCATACTAACAAGCTATGTTGAGTAAGATGAAGCAGAGGCATTTATCCAATGACATTGTTAGACTACACGTAGCATTACTAGTAGTGTTGATACTAGTGTAGACTCAGAGCCATTAATCAACACTTTTGATGAAGATAACAATGGTACATTTAATTCCATGTGTTCTTTTTAAAAGGTGTCTTTCCTGTACAGAGGCAAGGTTTTCCTGTCTCTATCAACTGTCACTGAATTTACATTTGCATTGCAAGGACTAGACCTAAGGGGCTGATGATTACTCTGGTAAGAAATGAAAAAGAAAAAAGAAAAAAATCAAAATTCTAAATACACAATATTATGTTTATTTTTCAGACCTTTCTTTAATCTTTTTTTGTGTAAAATACTGGATAGTTTGTCTTCAGGCATCCAAAAAGTACAAAAAATAAGGAAAAATCTGTTGTGATTTAACTGCTCACAGTCATGTACCCTGTGATGGGGTGTCACAAGTAGATGCTGCTTCATATTAAGAGGTCAGAAGCAAAATAGGTTTAGGGAACCACTGGACTAGACTATATGGAGAAAATGTTTGCTTAGCCACTTTTCCTGTAAATATTCTATAGTTTCAAGATATTTTATGGACAAGACAAACAAGACACACACGCATTGATGCTATAGTATAAAAAGGTTAAGAGTTTGTTGGTTAGTTGGTTTCTAAGTGCAGAGCAGCAGAGGAGAGGATGCTGATGGGGAGCAGAAGGAGGACTTGGCAGCAAGGTGTTGGAAGGTAAAGCCAGAGCAGAGCAGCCTGATCGGCCTGCAGCCAGCACACGTGTGATATCAGAACCTTGTGTTCTATACAGAGCAGGTGCAAAGGCCTTGTGTCTTCTCTTTTCATCCATCCCTTTCTCAGCGATGGAGCTTGGCTCTCTGTCTCCTGTTTCTCTGATGTTCAGCTCTTTGTCTTCCAGGTGATACACTCCTCCCTGTCTCTCTGTCCATCTCTCCATTTCCTTCCTCACACCCCCCTCTCTCCCCCTGTATCATACTTCATTTGCTCCAGATAAGACATCAGCTTCAGCGCCCATCCACAAACTCTGTCACCATGATGCCCACAGATGGTAACTTCCTGTGGTCCTGCCCAGTGATTGGTGGAGAGACTTCCAAACAGAGAACAGCTGGTGAGGGATGATATATCACCGGGCGTTTGCACTTTCATTTGCAGGGTTGTCTTGTTAATGCTCCCAATCCAGCATCTGGCAGGAAATAGACACAAAGGCAGAGAGGGGGAGAGAACAACCTGTTCTTTGGCAGACCTTAACAAAAGGCTGACACATGTCTGATGAACAGACAGAGCTGCCGTGAATATGAAGGAAAGATGCTTGATGCAAGTAAAACAAAGGCTAAGAGGATGTGGACATTTTCTACAAAAAGGTTATTGTTAAGAGAATGAAACAATAAATACGCCTCCAGAGGATTAAAAAAAAAAACATTAAAAAGAAGTTAGTGTATGACAACTATTAATCCACCCATGTAGGAAGGTGAGAACAATTTAAAAATGACTAAAAATCCCACACTCTTGTGATATCAATTTTTGTGATGGTACATTATTTTGCTTGCTACTGTTTATTGCTGATTATCTCCATGAAGTAGTGCTCCTCTTGTACTATAGATCTTCCTGTTAATGGAAAGGAGAACTATACACTTTAAACACCAGAGGGAGCCATTTCACAACCAAATGGGCCACAAGACTTCCTCATGGTATGTTTGAGATGCATAAACTGTAATATTTCAATACCCTGGTGTGAATGAATGAGAGCAGAATCACAAAAAAACAACAACCTTTAATACCTGGTGTCACAGTGTTAGTGGAACTGTAGATATACTGAGATGCCGAGTCTACGTTGTGCAGAATTGATCCAAATATGCCATTTTACAATGTTGATATCTTTGTATCACCCAGGTCGATGTACTTTCAATTACTGACTAAAGACATTGTTAACCATCTCCAAATACAGACATCTTGTGTACAGACAGCATTTCCTCTGACAATAATCCACTTACTGAGGTGACCAATCAGGCCTGAAGAAGTCTGCTCTTAAAACAAATGCAAATACAACAAACTATGACGTAACACAGGCGTATAAAAAAACCCAAAAAAGTAACAGACACTTAAAGCCAACCTGCTGAATTGAGGAAGGCCAACCAACATTGTATATCATATGGCTGAACGTCAAAACATATTTCTTTAAAAAAGGAGGGAAAGAAATAAACTCAAAAAAAACCAAACAAGTCAGCTGGGTGATAGTGACAACGCTACCATTCCAAAGATCTTTAGAGGCTACAATATTGTAATATTTAACATGTAGAAGTCAGAGAAAAATCATGCAGCTTCATCTCTTGACACAACAGATTATAAAATATAAATTGTTGCTTGTAACTAAACTTGATCTTCGGATACTTGCAAAGTAGATATTGAGCCTTTGTAAAAATAACCTTCACCTTGCTTCCCAAATCTTAGAGACAAGCCCTCAGTCAAACTGTCCTAACCAACACCTGTGCTGATGTTTCATCTGCTTAAGTGGTTATATAGGCCTTTATGTCGAGCCCTGAAAAGCCTCTTCTGGCTCCAGTGTAGAAAATGATTATGCAATGTGACACTGCAGTGATTGTAATATTTGCTGTTTGGCCCTTTTATATCTGTTGCATAATACAGTATCTACCTGTTCAGTGGTGCCAGCAAACATAGATAAAGAAAAATGTTGTGTAAAAAATGGAAGTGGCCATGATTTTGTTCGACTTTAGTTACTTTAGTAAGACTTTGATGATGGTGATAATTTTGTGTTTAAATGAAGATTTTGAACTATTTGATATTAATCTTTATCCTGGTGATATCAGTCCTGATACATTAAGTTGTGAAACCTCTTAAGAAGTACGGTTGCAATCTCTCGTATGTATTGACTTTTCTAATAAATTGACATTGATTTCAGGTGCTAAAGTCCTCCATTAAACACAGCAGGCACCATACCACACACACATCACAGATCATATCAAGTAGTAAAACAATGAAACCCATATACAGTGCAGCGTTTACATAAAGAAGCATTAAAATATTTTCCACCCTGTAAAAACTGTTGATACATTACAAATATATAGTCAAAATGCACATACAATAGACAGCTCTGTTTCCTTATCCCTTCCAGGAAATCTGCTTGGCACGATTGTCATAAAAACAACAAAAGCTTGTGGAATTTAACTATTTTTGGGGCAAGCACCAAACTTCGATAGGTAGAAATTGGACTGGCTTTGATATCAAATTATCATGCTCATACAGTAGATGAGGTCAGTGAAAGCAACACAAGCTACAGGTAAGTTACTCTAAATTTAAGGCTACTAATAAGGATTATCATACTGGATATTGGAGCTAAATTTATGAGGACATGAGTGAGTTGCAGATTAGCTACTGTTGTTAACTATTAATCGCCTGTTTTGGTAACTGTAGCCACACCTCTCATGAAATGCTACATCAACACTGGTAACTTACACCAGAAGGGAGGGGAAAGTAAGCAGTACTAAATAGCTTATTCAAAACATTAGAATGGCTATGCATGGTAACAGAAAATAAGAAAAAAAGATTCGACTTCGTTCAACTATTAAAAGACATTTGAGATGCCCCCCCCCAAAAAAAATCAAGACATTATCAAATGAAAAATGGCCAAATTTTGTCCTGATTTTCAAGCTCACAAACTTGAAATATAGTTAAAACACAGATAGATAACAGCAACATAGATGCTGAAAATAAAATGGATGGTTTTTGAATAATTCCCTGATTAAATAAAAGCCATGATATGTATGCACATATATGGTGACATTCTGCAGCTTTCACTATATGAACCTACCCATGACATACACTTGATTATGACCAATCGATAGCCTTTTAAGAACGATAATGTACAAACTTGCATAGATAAAGTGATATAGTATAGAGCAGCTTCATAATTATGTGCCCGAAAATGGAACATTCTTTTATATTTACTCTATAGGCTTTTCTGACATCCCTGCAAGGAATAGCTGCTTGTTGTTGGAGGTCTAACTACCAACAAAACAAAACATTGACACTTGGACCACTAACATATGCAAGTTTGCAATTTGGGCCGGCAGGTATTAAGTCTCAAAGAGTGGGAGATCTGATCTGAGTTAAGCTTCAGATCGTTTGTGATGATGGTTGGGTGGATGTTGATTAGCTCTCCTGCTCAAAAAGGCTTAGGAAATACAGGCCCTAGGTCACACAAAACATCAGTTTAGGACAGTTGTTTGTTTTTTTTGTTTTTTTTTTTACAGTATGGCTATTAACAGTGTGGCATATGGATGACATCATAGAATCATCTGAATATAAAGGGCTTCACTGACTGTCTGTAATACTTGAAAATGCTGCTAAACATGCTTTCCATGGGATTAATGAATTTGACTTAACTCTCTTTAATGCACAGGGGGAAATGCCTGATTTTGGCTATTCTCAATTTAAGGCTATTAATTTCTATTTGGCTAAGCCACCACCTGGGGACTAAGAATTACAGGAGTGACATCTCTTTTAGTTAAGTATTAAAATAGTTCCACAACATGTGGATACAAAGTCCTCTGACAGACTTCACGTTAATGTTGAACTTAAAGGGGAGCACCACTCAATTTGGGAAATTTCTGGATCATAAACATCTGTAACATCTTCCGAATCTCTCTCTCTCTCTCTCTCTCTCTCTCTCTCTCTCTCTCTCACTCAAAGATGACTCCAAAGGTCTGCCAAAGAGAATGTATTAGAGAAATGGTAACAATAATGAAAAAAAGGACATTAGGGTATAAAACATAAGCTGAAAGTTGAATATAGCTAGTCTTCATTTTCACTTGACCACAGAAATTAAGTGTATTTATTAGATTTGAGTGGAAATCCCCTTTAATAAATGTACCTAACAGGTTGGAAAACACTCAAAAGTACAACACATAGACACTACTCTGAGCACAGTTCTATTAAAAGCAAGAGGTTATAAAACATTGACATCATCAAGAGGACGTGCTGTACATTGAGTTGAGAGTGACAACAGCCTCCCGTCTCTACCTCAGTCGTGAACATGACATAGAAATCACGTTCTGTGTGCAAATCGAGTGAACACCAGACATGCGTGGCGTAACTCTAATGCTACTGACTGAATCTGCAGAGCTACATCGAGTGTGGTGGCGGGGAAAAAGCTTTTGTTGCGTACGACAAACTGACAAAACAGAGCAATAAAGTAAAAGTTCTTTCTAAGGTGGCTCCTGCATGATATTGTCCATGCAAGAGAAAAGCATTTGCTTAGAGGAAATACCACACCACAGTAACCCACGACTGAGGACCACTTGAAGTGGCCCAGACTTCTTCCACGTCCCCAAACCACCAACGTCTCACACACATGGACTCATTGGTCCTTAGACAAGTCTGACCTCCTCCGACCTTTGACCCTGCACCTCTCTTCAGGCCAAGGTGTAGGGTCGCTTTTCTACCATGCCTCTCTCATGCAGAGCGATGGATCCCGAATCAGCCAGGGCTGGTGCAGGCTCAGCCCCAAAAAAATGAAGTGCTCAAAGCTGGTGGGAGGAAAAGAACGGAAAGGGGTGAAAAGGAAAAAAAGATGCCCCATCCTTGAAGCGGCTCTCCGCTCCAGCTCTGATGGCGTGTTTAAGTTGGCAATGGGTCGTCATCGCCTTTGCTGCACTTGCACTTGCAGCAGAGGACGATTGGAGTGGCCAGGAGGAGGAAGGGGGAGGCAACCAGCAGGAGCAGGCCGAAGCCAGCAAAGATCCCCACAACCTGCAGGGAGACATCAGCAAAAATGAAATACATTGTTTTAAATACAACACTCATACATACAGTAGCAGGTGCATGTAAGGGATGGGTGCAGTGATGTTACACTTAAAAGGGACAGTTCACCCCAAAATCAAAAATACATATTTTTCCTTTTACCTGTAGTGCTATTTATCAGCAACCAGGTCATGATTTCTGGAAAGAAATAGCACTACAGGTAAGAGGAAAAATATGTATTTTTGATTTTGTGGTGAACTGTCCCTTTAAAAGCTACTTGACAGCATCATCCTATAGAATACAAGTCCACCAAAATGTATCAGTGCCTTACTTTTGCAAGCTTTGATACATTACACATGTAAGCGATGAGTAGGTAGGTTACTTACACCTTTTCAACATTTTTTAAAATAACTTCATTCTGCAACTTGTACTGCACAAAATATCAAAGATGACAGTGATGATGTTTGTTTTTTTAATCTCACTGTTTCACAAGAGCTTGCCTTGAATCCTTCCAATCAACTGCAATACTACATGATGGCCTGCAGATGGCACACAATGCCTCAAAACAACAAAACTGTCAGCACAATTGCTTCAAAATGCTTCAGAAAGCTTTGCTTTCCCCATAGTGTGGCAATTTAAAAAGGCATATTTTATTTTATTTTTTAAATGAACAGCATATATATTAGATTCTCTCTTACTACTGCAAACTATAATGACTGAAATAAATGTTGCGCTGCATGGTGCAATACAAAGAAAGGAATACATTTTTACTTTCTGGATTCAGGGCTAGGACGAAGACTGGCATATAAATTGACTGGGGCATTAAACTCAGTGACAGCCATGTTTGAGATGATGTGCAAGATACTGGCAACTACCACAGATGATCTTGGCAAGTTTTCACAAATGTCTATTGTTTGTTTGGTTGCTGTTATGTTGTGAGAGTGTTGCTAAGGATCTCCCGGATCATCTTGTGATATAATCATTAAATTGCCAAATCAACTGACATACGGACTCTGTCTCAGCATCAACACCGGGAAAGCCATTGATGGGCATTTGTAATTTGGGTAGTCAACATATGATGCCCTGAACTTGAGATGGTGGGATGGTCAGAACAACTACTAACATATCCTAACTTATCATGGATTAAAAAAATATTCTGTGCAATGCTAACATTAGCAAGGTAAAACAGAGATGTTTAAAAGTTGATGTTTTCATTTGATTTTCTCTTTATGAGCATGGCAAGTTAGTTAGAAAATTCACCACATGGGGGAGCCAGACACCAGCAAGTTCAGAGCCACAAAATGGACTACATAACATGCAGTCACATGCAACACTGACTTATAATAGCACAATGCTTTTCCTCCTGTTTTGGGGTATCGCTTGCAAACAGGTTTCTGCCTGTTTTTTAAGAACACATTACTAACTATCCTTCTTCCAGCTAGTATACAGGCTATGCTGTAGAGGAAAGCACACTATATTGAGCACAATCTGCTCTGAGTAACAGACCCTGATGATGCTGACATGTTTAGGACATGACCTTCCTTGTAACTGATGGTACGACTCTCGTGGGAACATAGACCCCATGTCGTCAGATACAGACAGGGAGAGAAGATGTTTTTTGCAGGATAGATTTGCCCTGGTGCATCTTGTATTAATGAGGGAGTGAGAGGGAAGCTTTTTAGATGTGAAGGAACGAGGGGGGTGAAATGAGGAGAGCAAGAGAGAGACAAAGATACACAGAGCAGTGAAGCTATAGCTGGCTTCCACCAGCTGAACTGTAATCATATGACTAAGCCTGCCCCACTGGGCAACAGATGCCAGTGTGTATGCTAATGTTGACAAAATAACAAGTATGTTGGACAAAGGGACAGAGTGTCTGTCATAGACTTAAAAGACAAATCACATGTGGGAAATGATATGCCCTATCTAATCCTTCATGTGTAATTTGCCTCTTTCACATGTGGGAAATTACATGTCATATCCAATCCTTTATATGTAATCCATCATTTCATTTTGCTTCTGTCTGTAAAGGACCTTGGTTATGTAAACCTTTTTTGTTTTTTAAATGAAATAGGTTCAATAGGTGCATAATAGGTTTAGTTGGAAACAGCAGGACAATGACCATCAGGCACTTGTCGATGCACGCGGATCAAGCTGTCCTTTTCCTGTTGTGCTGTCAAGGTAATACTCTGGACTCACTGAATGCCAGTGTGTGAGCCAGGAAGAGAGAAAGAGGCAGAACCAGGGAGCACGTGTATGGCCACATTTTGCAGTGTGGTCAAAGGGGGGGGGGGCCCTGAGTTAGTGGTTAGTGTGAGACACAGGTGGGGTGTGGGGTGTGGGGGGGGTGTGTGTGGGGGGGGGTGGGGGGGTGGTGGTGGTGGTGGTGGTGGTGGGGGGGGGGGTGTTCTCACCTGTGTTCTGTGCCAGATAACAGAAGCCCTAGAATGGCCCAATTTGTTTCGACAGGGGCCTTTGTCATAGTGGATGAGGAGAAAGTCATCCTGTCACACAAACACACACGCACAATACAGATAAAGATTGACCATTATCAGTCTGAAAGACAGGCAGATGTTCTGAGAAAATTGCTTTTTAACTGACCTGTGTGGTGTGGTCGTCTGTGCTCGCACAATTAAGATTACATAAGGCACCACAGCTCACAAAAAAACCCAACCCAAATAAATCTTATTCCTTTCTTATCAAGACCAAGGTTAAGCTACAATTTCATGATAATGAAAGCTATTGCTGACGCAGGGAGACAACTTATGTCAACATCCAGGATTATCACAATGTGCAAAACACAGTTACATTATTATATATAATATTATATACAATATTAAACTGTAGAGATTTTTAGAGCTGGAAAAAATGCATAATCTTGCTCTCTATTGCAGTGAATATCAAAGAATAAAGAAATTATGAAGACCAAACTCACATCCAGGGACTCCAGACAGTACCAGCAGAAGGCATGTTTGCAGTTCTTGCACATCATCTGTGCACAGCCCTCGTCCCTCTCGATGTAAACTTTACATTTAGGACAGCGCTTGATTGGTGCATCATCCTCTTCGTTCTTATAGAAAGAGCTGGGAAGAAGAGAGACACAAGCCTGATGTGTTTTTTTATTCCAAACATGAGATAAAATCCAAAATCATTCAACATTCACTTTACGAGAAGTGCTTGGGATGTGATTACTTTAATGCAGTAATCAATATTTGGTGTTAACATGATTGTGTGAAACGGTGGATAGCAGTAGTTCAGAGCTGACAACTCTTCTAAAAACCAAGAAGTAAAGTGCTGACTCCTGAAATCTGGAGGCAAGCAGGTAGCTGTCATTCTGAGCATTGTCCTAGGACAGCAAACAAGCCCATTCATTTTTAGTGGAGGGTGCATTCAAATGAGGAGGTTTCTACTGTCCTCTTCCTCAAAGCAATAATAAAATGCTTGGGGTGTAAAGAAGAATCAGAATCCAGCTTTTAGAGACATCCTTACAGTGAACAAGTGTAGTTCAAACACCAGAGGCTTTCCAACTAAGAGTAGACCGGTTAATCCTCTCTCCCTCCACTATGGCCTTTGAGCTTGGTCCTGAACCTGTGCAGATAGAGAAAAGCTCTGCAGAGCTAATGATGTTTCCAGAGTAAGAGGATATCACAAAGAAACGGGTCAGCTGCACATCTACGGGCAGCCCTCTTCTGCCCTCACAGACAGATCCTGTATCCTTAAAATTAATAATAGGCTCATCCCAGACTGCTTTACTGCAGTTTAGTTTCAGCAGATTGTTTTATATCTGCCTATTACTTTGTGCTTGAGCTCTGGCTGATGCTCAACTGAGCAGTGGCTGCAAAACAGCCAGCCAGACCGGCTGTCAGTCTATATTTAAGGACATACTGAATGAATCCTGCTGTATATTGACAAGTGGCTCTGAACTCTAGTCAGGGGAGCTGAACATGATGTGTGGATTGCTACTCCAGTTCTGAGAAAATGAATATCATTTCCAGGTATTGCATCTGCAGAGGCTTTACAGCAGCTGATACTGTCAGAACATTTTAGGAGGGAATAAAACATCTTTTTAAAAGGCTGAAGAGGTAGTAAAAACACAATGGAGATAAATGATTACTGGACTGGATATTGCTGGTGTGTAACACCTTTAACTGATGATGTAATTAAACTTAGCAAAAATGTATACTTAAGTCATCAATTTATTTACTTAGTTGTTAAAAATGTCTTTAATATTTTAGTTAATACTTTTGTAACAGTTAAAAATACACCTATTTTAAGTAAGCTAATAATCAGTCATTAATTAAATTAAATTAATTTTAATTCAAATTAATTTATATCTACAATTACATTCTTGACCAATTTAAAGGGTTCTTTTTTATTACATTTTGTATTAAAAATCATGATTTCTAAAATCTAAAGTTGACATATTCAAATTGTTTGCAAGCAAGAGTCCAAAACCCAAAGATATTTAGTTAAATATCATAAAAGACCAAGAAAACCAGCAAATATTCACATTTCAGAAGCTCAAAAACAGAAGAATTTTGGCATTTTTGCTTAAACAATGTCTTAAATGTCTTACTAGTCAATTAATACAAATTAATACTTGCAGATTCATTTTCTGTTGACTGACTAATCGATTGATCGTTATTATAGTTGCTGAAAGCCTTAATGGGTCACCAGAAGAGAAGCATGTATGAATGTGTTGATCAGATTATAAAGTAAAGAGAAATTGAAAACAATGCAACGGTACATTAGCTCTTAAAAGGGATAAGCACATGAAAGGCAGTACCTGTTTTCTCCTGGTAGGAAGGAGGTAATGGGCAGGTTGTTCTCCTGGCAGGCCTGCCCGGGGTGCCAGTTGGCCTTGCAGGCTGAGCAGAACTCGAGGGCACAGACGGCGCACTGGACCATCTGGGGCAGCGCTGGAGAATCTGCTTCCTTTAACTGGCACACAGCCTGGCAGGTCGAGGAAGGGCACCACGTCCGGCATGGGTCCAGCAGCACCTCTAAAGGCACAAAATAAATGCCAGCGTCATGGACAGTAGCTCTCTTGAAGGGTTAGTTAACAATCGTTCATTTTTGTCTTGCTATATCTATGATCGTCAAACTCATTTCCATGACTTCACCAAACTCTTATGAATATGTGTGATTTTCTATTTTAAAAGGTGGTAAAGAGACCAGTTTTTGTGTGTTTTTTACCAGTTCTATTCTAAGTTCATAGAGTGATGCACTTGTCCTTGTATCCTCTCCTTCCACCCCCTTCCTCTCTGCCAAGAACTCAGAACACACATTCCACATCCACTCTTGTCTCAGCCTGAGAAATATGGAACAGTTACAGCAACTGTTCTGCCTGACTGGACTGGGACATTGATGAGACGGCTGACTGCCCTTATCCAGGCAGCATCAACAGCTATTCTGAGGCATTCTGAGCATTTTTATTCATTTTCAGGACCCCCCTCTGTGTTCCTATACATGTTTGTCTTTGTGTTCATGTATTTATTTGTGCAAGTGAGATCTGGATGTTCTGTGTACAGCTTGTGTGTCTGTGTAGGTGGAGAACCTGCAGGGCGAGTACCATCAAAGAGTGATAGCACGGCTTGGTTACTGCTTTCTCTGGTAGTGAGGGAACTCTAATATTACTGATTAGCATGTCTACATTGACAGCATGGAGCGAGGCGACTCAGACCTGCCATTATCTTTCCAGCACTGATATCCAAGCCTTTTAGCAGTAGGTTAAGATTTATTCTACAAACAGTGTAAACCGCAGACATTGAATACATAGCTGCACACTGAGGCAGAGATAAAAAGGATTTGACTAAAATATCTTGCTATGCTAAGAGACGTGCCTCCAACAGAGTCAGTCAGACAGTTTACGAGTCTAGAGCCGAACCAATCCAATTAGAATCTCTTTAAACAAAGTCTGGGAGGCTTTCCCTTTCATGCATATTTGATGGGAGCTGGTGTTACACTTTGATGAGGATGACAGAGTTGAGTCAGAATACTACAGTACAAATCAGACAAATGTTACCTGTCACAGGAATATTCCTTGCCTGCATTATTATTTGCAGTTCATGAATGGTATTGAATCCATAATGTTTGGTGTCAGAAGTCAAAATTTAAACACTTAATTCTGAATCAGCTGACTGCTGCCAACATGGTGAACTGCGTGTAGAGAAAATAGACAACTTGACAAGACGTGTCAGTTTTCAAGATTGAAATTTACTGAGCAAACAAGCATTGTTCAAATCTTTTCTATTAGCTTTCCGCAGATACCCCATGGTGTAATTAAATAGCAAAAATGCCCACAGGGGGTGAATGACTGATTCCAGACAGAGTGAGCAGCAGTTTGGCTACACTTGCAAGACAGGATTGTCGTCATCCTTTTGTGTGTCACAGTAAAATACAATATCCCTGGACAACATGAGCATCCACGTGTGTCTGTGACATGCAGTCATTGCCCACACATCACCCACTGAGAAACTCTGGAGATAACACTGACGTACTTCGGCTGCTTTTGCATTGACTCACCCCTTTCAAACTGAAGCTTCTTGTATCTCTGCATCATCTCTGTGGCCACCATGCACTCAATCTGGAGGGAGAGAGGAGAAGAGAAGTGGGAGGGAAATAAGCAGGTCATTGTGCATATTTATAGATAGAAGCTGCATAGAGCAATTGCACATTCAGTATGTGGATATCATTTCCAGAACAATGTCAAATTCAAATTTCTACAAGATCAGAACTTGCCACTTGCTTACCAATAAGGCCTTTTGTGCCATTCTCAGATAGAAAAAGAGAATCCAGTTGCCAGAATGTATTCAAGGTGCATACACAGGTCCGCTCAAAGTTAAATGTTCTCATTTATTGGGCAATGAAATGAGAATTCAGGCTTTGTAAAAGAGCAGTCAATTACAAGATGAAGGCAATGCTGTCAGAGCAGACAGGGATGAGACATGCTCTGCCTGACTGGCAGGAGTAGCTGGGGTTCCATTAAGGGCCGGTGACACTGATTGATAAGAAACATAAGGCCGTGGTGTGCTGAACCGTGGTGTGCCCACGGGCCTCCGAGACCAAGAGTGAGTGAGTCCATCAACCAAACTGCCCGGAGGACGAGGAGTGCTTTGCCCTCAGACTGACCTCTGTTAGGATGACATGCTTATTATAATGGAATAAACACACTGGTAGGTGGAGCACAGTGGTCTACTTGAGTAAAGCTAGAGCTTTTGGGGGGGGGGGGGTGCAACTAACTTACATGTTGGTTTTACCAACTCATACTTTTTTATGTGGGAGGAAAAAGAGCAGCATGATAGGAGGTTCATGACATGGGAAAAAAAGATTTATAGAGATAACAGGTCACTGTTATTTTTTGCTCATTTCAAGCACATGCATTACCAGTTCTGCACATGCTACATTTTCATGTGCATACAAGTAACTTGTTGTGCAAGTTCCAAGCACAATTCTGTACACCACTATGTAAAAATAAAAAGTGGCCTAAGACCTAAGCTAAGACATATTGGACATTATTAGACATGTTCATGAGCCTGAGGAGCTGCAGGGGATGTTCTGATATTGGCAACCAGTCACCACCTAAAGGACAAATTAATCTAATGACAATTAAAGTAAAAATCTGACATGTCCTTTAATCAATACCTCATTTTCCTGTAAGTGTCCTCTTTTGGGACAGGCAGAGTCTGGGCAGCTAATTGCAGTTTCAAGGCCTTCTTTAATCAGGAGTTCCACATACTGCTTCAGGCACTGAGGGAAAAACAGACAGACAGACAAATACAACATTGACTGGATATTGAACTAGGTCAGTCAGTTAGATGAAAAAAGGAAAACAAAACAAACAGACCACGCACCAGAAAAGTTGGTAAACAAACACTGGCCTATGAGTCTCTCTTGATCGTTATCTCTGTCTGTCACCTCAGGAAAAAAGGCAGGAGTATATGATGAATATGTGACAGTTATTTGTTGAAAAGCTTAAAAATAAAAGCGCCACTAATTCATATTTTTACACTAACAGAAAGGGTTCGCCCCCCCCAAAAAAAAAAAATCAATTAATGCTGCTTTACATCAAACTTAAAAGTCATATTTGAAACATATAACTTCTTCTATTAGCTCTTTTAGGGGAGCCAGTGAGACATCTTTGGTTGCAAATTTACATTTATGAAATAACCAATGACTGATCCTTTAAGATGCTGAAAAATCCAAAAGATTTAATACAATTTCCATTTAAAAGACAGACATGAATTAGCATTTAATTAGCTTCTATTCTTTGTTCATTTATTTTGCTACACTGTGTATTTTGTTTTCTATTTTTCTAGCAAAATATAAAAGAGAGAAAATCCATCCATCCATCCATCCATCCATTTTCTTCCGCTTATCCGGGGCCGGGCCGCGGGGGCAGCAGTCTAAGCAGGGACTCCCAGACTTCCTTCGCTCCAGACACTTCCTCCAGCTCCTCCGGGGGGATCCCGAGGCGTTCCCAGGCCAGCCGAGAGACATAGTCCCTCCAGCGTGTCCTGGGTCTTCCCGGGCCGCCTCCGGTGGGACATGCCCAGAACACCTCCCGAGGGGCGTCCAGGAGGCATCCGGATCAGATGCCCTAGCCACCTCAGCTGGCTCCTCTCGACGTGGAGGAGCAGCGGCTCTACTCCGAGCTCCCCGTGTGACTGAGCTCCTCACCCTATCTCTAAGGGAGCGCCCAGCCACTCGGGCGGAGGAAGCCCATTTCGGCCGCTTGTATCCGCGATCTTGTCCTTTCGGTCACTACCCAGAGCTCATGACCATAGGTGAGGGCAGGAGCGTAGATTGACCGGTAAATCGAGAGCTTTGTCTTTCGACTCAGCTCCTTCTTCACCACAACGGTCCGATACAGCGCCCGCATCACTGCAGACGCTGTACCGATCCGCCTGTGAATCTCACGCTCCATCCGTCCCTCACTCGTGAACAAGACCCCGAGATACTTGAACTCCTCCACTTGAGGCAAGGACTCCCCACCTACCCGAAGAGAGCAAACCACCTTTTTCCGGTCAAGAACCATGGCCTCAGATTTGGAAGAGCTGATTCTCATCCCAGCTGCTTCACACTCGGCTGCAAACCGTCCCAGTGCATGCTGCAGGTCCTGGTTTGAAGAAGCCATCAGAACGACATCATCTGCAAACAGCAGAGATGAGATCCTGTGGTTCCCAAACCGGACACCCTCCGGCCCCTGACTGCGCCTAGAAATTCTGTCCATATAAATTATGAACAGAACCGGTGACAAAGGGCAGCCCTGGCGGAGTCCAACATGCACCGGGAACAGGTCTGACTTACTGCCGGCAATGCGAACACAGCTCCTGCTCCGGTTATACAGGGACCGGACAGCCCTTAGCAAAGGGCCCCGGACCCCATACTCCCAGAGCACTCCCCACAAAGCGCCCGGGGCACACGGTCGAATGCCTTCTCCAGATCCACAAAGCACATGTGGACTGGTTGGGCAAACTCCCATGAACCCTCGAGCACCCGATGGAGAGTATAGAGCTGGTCCAGTGTTCCACGACCGGGACGAAAACCACTCTGCTCCTCCTGAATCCGAGGTTCGACTATCGGACGAATTCTCCTCTCCAGTACCCTGGAGTAGACCTTACCGGGAGGCTGAGAAGTGTGATCCTCTGTGATTGGAACACACCCTCCGGTCCCCCTTCTTATACAGAGGGACCACCACCCCGGTCTGCCAGTCCAGAGGCGCTGTCCCAGACCGCCACGCGATGTTGCAGAGACGTGTCAGCCAAGACAGTCCCACAACATCCAGAGACTTAAGATACTCAGGACGGATCTCATCCACCCCTGAAGCCTTGCCACCAAGGAGCTTGCCAACAACCTCAGTGACTTCGGCCAGGGTGATGGATGAGTCCGCCTCCGGGTCCCCAGCCTCCGCTTCCTCTTCGGAAGACGTGACAGCGGGATTGAGGAGATCCTCAAAGTATTCCTTCCACCGTCCGACAACATCCCCAGTCGAGGTCAACAGCTCTCCACCCGCACCGTACACGGTGTTGGTGAAGCACTGCTTCCCCCTGAGCCGTCGGACGGTTTGCCAGAATTTCTTTGAGGCTGACCGATAGTCCTCCTCCATGGCCTCTCGAACCTCTCCCAATCCTGAGTTTTTGCCTCTGTGACCGCCACGGGCTGCAGCACGCTTAGCCTGCCGGTACCTGTCAGCTGCCTCGGGAGTCCCACGAGCCAACAAGGCCCGATAGGACTCCTTCTTCAGCCTGACGGCATCCCTTACTTCCGGCGTCCACCACCGGGTTCGGGGATTGCCGCGCGACAGGCACCAGAAACCTTGCGACCACAGCTACGAGCCGCCGCATCGACAATGGAGGTGGAAAACATGGTCCACTCGGACTCAATGTCCCCAGCCTCCCGGGATCTGGGAGAAGCTCTCCCGGAGGTGTGAGTTGTAGACCCTGCTGACAGCGGGCTCCGCCAGACGTTCCCAGCAGACCCTCACGATACGCTTGGGCCTGCCAAGTCTGTCCGGCTTCCTCCCCTGCCAGCGGATCCAACTCACCACCAGGTGGTGATCGGTTGACAGCTCCGCCCCTCTCTTCACCCGAGTGTCCAAGACACGCGGCGGAGGTCAGATGATACGACAACAAAGTCGATCATCGACCTCCGCCTAGGTGTCCTGGTGCCACGTGCACTGATGGACACCCTTGTGCTTGAACATGGTGTTAGTTATGGACAAACTGCAACTAGCACAGAAGTCCAACAACTGAACACCACTTGGGTTCAGATCAGGGGCCGTTCCTTCCGATTACCCCTCTCCAGGTGGCACTGTCGTTGCCCACGTGGGCGTTGAAGTCCCCCAGTAGAACAACGGAGTCCCCGGGCGGTGCACTGTCTAGTACCCCTCCCAGGGACCCCAAGAAGGCCTGGTACTCTGCACTGCCGTTCGGCCCATAGGCCGCCACAACAGTGAGAGACCTGTCCCCACCCGAGCGGAGGGACGCGACCCTCTCGTTCACCGGGTAAACTCCAACACGTGGCGGCTGAGCTGTGGGGCTATGAGCAGGCCCACACCAGCCCGCCGCCTCTCCCCGCAGGCAACGCCAGAGAAATGGAGCGTCCAGCCCCTCTCGAGGAGACGGGTTCCAGAGCCCAGGCTGTGCGTGGAGGCGAGGCCGACTATATCTAGCCGGTAACGCTCAACCTCCCGCACAAGCTCAGGCTCCTTCCCCCAGCGAAGTGACATTCCATGTCCCTAGAGCCAGTTTCTGTGTCCGGAGATCTGGTCGCCGGCCCCTGCCTTCGGCTGCCGCCCAGATCTCTCTGCACCGGCCCCTTACGGATCCTCCTGCGGGTGGTGGGTCCACGGGAGGACGGCCCCACGCCGCTCCTTCGGGCTGTGCCCGGCCGGGCCCCGTGGGGAAAGGCCCGGCCACCAGGCGCGGCCACCAGGCGCGCTACGGGGCCCCACCCTGGAGCCTGGCTCCAGGGTGGGGCCCCGTAGCGCCAATCCGGCGACGTAACTGGCCTTGGTTGAAAATTCATAGGGGGCTTCTGAACCGCTCTTAGTCTGACCCGTCACCCTGGACCTGTTTGCCATGGGTGACCCTACCAGGGGCATAAAGCCCCAGACAACATAGCTCCCAGGGTCATTCGGGTACTCAAACCCCTCCACCACGTTAAGGTGGCGGTTCAAAAGAGAGAAAATATCAGTATGAAATATCAAATGGTTGATAAAAAAAGTAGTGAGACATCAGGCAATCTGTGGGTTTACATTGTGGCTGAACTTTGGTCCTTAATGCCGCCACCCAGACTGTGTTCTAGGAAGTAGCTTTTATGTTTACTGGTCATTCTTGGGTATTGTTTCCTCATCTCTGGACTAGATTGGTTAAGATCTGACATCCAATGGGTGTTACTATTCCTCTGTCTCAGCCTTTTCACACGGGTCCGGTGTTACCCAGGAGGATGAGAGATTTGTTATAGATCCTGAGGCCACTACTGATTTTAATACAGGGAAAAGCCTGTGTGGCTCTTATTAAGTTAAAAGCCATCTGATTATCACATTTACTTTGATGTGGAGACAGATTGTGCTTCCAGCACATAACAGTAATTTTGGTGACTTTTGCTCTTTGAATATTGCTCAATAAAAAATATTTTTTAGCATTTTTTTTAATATATAGTAGAAACTTGATTTGTGGATAATTTATTTTTTATTTAAGTTACCATTTTGTTGACAGCTTCAGGAAACGTGTTGCTGTTTAGAGAGTGTCCTGCTCACCAGTGTACAGAAGACACATTGGCACTGTGTGATGGTGGTCATCTGCTCCAGAGGGAACTCTCCAAGGCACAGTTTACATGAGACCAGTGGGTCCACGGCCAGCTCCCAGGTGGGACGGTACCGTGCCGTGGTCATCTTCACCGCCACCGAGCTGAAACACAAAAGAAAGACAGAGAGAGAGAGGAGAGAGAAGAGAGGGGAAAAGGGCAGAGAGCTACGGTTAATGAAGCCAAATGCATCCTTAAATAAAGTGAACAAAAGTAGACTGGAAAGTGCTCATAATCGTGCTGATGACAAAGGGAATCCTTAAAGTGGGAATATATGTGGCTCCAAGATGTGCTTTATTTGTTGTGATACAAATAAGCATAACAATATGAGCACAGACTGAAAATGCATTTCCAGGGTGCACACACACAAACAGGCCTGCTGTATGCAGAATGGCACCAGCTCTCTGCATAAATGGACCTTGTCAGCTGCGTTCATTTTTATACCAGGCCTCATGCTTTCGAGCAGTAAAAAAGCAAAAGAGAAAATACAGTTCAAAAGCTACTGCAGCTCCTGTAGCAATCAGCTCCTTGTGAAATTTTCACTTGGGATGAAATAGCACTTTTTTTCCCCCCTTCACTGCGCGTCACTGAGTCTCTTTTGTGAGAGTCAGAGAGGGTTATTTTAGGCCGTCTCGTCTCACTCTCTCCTTGCCTCTGTAGCTGAGAGCAAAGAGCACCCACTCGGCTGTTTACAGGAAGTGGTCTCGCGCACACGCAACGTCAACACTGTCAAGCTCACCCCGTGCTGCTTAGCAACCAGCTGAAGGTGGATTTTGGAGGTGGAGGGGGCAATGGGTAGGAGGGAGAGAGAAGCACGGCAGAGGAGAAGAGATGGGGAGAGATCGCGGTTTGCTTTCACTGGTCATGGTACAGTCTGCCTCAATGTGCAGCTGCCTGTTCACAGACGTACAAGAAGAGGACAGCGAGTGGGAGGAGAGGGGTTGAAGAGTTCACATGAACGCTCCATGGACTCTTGTGCTGTCTACTTGTGCTACCCAGAGAGGGGAGTGGAGAGAAAAAGAGACAGTGTGTTCTGGTTTAGCAGAGATATGATATCACTTAACACCACCCCTCTTAACACATTTAATATTTTAAAAGGAGTAGGTAAAATGCAGGCTGTTGCATTCAACATGGACCAACTTCATTAGGGTGCTAGGTAAAGGCAATCCACAAGATACATGCTAGATAAATACAATAAAAATGAGACAGAGACTGATCTGTTGTGGTAATGAAGCCAGGGAGTTATGTGATGGGCTGTAGTCTTTGGTGCAAGGTGGTGTGTCAGGAAGGACATCTCATTTCTTTTATTTCATATTCTGTTATTCCTTTGCCCCCACGTAACACGGAAAAAAATATTGCTGCTACGTGGTGCAACGAGAGAGGAAAGAGGAAGGTTCCCAAATTAGACTTCAGTGAGGATACATGAGAGCATCCTATGTGGAAGTCTATTATTAGACAGACACTTCATTGGAAATCTGTGAGTGATTGGATACTGCAGCTGATGAGACTAAGTGCATCTCTACACTTCACTGCAGTTTTGTCAAATGTAGGAGTCATAAGATTTTTTTTCTTATTCATCATTCAGACAAATGTATTGGATATGTGGGCATCTTCTTTTCACAGCTTTAACATGAATGTTAACACAGTCAAGGAGATTAATAGAGTCCACTGATTTATTTTTCCCCCATAGGCAAATTATTTTATTTAGAATATCTTTAGCTGGTCTCATTTGTTGTGAGCAGTTTCATGTAGGAACGTTTGATAGTTCCTACATGAAACTGCTCACAACAAATCTGTGGATTATCTTGAGTAACCAGGTCATGATTTCTGGAAACAGACATTGCTGGTGAGTTTTTCAAATGTATTTTTTTTTTTTGCCGCTTTGAGCACCAGAAGCAGAGTGCCATATAGTCTCATTGTTGTGCATGACTGCGCTAAAAGAGCGTTGTTCATTGAACACGCTCATGTTTTTGACGAATGGTAAACTGAACCTATCTGTTTGCAAGTAATGAATGTGATGCGTTTTACGGAACCTGGCCTGCCGGCGTCACAGAATCTGATGGATCACAGTGAGCGGAAGCATCCGAGTCTGACCAGTCTTGGGAAATATCTGCGAGGGAATGATGATCACAAGACGAGCCAACAACCACAAAGTTCCTCCACCCAAGTCAAACTCACAGCATTTTGGAAAAAAACGGAAGAAATGAATGTAAACTAGTTAATTTTAATTTGTGTGAACTGAACTTTGAGCTAACTAAATAGCATTACAGGTAAGAGGAAAAATATGTATTTTTGAACTTGGGGTGAACTGTCCCTTTAAGTGACAATATGCAAAATACTTCATTCCATTATTTGTGTAAACAATGAATCTAAGACAACAAGACGGCACAGAGCAGCTACAAGCTCATTCTCAGGTGATGCAGCTGTGCACCTGTTATCAGTAAGTGATGTCCATTCCGGTGATGCTCGACAAGGAATAATGTGTCATTTGATAAAATCTGATTGCCTCAATTCTTCCTCCTTCGCATCTCTTCATCGTGTAGGAGATCCAGCCGAGTAGGAGGAAATTGGAAAGTGAGAAAAAGTGAAGAGGACAAATAAGAAAAAATGAGATGCACCTCATGTCTGACTCACTCAGATCACCTGGCATTCATCCATCTATCCACCATCCATCACATTGACTAGAAAGCACTGAGCTGTGCGGAATCTATTATTTAGGTGCTGAACTTGTATACAAAAGCTTAAAGGGCAATTTGTTATCAGAATGGAGCCAAGGACTTACAAACATGAACCCCAAAATAATACATGAAAGACTTTACCACTGAATTTATTAAATTACAATTGGAAATACAGCCACACAGGTGAGCCAGAAGTTCAGGTTACAGGAGCATAAAATAAACTAAATAAAATGATTTAATGTAGCAGTAGAAATGATCTCGCAAATTTGAACAATATTATTCTGCCAACATGGGCAAACTTCACAGGCAAAGAGGAATACATTGCAAGTTAAAGTTCAATTATAGAACTGTGGCAGACACTTCACAGGACAGGTGCTAAACACTAAAAACTATATCAGCACCTCTGTGGTAGAGTCTCAAAACTGTACAGCTGACAACTTTAATGACAGCAGTTCCACAAGGACTGAAATTAGTCTGTTTCTTTATCTGTCTCCTTGACTGAGCTACTGAACTCCATTAGCCCTGTGGCAAAAAAACAAACAAACCTGATGGTAAAAAGTAATTCACACTACATAGAGCAGGACTTTCTAATACATTTGAATCAGTTTCTCTCCTTCCAGACTTTATATTGGCTGTGCAAATGCTGACAGACTGGGTCGATGGGGACAAATGAAATTGTTTGGTAAGGATGGCCTGAGGAGAGGAGAGGGAGGGAGAGAGAAAGAGCAACAAAGGGAAAATGAGTTTTCATGAGAAAAGGCGGTGCAGCACCATCCCCCTGCTGCATTATTAACTAGATGGTCCATTATCACTAAGAAACACACACACACAGAATATTCCAAGCAATGGGACTGTGCATGCAGGCCTCTGGTGCCATATGAGTGCTACTATACGTCTGAAAAGGTCGGGTCAGAGGGCTAAAAATCAATGAAGCGGGAGTCAGAAGTCAGCCATCCATCCTGAGAAGTGGTCACCACATGACAGTCATCAGTCTGAGGGGGCTCCACTCATAAGTTAACAGACTACAGCAGCACTCAGGCGATGATGACTCCATATCCAAGAAACAAACACGCATACACACACACACACACACACACACACACACAGTAGCAACACACACAACAGTAGCAAGGCAGCAAACCCAGCTTTAGGCCTAATCTTAAAAACAAACTGGCCATAAATTCAATAAATGTCCTCACTCCAGTGATGTCAACCTTTAACTGTTACCTACAAGGACCATAATACAAGACCAGACTTACAGTATATAAGCATTTCTTGCCTCATTATGTTGCGAGAATGACTGTATATTGTGGCTTCCATATGTCCTCATTTTTATAGTAGGTCTGATTACATTTATGGATAATATGCTGCTTCCAAAAGATATCTCAAATTGCACTGAGCAGTGCTAAAACACTACTTGTCAACACATGCCTTTGGTGGATATAGTGCAGATATTGTATGTATATAATATTGTATAAGTTCATTGCTTGGTATTGTTTGTATAAGCCAGCGACAGTCAAGTCTTGATTCGCTAGAGGTGAGATTTCATTTCATTATCACAACAAATTGAAATTCTAACAACTGTTTGTGATCTTTTTAGTACTGAATGATTAGTCAACTAATAGATCAGCTGATGAACAGAAAATTTTTGGTCAACAATTTTGCTTAATTGTCATTTATCAAGCAAAAATGTTAAACCTTCACTGGTTATGGCTTTTCAAATGTGATAACTGGCTTTGTCTTGCTTTTTTAGATTATTGTAAATTAAAGACGTTTTTATTTTGAACTGTTGGTACTCAACTTGAAGATGTCAGACTCTGGGAAACTAATGACCATTTTCCACATTTTAAAGACCAAACAATTAAAATGAATTGATTGATTGAAAATAGGTCACAGCCTAAAATTATACTTAAATTAAAATGAGACTGATACTAGACTGATATTTAAAAAGTCCAGTGTGTAGGATTTAGTGGCATCTAGCGATGAAATTGCAACCATTTGAATACCGCTCCCCTTACCCTGCCGTTCCAAGCATGTAGGAGAAACTATGGTGGCCGCGAAATGCACAATCTAGAGCCAGTGATTGGTTTGTCCGTTCTGGGCTACTGTAGAAACATGGCGGTGCAACACGGCGGCCTCCGTGGAAGGGGACCTGCTTCCTCTGTAGATAAAAACGGCTTATTCTAAGGTAACGGAAACACATCGATTCTTATTTTCAGGTGATTATACACTAATGAAAACATACGTATAAATATCATATTCCATTTCTGCCAATAGCTCCTCCTAAATGTTACGCACTGGACCTTTAATACAGCACCCTTAGTGTTTTTGCTGTTCCTCTGACAGTGTCCACATAAGAGAGACCAGCTGCACTCTGCATTCAAATAAATGCTGCTTTCTAGCATATAAAGAAAACAATAAAATGCTAATTCTCACCTGAATAGACCCAGACAGAGATGGCAAGTGAGAGCACATTTTCATATGCTACAAAATGAAGCCTCACACTGCATAATGATGCAGGCTTTACATTCATGAGGAACTAAACTCAACTAAGTACAATGTACAATCTACCTCGTCATTTGCTCCTATAGGAGAGAGAACACTGAAAAAAATATGAGAGAGGGGGAAAAAAAAGGGGCAAACAATCTTTCACCGGGTGTAATTATATAATGTCACATTAAAGCATTGCATAAGCCTCTATTTATATGCCTCACCTATGGCTGATGTGAAAGAAAGCTGCTAACTACTGTTGATCTTTGAGTAAGAGCAGCCCATGCATTTTTCTCACTCATCACACACACACGGACAGACGGACAAAGCTGTCCTTCAGCTGATATACAAGAATGTACTGTTGACCAATTAGACAAGTAGGAGAGAGTGTGATTAAGGACAAGAACCGAAGGCCACACTGTGTCCAGTTGGAGACGAAGGCAGGGCTGGAATACAGACTGATACCATGCGGATGATATTCTACCTGAAGTCTGGGGACGAGCCAATACAGCAGATGTTCAATTGTGTCATTATTTTCTACAGCAGAATTAATGTAGTGAGAAGCACGACATCATACTAGCTGATTCGAACAAACTTTGTCCCGACTGGCCTTATCAGCGAAAGCTAATATAACCTCAAGTTTACTCGTCAACATTTCTCTCTGGCATACTGTTACGATAATTTCCTTTTGTCTCACTCGACTTGCAGCTGTAGTTGCATTCCACAAACACGTGTGTTCACAAAGCATGTGATTTCATTCACCTCAAAATCATATATTGAATCACCTGAAATCATGGCACAATGAACAGCAATTTGGAGTTAAGTAAAAAAAAAAAAATTCCTGATTAGCCTGTCTGCACAGTGATCTGACTGAGCTCAGGGTCTGTAATAAGCACTTAGTGACCCCACCCCTGTTCCTTCCTGCCTTTCCTCCCTCAAACAGGCCAGCCCTGCTCTTCATGGCCAATTAGTAGGCCCTTTAAGTTTCATTTCTGTCATATCCTCTATGTGTTCATTGCTGCAGAGAAAAGGAGAGAAACTGAGTAAAAAGAAAGAGAGAGGACAGTGGCAATGTGCCAATTTCGTCCATTTTCCAGACTCCCTTGGCTCACCTTTACTGCCTACTATTACCTCTTGTCACCTTGTGAAAGCTCCCACTGGGCAACGAAACAAACAGGCAGAGCAGATCACAGAGAAAACATACACACACTGTCAAGCACACATGCATGCAGACAAACATGGATCTTAAAAATCATACTGAAGACGGACAGAAACACACTGTAGGCTGAAGCAAATAATCCCATGGGGGATGTCAACATCAGAATGTAGGCTTTTGATTATAGGGGGAGCATATATAGTCATTATTAGGAATGCACCCCCCCTTAATTGATCATCTGCCATGTGATCAACTGATCCCCAAAAGCTTAAAAAAATACAGAATTCTGATATTTCCTCTATAAAAGCTTTAATTTCTTTATTAATTTCTACTCCTGTCCCATTCTGTCCTTAAACAAATGACTGTCCAAAATTTAAAAGATTCAACATAATTTGCACAACTTTAAAGGTCCCTTAAAACAAAGCCTAACCTATTCTTATGTTGACAAAAAAGATTCTAGCCTACAAATACATTATAGCGCTGTACTGCATTGTATTTAAAAAGGTGTTCCTATTATTTTGTCAGCTGCTGTTATTTTGTACAGCCAGTGTATACATGTGTATTATTGCAAAGTGTTTCTGTTGCATTATATTCTACAAGCTGTTGCGTTCATGTCTTGGTGAGAGCATGGTTGGTAAATTCACAATGTGACCAAAGTAGGGCACTAATTACACCAACATTAGACACCAACTCCTATTCCAACACTATCATTATTAAATCCTCCCATGAACACTGCAGTGAACCTAGAGTAGGCCCTGCAAATGCTCAGTCTTCCATAAGACAAATAATAAGCAAAAGTTTACCTTCTGATGGCCACCTGGAGAATAACTGGGTATGATGTTTACAACCTTTACCGTAACCAGAGACATAAACATATGCGTGGAAACTGATGTCCTCTCTCATATACAGTCAAAAGATGTTCCATGTTATAGCCTTAACAAGGTGTACAGTACGTCGCCTATTGGCAAATATACAACAGTAATTGAAGCACAAATTCTGCCCTTGCATTATTCATACATTCATAAATGATTCCTCTCAAACAGTTGTGCAAATGCACAAACAAGCAGTACATTTAAGGCAACAATTGAGTCACAATAAATAACAAAATTAATAACCAGTCAGTAAATGTACAACCCTCATTATATTTACATAGTATATCTCATTGGTGCATGTGCAAAATTAAAATAAAATCAATGTGGGACATGTTACTACTAACATCACCTGATGAAAAAACATCAGGACATTAAACATAAACATTGATAAATGCCAGCATCTATTTCGAGCATGTTTATTGTAGGTCATGGGTGTATGTGGGCCATAGGTTGACGTAGATCATACAGTACTGAAACAACACTAAAGGACATACTGTGCCCAGCCATAACCCATACACTTAGGATGCCTGAGCGTGTTACTCTCTTGATCGACTATCAACTAACCTACATTTATAACCCAAAGCACACGCACGGGGACTTTATTTTTGGACAGCTCAATCGCTGAATGTGAAAGGTGACATGCCTTCATGGAGGAACAGCGGTTGGGGACAGTTGCCAACTGCCCTTGACATGGAGGGAGAGCGCTAAGAGGGTAGCCAAGAGTGGTGATAGGCCTAGTTATTCCATGCCCTGAGGAGTTACACAATCACCCAGATGTATTTTGGCATTGTGAGTGGTGTGGAGAAGCTGTGTGTGTGTGTGTGTGTGTGTGTGTGTGTGCGTGCGTGTGCGTGTGTGCAGTGCCAAGCAAGTCAAAATCTGTTTTGCAGTTTGGGCCAGACAGACACTGACAGTGATCATGCCTGGGTATGTAGGGCAAAAAAAAACTGTAGTCTCATGTCTACTTGGTCTCTTGCCAATTTTCTGCTGCCATGAAAGCTAAATATTCTCTCTCTAAGCAATTAATGCAAGAACTGTGATTGGTCTGCTTGAGCTGGTTTGTATTTACTTTACTTGCCAGTTCAGTTGGGTTTGTTGATAGTGACGACAACAGTGAGCAGGCTGAAGAACAGCTAAGTAATCTTTTTTTCTCAGTAATGCTAAATTTGTTTCTTCTGATGTAGCAAACAGTCTCATCCTTGCAGTGCTGCGGGTCTGAATGACAAGTGCAGCACTCTCCTATGGAGGGATGAAAATGACCAAAAATGGCACTTGACATCTGCAGTCAATTCAGATATTACAATGGCATATTTGTCATTATGTTTGCATTTGCAACAATGTCAACAGGTAGAGGAAACTGTGCAATGCTAAAATCACATTTACCAGAAAGCACTGTCTGTCAGTAAAGATAAGAAGAATCTCACAGTGTTAATGCCACCCAGTCATAGAAACCATAAAGTTCCCCTGAGACAAAAAACAGACAAAGCAGAACAAAGCAGACAAGTGAGTTGGGACAAAAAAAGAGGAAGGAAGTAAGATGGGGAAGGAAACATCAGTGATCATGCAAAAGGAGTGAAAAGGAGCAAAACAGAAAAAGGAAAATCAGACAGTAAGAACATGACATGTGAAATTGTAATAAAAAAAAGCACTCTTTTCTAGACCCCTGTAAGCCTCCTAAGTAGACCGTCAGGCAAACGAGCCGAGGCTTTGGCAGTACTTAATGACTGACTGTAAATATTCATGAGATACAGTGGCATTTTAAATGTTCTGTGTTCGTTCCTTGAAGTTTTAAAGAGTATACACATTGAAGAAAAATTCAATTCTTGCCTAAGTGGGGGTTGAGTTGGGCCACTCATTGACTTAAGTTCCTAAAGCGCTTCCTCCAATTGGTAGTAAGATTTGGAATGTACGAAAGATTTATTTTTCTCAGTTGAATTAGTTAATTTCCACACCCCAGACAACTTCTCAGAACCTGGAGGAAAAGAGACAGCGAATTACACACCCTCCCGTTCTGACTTCACAAGAAAGAAAAACACCCTCAGACTTGATGACATATTGGTGAGCTACACGCACAAAGCAAAACATTCAGACTGGTGGCTGAAGGAGGTGGCAATTCTTGCCCACAAAGTCTTATTGTCTAGGGCGACATAGCCAGACTGCACTGAACAAGGGTGACAACATACAGTTCTCTACAAGACAACAAATAACAAATAACATAAAAACAAAGATAAGACGGCTAGAACGTCCTTATTTGAGACATATGACATCATACCTTGCCATCGCCACAAGTGCTTAAAACAAGACTTTAAGCAGTGACAATAGGCTTGCTCTCCCCTCCAAAAAGCCATCTAGGCTCACATTAGTGTCTCAGAAGCTAAGTGAAGATGACAGGCATGCCACATTGAGCCTATTTCTATTGACAGATGCAGAGAGCCCGAGCAAAGGGTCGACTTTGCTGGCAATCTGTTGTCACTCACTGCTCTACAACTTCAGTCATTATGTTTACATGTACACTATAACCAGATTACAGCGATTAAGCTCTCAGGTCATCATTGTGGATGTTCTGACAATCTTGATGTTACATGTAGAAGCAAAATCTTACAAACACCCAATCCCAACTGAGAACAAACATTTTTGTAACGTCCTGAAACCTCTCAGCTCAGCTGGCTGTAAACATGTTTGGACTCAACCGCTCTCTTATTTGTGTCATCATGGGAAGTTATTTTCAGTTTGTCATTAAAGACAGTTATATCTATTCCATCCGTCCAGAATTCCCTTTGTACTTCCATCCAAAACAGAATCAAAAAAATAAACTGGCAAAACTTACTGTTTCAAAACTCACTCACTTTTGTTGGTTAATGTGGTCTTTTTTCTGCCAGGTTGTTAACCTGATTTAAATATTGCCTTTGCAGGTGACGCTGTTCTATGTTTACATTGTTTTGTAAGTTTGACGAGCTGAGACGAATACACTAACAACATGGTCTGTGTTCGAATAATGAAGTATCACCAAACAACATTATGACTCTTTCCTGTGTTGTTAATAAAAAAAAAAGACAATGGAGTCTGGCTACACAGACAGATAGTTGTTGGTAGGATTAATCCTTGATAAATTCAAGTGTTGATAATAATAAAAAATGTCAGGATTATTCTTTAATCATCAGACAGTTGGGTCTTACTGTGACTGATGTGAAAAGCACACATACACAGGGTACAAGCCATGAGGAGGTTGAACATTCAGTGTGTGACTGGCATATCTCCACTTTTAATCCTTTGAGACTACATCAGCTTTATGACACACACACACACACACACACACACACACACACACACACACACACACACACACACACACACAGGGACAAATCCACTACGCCACTGTGCAATACAACTGTTGTTACACATGTGGAGGCTAAAGGAACTGAGCAGGGGGTGACAAGATCTGCAATAAGATTACACATAACAAGGAAAGACGTAAAAAACAATATGTGCCATTTCAGCTCACTTTAAAAGTGATTGGATAGTACTGACCAAGACACTTAAATGGAGTTCTACCATATCAACAGTTTCATCCTTTCACTGAAATTACTTTAATGAGAGCACTACATAGCTAGTACTAAACTAACGAGTGTGACTGCTGCACCCGTGAGGACTGCTATCACTCTGCTGGACAATAGTTTTCATGGTCACAGGAGGAGAGAGCCACTCCAACAGAGAGGCACTCAGAGCCTAATCTGCAGGGTACGGTCACACACTCACCAGCAGTGGGCTTAACAATTCACAAGCAATTTCACTAATCGCTGAGTTAGGGCAATACAGACGAAACAAAAAGGGTATAGACTTAAGAATTTTCAAGTTTTGTGTGCCATCCCAGGATCTCATGCACCCGCTTTTGCCTCATCTTATACATATATTCTGTCTCTCATTCTGCCCTCCAGCTCTCATCCTTACAGTTGTTGAGCTGCTGCCTTGTAAAGCGAACCCAGTCCCACTGCAGGAGAACGAGAAGGAGGAAGCCGATAACAACCTTAGGAAATGCGCCGACGTCCTGTTGTTGGGTTTGTGGCAGATACACAAAGGATGTAAACCCACTAAAAGTGAGGAGAGGAAACACTCCAAAGGCAGATGTCTCCGTGTGACTTTACATATCAAAAGAGTGAAAAAAAGAAAAATTACAACACCATGGTGACACATTTAAAGGGAGTGCTATGAGCAGCGCTTGCCTTCATCTATTCATCTTTTTCACTGATTAAATTTGAATATGGCCTATAAAATCTTTAATAAGGCCAAGCAACAAGCAGACATGCTATATATTCTTTTCAGGGGCTTCATGTTTTCTGAGGTTTAAGATCTCCAGTCAGCTAGAGTGTAGTTAAAGCTGCCACAAGTGAGGCACTCACTGTCAGGGTTGGGACATAATGGATTATACTACAGGTACATCAGATACTAATAAGCATGGAAGGAAACTGTTAGCAGAATTTCTGATAACTATTATTTTCAGATAACCTGACAGAGCTGCAGTGTTATCCTTCCTAGGGCCCTGACACTACAGGCCAAACTCAAAGAGCTAGCAGCGATAAAGGCAAATACTTTGCACTCAGCACTGCCTCATGTCTTCTGTTAAAAGCTGTACTTGAAAACACTTGCGGCTACTACTGCGGCTCAGCAACGTGCATGTAACATCACAAAAGGACAAACAAAACCTAGCCAAACATTTCCACACCAGTTAAAATATAATCCTTAAGATTATCATGAAATCAAACCCCTTTATTGATACTATTCATGGTCGGCATTTTTTCTGCAATAGCCTTTCAATGTATTTACATTCAGAAATTATCTTTCTATATAATAGTTTTTATTGGTAGTGGTGGAGTCCGCCATTCCCCCACTGGATTCAGATTGCCTACCAAAGCAGGAGGGATTCACAGAAAAATTATAGCACAATTTTATCTCATTGATCATTGGTAACAGCCTCACTGTTCACTGTTCCCTCCCTTTACACCGTAGCAGAGCTGTATTGAGTAACTGCTAATGCAAACTGAACATTTCCTACTGCTGCTGCTTCACATTAAAAGCCTTCAACTGACCAAACATGTGATGGCTTTTATTGTGGAGCAGCCAGAGGAAACACAATGCATTTGTCACCATGGTTAGCACTAATGTTATCAAAAATGTGTCAGTGTGTGTTTTCAGCATTTTTTGGACAGCGGATCAGCGCTTAGAATTTTTCCAAGGGAGTAATGGAACAAGAAGGAGCAGCCACAGTGAACTTATAGAGAGTTACAGGCCAAAGGCTGCACACCTCCAACTCCACAGCAAGGGAAACAACTTTACTGTGCCCTGCTGTTGTGTGGAAAACTACTCGCGCCGTGTGCAGCATTAATCAGATTGCGGTAGCAATTATTTTTGACTGACTTCTTTATTAAGACACCAGACTTTGTTTGCCTGCCCTATAAATAGAAACACTAGTTGCTCTTCTACTGTATTTTTGACAAAGTAGCTGCTTTAGGAGTCTTAAAGCGCACTTGCTGTTACCCCAGTAACCACTGGTGTTGCCAAATCAGCCAGGACTAAAATCTTAAGGATTACAACTTTAAATCTTTTGTTAAGTTTAAGTAAATAAGTCTTGATAGAACGATAAGGCTGCAGGTTCACTGGGGGAGCGGAAAAGTGTCTGTGCTTTGTGTTCCAAGTATTAGTCAGGCCCTTTCAAAGGGAGACAAAGTATTAGACGTTTTGATTTTAGAAGCATATGACCAAAGAATGACAGCATGTTAAGTCGTAATGTAATCAGATCTGTCCTGAACACTTTACATAGTCACTGTGGTGTTCACTTGTTCTCTTCCCCCGTGGCATCAGCTCGTGCTTTATACCACGCCAAGTTGCACCAACTTTTGGCTAATCACTGGCACTCCCAGATCCCAGCCTACCTCCTGACTCATCCACCTCTACTTCAGTTAGTGATTTCCAACATCCGAGAATGACTTTCAGCAAAGTACGAGCCTGAACATGTTCTATTCTGCTGTTTTTATGTGTAGGTGGAGAGCATCAGTGTAGAGACAGACGTAGTAAGAGCAAAGGGTTGGCTTATTCCCAGTCAAGCTGAAGTGTGAGTTGTACCCCTTTAATGAACATGAAACATGATTTGTTGTTGGACTATAGTCTATTGAGGCTACTGTGGGTGGAAAAACTAGTGTCTCCATAAACAAAATATTTCTTCCTGACTTTTTTCCAAATTATTAACTTCAGAAAGAAGCCCATGTAGTGTGAATGCGTGGGATGGACACCAAATTTGGAACTACAAATGTTTTAGAAAGATTTTCTAATTTTTCCCTCCTGTAAAACTCCATTGTAGCTGCACTGGAAATATTCCGACATAATGATGTTACATCATCTACATTCAGGGCATTTTCTGCAGGAGTCAGTAAAATCTACCACCAAGTAAAAATGTATCCCGAGTTGCAGTGACATCTGCTTCTAAAAACATTTTGGCTGCGGCCCTCATTAGGCAGTCAGTATTTATATGTATGGATGGATGGAGCTAAAATATCTCAGCTTGAAAACGACTTGACAGTCAGTATGAAGTTCCATTTTTTTCTTGTCTAAGATGACTTGTGCTCACTGCTTGTTTGTGTGGGACTCACTCAACCCGAAGGACTTACTGCAATTTACACAATCCTGAAATGCTAAATCGTGGAAAGTGTCAGACGGTCAGCAGAATCTGTGGTGCATTTATTACATAACAGTGTCTCACTTTATGTTCCCTACCTGTAAGAGATAATAGAGCCCTTGAGAACATTTCAAAATGCCAAGGAGCCATCATAACTATCCCTATCTCATCCCAGCGCAATCCTAACTGGCTGGATACAAGCCATAACACACACACAGCTAAAGCGATCTCTGAGCGATGAACATCATTTTCAGGAGCTATTTAGAACTCAAGTGGTTGCATTGTTGACGGGCGTGAACACCACCCTCCACTCAACCCCCAGCCCCACACCCAAACACACACAGTTCACCTGGAAACTGGCACCACCCTGAGCACTCACTCACAACACCCTGCTGAAATGGCATTTTAGCTGTTGCATAATCCTTGGCGACCTGACTGCAAAAAGGCAGACTACAACCCCTGGAGTCACATTAGACCAAAATGACTTCTCTAGATGTGTAAATGTTACTAGAATAAAGGAGTGATTCAACAAATGTACACTGCAGTACTGTACTGTATATCTGAGACAGCTAAGTCTCTTTAGAAATGTCAGTTACCTAACCACGGAAGTTTTACATTTGGTGTCGTCCTGCCCTCACAGACCGTCCTCAATTCACTGAAACCACTCTAACAAGACTTAGGTAATGAGGAACTGACAGTAATTGAGGTAATTACTGGTTAAGTGTATTTAAACAAAATGTCGCATTTCTAAATCAACTCCTCAACATTAGGTGCTGCTGTGCTGCTCCAGTAGAGCTGATCAGAGTTATAACTCTTAGGCAGATAGTCTATTCAGGACCTGACATTTTGCCTCAGACTGATCCAGGCCTGGAAAACCAAAGCACTTCCTTGTTTATTCCCCAAACACATGTGTGATTGCAACAGAATGTAAAATGACATCCTACAAATCAAGGACCAGAAAGTATGTACAGTATACACAGCAGGCGAGGCAACAACATTGCAGTTACTATCCTTACTGTATTATTTAAGTGTGTTAGGTGCTTTGTAGAACACTGTTTAAAGATTGCTTAAACCCAAAGCTGAGTCAGTGTAAAACAAATCCAGAGACAGACTTTCCTGCAATCAGAATCTCTCTTAGGTTTACCAAAGTGCCTTATCATCACCATCACAATAACATATTCAGCAGGGATCTTTTTCAAAATGCAGCAGTAATATTTTTCAGCACACGGCAATGCCAAGGTCAGGCAGATGCACAAAAGGCTCAGATAAACATTAAGTCTTTACTGAGAGAGGTGTGAGGCTAACACAGCACACCAAAGAAATCGCAGCCCCTACTTGTCTATATAAAGCGGCCTTCATATGTGCGTGAACGTGTATGTGTACGTATGTCTTTCCATATACATTTATGTGCGTGTATTTTTGACCATGACTGTACTCTCTCTCTCGACTGGAATGGCACGCAGAGTTCTGGGCATCATAACCTCATTCCTTCTCACTCTTAAGTAAACGCATCTCCACTCTCCTCTGGGAATGGGCTGACTGCTGCTGGTCACTCTGAGGAATGTGTTGCTGTTTTGTGTGAAAAATCTTTCTCTTGTTTTAAACAAATCTGCAGCAGCAGCTAGTAGTGGCTCGAGGCATTTACTCCCCCGATGGGAACGGGGGCTCTTTCTGAGGACAATGCAAAAAGTGCATTGGCAGTGAAACTCCATGTGGAATATACAACATTCCCTAAATGTGTGTGTGTGTGAGAGAGAGAGAGAGAGAGAGAGAGAGAGAGAGAGAGAGAGAGAGAGAGAGAGAGAGAGAGAGAGAGAGAGTGTAAGTGTGTGTTTTCACTATATGGCTCCTGTAATATGGCTAGAAGCATGACACTGGAGAGAGAATCAATAGCATACAATGAGAGGGATCTTAAAAGCCAAGGTTTACAACAGGACGGACCTCATGTATGCATCTCTGTATGTTGAATGTATTTCATGATGAACCAGTTTTTCCCCTGCATATTGTCATCTGACATTTAATGAACATAATGTTTTCACAGGAAGCTGACAATATTTTTAAAAGGATAGAGAAATTATACCTCAGATTATCTGTCAGTCTCTGTAAGATACAAACATGTTAACCTAGCTGAGAGGAGATAAGACAGCGTGAGAGATGAGAACACTGTGTACAGGTAGGATATACATTAGAAATGAATTTCATGTACCTGCTGCTTAATATGGAAATAGCAGGGCACTGAGTGACCTTTTAGAGCTCAGTGGAGCCATCCACTTTGAGCGAGTTATGCTTGGAGTTCAAATGCAACACTCTGCAGCTGCTGCATGGGAAGCAAATATGATTTAAAGGCTGTGGTGAACAACAATCACAGCAACTCTGATCAAGTGTCAGCACACACAGACAGTGTGGACACACACTGAAAACCTCACTGATGTCATTTTGAAGCAGCTACCTGCAGCCAGTGCTTCGTCATATATTCACTACAGCTGTTTGCTCCAAAATAGGCCAACAAAGAGTTAAAAAGGTTTCACAGTTATAGTTAAGAAGTCGGACATCAGACAGAAGTCCCTGACAGTCGGCCAAGTACAGCACATCTTGCTGTAAAAACGAGGAAATGGCGAAAGTAAAATGCGACAGCAGTTTCTAATTGAGACAGAGATCATCAGCTGCTACAGCTCCTACTGTGTTACACCGAATACAAGCACAAACCTTACCTGGCTTTCTGGGATAATGCCGTCTTGATGATGTAACCTCAGGAAAGGTTGACAAGATGATCTCCTGAATTGGATTAACGAAGTGGCCAACCAGTCAGGCAGAGGAGGAGGAGGCGGAGGGTGATGTCTCTGAAGGGGTGATGCCCATGTTCATTATGAGTCCCTACAACGTCGGGGTGGAAACATTTGACCCGCTAGTGTCGCCTACAGCGCCTGAGATCAGGTCCTGGTGAAACACTAACACCAACAACCATAGGCGAAAATAAACAAAACAGCGTAGATAAATAAGCAAACCAGAGGGAAGCATAAGCTGCAGCTGATACTGTTATGCTTGACAGTAGGATTGTTGTACTCTTCCCTCGGTTACTGAAGAGTGCGCAACGTCCAGCCGTCAGCCCGCTACACAAATCCTGCGAAAAGCAAGAGGCTATCTTGTTGCAAAGAAATCCGGGGGCGGTGTGTTTACCTCTCCGCCGTTCCTGCTGCCGAGCTCAGTGGGAAATCAGCTGCCTCGCACTGGAGAGACGCCATTTGTGCGTGAGAGGCTTCCAGTCTGCCGTCCTGCGCTGCCGCTTTAAGGAGAGCTCAGCGCCCACCACCTTTTCACAAACGACAGCGCCCCCTGCTGTCAAAATACTGCAATCGGCTTTTATAAGATTCGGTACAAATTGCAAATAACATGTTTTCTCACCTCCCCCTAGTGGTATCTAGCCATGCAGATATCTTGTTTATCTTATGCCAGTACCTTCAGGCTGGCCTTTAACTGGCCATAATGAAAGAAGGTGACTTGTCATGATAATTTAGGGTAGTGGTATCTAGCCATGCAGATACTGTAGTTTGCAGATAGTTATTTCCCAGGTTTTGAGACCCTAGACAAATAGCCTAATACAACCCCAATACAATGGAGGTGAATGGAATTTACATAGTCACTTTTACATAGTTACATTTCATTTGCCTCCACTGTTTTGGGATGGAGACAGAGAGACAGACAGACAAAAAAAAAGTTTTTGGGTGAATTTGAGTGAATCCACCCCTTAGAGTAGGTCCTTCTGAAATCCAGGGGTCCTTAAGTCTGCAGAGAGTCCCCAGCAAAATGAGGTTCAGTCTAGTTTGACTATTATTTCATTAAACTAATCTCTCACAAGAGTGAAGTGAAACCTTTGCTAAATGTAATGTATAACCTCACGTGAAAATGTTTGGAGCAAGTTTTTGTTTTTGTTTTTTGTTATATTTATAGAAGACAATACAGACTTTTTCAGGGACAGAATGATATAAGTCCTGGACTTATTTCCATTGTTGTCCTTGGTGTTTACACAGTGCACCAACCCTTATCAAGACTGAGACAGTCATCAAAATATTGCTACAGCTCTCATGATTTGAACTTCCATATAAAATGTCCATTTACCAACAAAGGGCAAAGTAGAACAATAGAATGTACTTTGTAACAGCTGTTGTCTACCAGGTTTCTAAAACAAGTAGAGACTTGTCCCCAACAGTATAGATAACAGGACAGACCAGTCTGCTCAGTTTAGCAAGGATAAAAATGTCTACATAATGGCATGGCCCAGCACCTGCTGGGGTGCCTGATGCAGTGGCCACACACTGAACTCATGACAGTGAGTGGGTGGACTAGTTCTTGCTCAACTTGAGGATTACAAGGTTAGAATTCCTTTCAGTTGTCAAAGTCATTCATGGCATCTATTCAACTTACTTTAATGGAACTCTCATGTTATTACAGGAGCCAGTGTGACCAGTGTCTGCTCTGTTATGCAGATCAAATCAGTGCAAATCACTTCTCAAAACTTGTCTTTTAAAAAAAGCTTTTAATTAATGTTAGCACACTGTTTTATTTCCAACATGTCTTATTTGTATTATTATTATTATTATTGTTGTTTTTATCTATATTGTATACGATACTATATTATTATATTATTGTTGGGTATTATATTCCATTTTATTTTTGTATTATTTTAATTGTTTGATTTTATTAGCCTCATTGCAGTCCAATCGTTGTTCAACCATGTAAAGCACTTTGTAACTTTGTTTTGAAAAGTGCTGTATAAATAAAGTTTATTAATTAAATCAGTGCAAATGATTATATATTATTTATTAATATAGTGGGATGAAATTTAAGGAAACAAATTGTTCATGAACAAAATGTAGTTATATTGAAGTTGTTAAACCCGAAAGTGATGTATAATGTAATTATTACATAATCTTATAGCTGTTTATCTTATGCCAGCACCTTCAGGCTGGCCTTTAATTGGCCATAATGGAACAATGTGGCTTTTCATGATAATTTAGAGTGCTACATGCTGACAAAAATAAAATAAAACACTTTAACAATTTTTCTAATGAAAAATGTTTTTATTAAATTATATTTGCTCTGCAGTGCAAGGAAACAAAAATATATCTCTCAATCAATCAATCAATCAATCAATCAATCATCTATCTATCTATCTATCTATCTATCTATCTATCTATCTATCTATCTATCTATCTATCTATCTATCTATCTATCTATCTATCTATCTATCTATCTATCTATCTATCTATCAAAACAACAAAGTGCAAAAAATCTGACTTTGAATTTAGCATGTCTTAACACTGTTTTTCAACAACCAAGCTGTAAATTAAGTTATAAAAATAACAGACACAAATAAAGATAAAAACATTCATACTGTACAAATTATCAGTGCAATCACTCAACAAAGGTAAATCAAAATGGAGTTGCAGATTTTCACCACTGCAGCTTCATGTTGGCTTTGCTCCACACATATTTCCCTCCTCTCTTTAGAAACATCTTTTCATCAAAGCCACTGAAGCTAATGGCATCCTTCACACCAACATCGAGGATGGACTTGGACGGGTCCTTCCTGCCTGCTCGACAGTCCAGGAAACGCATCTGAAAAATGAAGAAAGACTAAATCAGTTACACATTTAAATGCTCTTCAGATGTGTTAAGTTACCTGTGTACTGAACAGTTTTTAGATTATTCCTCATTCAAATACCTAAAAACTTGCAAATTTAAATGTTCAGAATTAAGCCAAACTTAAGCCTTTCAACTCCAATCAAGCAGTCACCATTTAATTACTTCTAATTGCCCCAAACTTGGAGGGAAGTGCTTTTACTTCAACATCTAACAAAACTTAAGCAAACTTAATGGCCCATTCACACTAACAGTTAAATTAAGGAAAGACCACGGGCTGTGAAAGTAGCAATCTCAAGAGGAGTGTGTTTAGTCCATAAACAATATAAGGTACTTACATATTCATCCAGGATCAGGTAGGAATTCCTCATCTGTGAAGACAACCAAGACCACAAACTTCAGTTTTGTTAGTCTACGGCCTGGCATCTGATTCCCAACATTGTCACACTATTTACTTTGCTAACAACACTGCTGATGTTGTTCCACCCAATAGAAAATGTCCTACAAAAATGTTTCAGTATTATTACTGACAGGATGAGTTGGTCTCTGCCACGGTACATTGTGGGTGGGCCTTGATCCAATGAATATAGCTGACATGCTACATGACCCTTATGGTTATATAATACTTTACATTTGCACGCACAGAATTCCATTCTTGTTTCAGTTTCTCCAGTAACCTGGAATTTGATCAGTCAGCTTTGAAACTGGGTCATAATAACCTAGTTACGACTGTACTCCAATTATGAGACACCTAATTAGATTTCTTGCTTACTTTGATATTTAACAGTTTACTATCTCTTTTCCATTCACTTTTTAACAATTCACTGTCTGTGCAATCTGATGTGCACAGTGTGATGGGTACATTTGGATGACAGTATTGTGACCATTGTTTATTATCATTTATACTATTGTAAAATCAGAGAGACAGGTGGCAGAGTGCTAAATCTGGGCAGGACATTGCAGTGAATGGGAATATTATGTAGGAACAGATAACATGGGCGTTCATTTTCACTCATTCATTAAACTGTGACAGATTTTGGTGAAATTGAACTTGCTATCATTCTTTTAGAGACGTCACAGTATCTCAACATGTTAGCACATATAGACAGTAGAGGTGTCAAAGGTTTGTATAAAATGCTTACCCAAAATAAGATGTTTCTGAGTATATGGGCATAAGTTTGTGAATTTAAACGTATCTACAGTCATATTTGTTGCCACTGTTAACAATCTCATACCTTCTCATTGGACTCCGGAACAAGGCAGGAGATGCTACTGTGTCTATCCAGAAACTCCTGAAACAGTTGGTCACTGATGACGAACCTCTCTGCCTCTCTCAGGGCTTCCTCTCCTGCATTTTCCCCGTCAATCAGCAGACACTGGAACACCTGAACAGAGGAAGCACAGACAGAGAGGGTGAGTATGTGTGTGTCAAGAAACTCATACACACCAAACATATACACTCTGCCTTTCTATTGTTACCTTCCAGCGGACTGGGTTAAGCTGGGTGATGGGCTCCGTCATGTCTTCGTCCATGTTGAAGGTGTTGATGACCGAGTTGATCTTGAATGCCACTTTGTACTGCTGGCACCAGTTGCGAATCTTGTGAAGGTTGTCAACGTGGCTCTTACGGCCCTGAGTTCTGCCAATTAGCTGGTTGGTTGCTTCATCAAAACTGTCACAGGAGATGGCCAGGATGTCCAGATAGTCACCTGGTGGAGAGAGAGAGAGAAAGAGAGAGAGAGAGAGAGAGAGAGAGAGAGAGAGAGAGAGAGAGAGAGAGAGAGAGAGCATATTTTTTTAAGATCAAGCATAACATTTGCTTTGGTGCCAAATTAAGGCATTATTTCTTCTTCTTAGACTAAAACTATGCTCCCATCTAGTGTACAATATGGTAAAAAAAAGTTAAAATAGAGCAATACAAAACAAGAATGAATTTGTCCTACAAAGTTGACACTAATTTGGAATCTTACCATATTTCTGGAACCATTTTTCTTTGATCATGCTCCCATTGCTGACAATGCTGACACTTGGGAGCTGGAGGTCCAGTTTACAGAACTGAACTAATTTCCCCAGAAATTCTCCTTTCTCATGCAAAAAAGGCTCTCCTCCAGAGAAGTTGATCTTTTCCATGCCTGATAAACAGAGAGATGAATTTAACCTCATGCAAGAGGTTTGACACCACACAACAGAGCAGAATATACTGATCTGTCAATCTTACCTGATTCCTTCAGAAGTTTGAGGCCCCTCTTGGCTTCCTCTAGAGGCAGGACGAAGGAGGTTTTTGCAGTGTGGAAACAAAATCCACATTTGTAATTACACTTGCGTGTAAAGTGATAGTTGACACTTGTTGGAGTCATCGCATTTTGGACTTTCCTTTGATCCAGATTGCTGTCAACAGGTGGAACGGGTGAAGTTGTTCCCTTGCAGGCTCCTGCTGTCCAGTAACAAACTGTTGAAATGATGCTCGCCATAATGCAGTGCAGGGTGCTGATGCAGAGCTGCAGCAGCAGCTTCGGAGACGCGACCACAGGGGAGAACTGCATCTTCAAACCGACCGAATCACACCTGCTCTGTTCGCACTGTTGACAGATCTTATATAGAGGGCTGCAGGGCGTACATTAACAAAGAGAAGGAAAATAGAGCAGCTGAGTTTCTGTTTACAAACATCGAAAACGAAACCCAGCTGGGTGCGTGACCGGAACACCGGCAGATGACCCAGCGATAAAATATGATGCTGAGGGCGAAATTATAATGCGTCCATACAGTAAATACACTTTCAGCCATTATACAGATGCAACAGTATGACGAACGAGGAACTTTATAGGAAGCTTAAAGGGTAGGCCTATATGCGATTATATAGATATTGGTGATATACCATTCATAATAATGCATAGTTGTAACAGTGCTGTTGATGGCAAAAAACTCTGCACAGCAGTCAGATGTTTGGTAATGGTTGCCTGCTGACGTTCTTTCTATTTTTTCGTGCTTATGTCTGCATCCTTGGCTTGTTTTGAGCGCGTCTTCAATACCTTACTGTCAATAAAAGATTATTAGTTTTCAGAGCTATGCAGAGGCAATTTGTTTTCTCTTTCTTCCACCCTTATTCATCTCTGTTTCCTTAATAATAAGTAATTTCATCCCAAGTTTCTTTTCTTTTATGTATACATTCACAATTTCTCACCCCCAGTTCCCTTAATGCCCAGCTTCTGCGGTTTTGAAAGTGAGCACCTCTCAATATAATGTCAAAGAGACACCACCTTTCTGTGACACAACCAGCAAGTATTTGTTGGTATATGATGTCAAAGAGACACCACCTTTCTGTGACACAACCAGCAAGTATTTGTCCTAACGATTCTTCTATAAACATAACTCGGGGTCAAGGAAAGTGTTTCTCAGAATCAGCAACAAAGGCTTTAACTTGCACAACCCATTTCAGAGTAATCGCAGAGTTTCATTTTGCCTTTCAGCCCGGTAAGTTTCGTTTTCTCTGCAGCGGTCAGTTTACATAATGCCTCGCAGTTAGTATCAGTGCACCAGATTGGAAACTGATCACAACGTCTCGTGTAACAGATGGCACGGCGCGCAATGTCTCTTCTTTCTCAGTGGTCCTCTCGTATTTTTTCAGTGGAGCTGGATGGAGCACCCTTCTACTTCTCAATTCAAGAAACGCACCGGAGAGAAGAAGTGCCGCGGGTGTTCAGAGAAGTCCGAAACAATGGCAGGTGTTACTCTCTCCTCGTCTGCAGCGACGACAGAATCAGACGAGCCAAGTTTTACGGGGAGCTGAAAGGGAAATTGCTGAGAGGCTTGCCTCCAGAGTGTGATTTGTCTCCTATGTCCTCCTTTCTGCCAAATGTCAAGGATTCTCTCATCAAGGGGTACTTTTTAAAAGATAATTCTGAGAGTTCATCCTCGTCAGAACGGCTTTTACGACGTTTAATACAACATGATCCAGTGTTTGTGTGTTCATACTTCAGACGTGAGGAAGGCCAACTGTGGACTCAGCATCTGTGGTCTCATGCAGACAGCCAAACTATGGAAACGTCAAAGGAGTACTATGTGGTACCCTCAGAAGCGCCACAATATCACCCATCTACTCTCAACATCATCAACTCTGATGTTTTCTACAGTTTTGAGGAGGCCTATGAAGTTATAAAAAAGGTGCTTATAGTCTCATAATAATATGCACAGACCAGTTTTACAATCACATAAGCGAATAGTGTAGAGATATTGATTTATTTGCAAGATAAAATGGCAAAATGGCACACTCATGTGGCAGAGGAAGGTACAGCAGTGTAAACCAAGTGCCCCACTTGATTCTTCCATTTATCTATCAGTGCCAGGTGGCCCACAGTAGTGCGTTTGTTCATGTGCGTCACAGTCTATGACTCCCTCCTGCCTCCTCTCACAGCAGCACAATGATTGTGTCTGTTCTGCAGTGTGGTGACATCATCCCAGAGGCGTCGTCTGTGCTGGAGCTGCTGCCCAGCCGAGCGGAGGCCAGAAGTAAACCAGACTTCCCTGTTATTGTCATAGAGGGCCTGGATGCCACAGGTTAATGCCATTACCTCATAAATAAATATGGGATCTGTTTGATGTATAGATGTCTTGCTCAAGTGATGGCCCGTTGTTCTCTGCTAAAGCCATTATCTGCCAGTGAGCTTCGCCTAATGGAATATCATGTATCATGACCTCAGGAAAGTTACATCACTGTGAAAATGGTTTATTGAAGAGTGCACTCATCTAATACTCTTTGCAAACCTCATGAAAACTCAACCATGTAGGTAGGATGGGAGTCAACTTTTCAAGAGTCACTTCACTCCCTTATTACATTTAAAACATATGACGAATTCTACCTTTTGCTCTCTGAACACTTACTCAGTCTTTGTGTTTCTTCTTTGTTTGTGAGGTGACTCTTTCCTCCCTCCTTCTTCCCATCACAGGTAAGACCACTCTGACTGAGTCTCTGAGAGATACTCTGGGGGCCGCTCTCCTGCGGTCCCCTCCCCAGTGCCTGTCTCCCTTGAGGGCCCGCTTTGATCAGGAGCCGCCCCTCATCCGCAGGGCCTTCTATGCTCTGGGGAACTACATCACAGCAGAACAAATAGGCCAGGAGGGCATGAAGACACCTGTCATCATTGACAGGTAAAGACAGCTGAGATGTTGTGAAGTTTGTCTGTTTTGTGACCTGGTTTGTGATAGAGGGGACAATAGATATACTCCACAGGGATCTAGACCTAAAATTCAATGTTTAACATCTCCTACTCCTGTGATCATCCATCCATCTGTCCATCCATCATTCACCTTTCAATCCACCATCCATTATCTGTCCCCAGATTCTGGCACAGCACAGCAGCTTATGCCATTGCCACAGCAGTAAGCGGTCCAGTGTGCAACCTTCCAGCAGAGGGTTCGGAGGTTTACTGTTGGCCCAGTGACCTGCTCCAGCCAAGCCTGGTAGTTTTACTCACACTGGACCCTGAGGAGAGGAAGAGGAGGCTGAGGGACAGAGGTCAAGGAAAGACTGAAGAGGAGCAAAAGCTGGACCACAACCAGCTTTTCAGACTCAGGTGAGATATTTGGATGACATGTACATATAATATGTAATATATATAAGTCTGAGTTCACAAAGTTACAATTAGGCATTTAAAATACAGGTTAGGGCTAATTATTTTCATTAGCAATTAATCTGCTGCTTGCTTCTTTGATTAATCGATTTATCATTTAGCCTACAAAATGTCAGAAAATTGTGAAAAATGCCCATCACATTTCCCAGAAACCCAAGGTTGGGTTCAAATTTCTAGTTATGTGCGTCAAACAGTCTAAAACCCAGATATATTTAATTTACAGTCATACAAAACAGAGAAAAGCAACAAATGCTCAGATTTAGGAGTGAAGAACACATTTTTGCGTGATGTCTTAAACGATTAGTCGATTATCAATATATTTGGCATTTAATTTTCTGGAGATTGACTAATCGATTAATAGACTTCTCGTTTCAGCACAAATACTGGGTAGTGGTTGAGTTATTTTTTCTAATGCAAATAAACTAGTTTCAAGAAATTCCTTAAATTGTATTGCTCATACCACAGTTATCTGCCCCCTTAGAAAATTCCTGAAACAAGTGAAATTGCACTGGAAACAACAATTTCATCAAACATTTCCACCAGTTTTAAGAAAAATAAAGTTGTAAGACTGAAAATCACTAAACCATATAAACTAAATAATTTGATAAGATGGACATTTTTTAGTAGGTGTACATTGTAACATAAATATAGTTCTCATAATATAGGTGTCTTTGGGATTGCATTATACGCACATTCTATTAATCGGACTGAGGTCCAGAATGACAGTACTACTGTAAACTGTAGAAAAAGAGAGAAAGAAAAACACAGTAGACACACTCAGCTACGTGATGTGTGGACAAATGTTCTACAGTCTGTGATGAAAAAAGTTCCCTCTGAGTGTGAAAACATGAAACCACAGATGGTGTACAAACTGTACTGCATGTTTCACTGAGTCAGGTCAGCTCAGTCTTAGTCTGATCCATCAAACACTTAACAATCAATTACTGTCCCATGGGGGAAGCAGCTGATGAGAAAGAACAGGTGATTAGTTGCAGAGCTGTTGTGCTCCATTAAGCTGGTCAAAACTCGCAGGCACTGCCGGCCCAGTTAGTCTCTACGCAGACAAGTCAATGGCTACTTTCATCCATCCTCGATCCTGACATAATGGCCTTTCCACACGGGACAGCCAGATGTTGGGCCAGCAGAATTAGAAAATGGAAGGAGTTGACTGTCTGCCGCTGAGAGAGTGAGAGATTCTGCAGACTTGGTCAATTACTATCACAAGGAAATGGCTGCACTCTGAGCCGTCTGTGTTGTTTCTCATACAAAATTTCTCAGATGTTGTGCATGTTATCACTCTTCACCAAAACTGTGAACAGTCAAAATACTTGTCCTAAAAACAAATTACTCAGTAATCTCACTAATGTAAAGTTTGCTATGGTAATATGCTTATTTTCTTCACCTGTTCACCAATGTGTGTATGTGTGTCTCTGCAGAGTGGAGGAGGCTTACCGGAGGATCATCGGCCCAGCTTGTGTCATTGTGGATGCTAGTCCTTCTGCAGACCAAGTGCTCCAACAAGTGCAGCTTTTAATTAGGGGCAAATGCCACTTGTAAACAGTTCTCCATCTCCCCTGCTGTTGACCAAGCATCAAGTGGATGCAGTACCTCCTTGCAACACTGGGTGCCAGTAAGGTGTTGTGAAAGCGATGGTTGGAGGAATGGTGGCCAGATTGGAGTGTGGAGAAGAGATTCTATTCAGAAGGAGTAAAGGTTGAATGGCCAGGGGCCAGAACTGCATGCTACAATCAGAAATACATATTCATGTAGACACACACACACACACACACACACACACACACACACACACACACACACACACACACACACACAAGTATTGTCAAGAAGAAGTGTGCATTTAACTGCTGTTGTGACCTCTCAGAAATCAGACACAGTGTAGCTGAACTTATTGACAACCACTTGTATTTGGACTGACACTGAGGAAATGGATAGAAACATTTATATAAGCACCAGTCAGCTAGATTTCATTTAAGTACACAAACAGGGAAAATCTAAATCTCAAGATTTACAAAATACCCGCAAGAATGAAAACACTGAAAAAAAAGATAGGATCAAGTTTACATTCAGATGAAATTCTTTATACTTTATATGTTTCAAATTAAAAGACAATTACACTAAATATCTGTTTGGGGTCTCTCCTTGAGTGATTATATCTTACACAAGCCTGCCAAAGAAGTTTGTTATACAACCTGTATGTACCATTGTGTCTGCGTTCTAGCTTGCATCTATAAGTGCATATGAACTTTCTGTGAACACATTGTTTTGCTTGTTTTTCTACATAAAAAGAGTCCTTTTTGTAGTGCACTGCATATGGCAATTCCCTTCAGTTCAACTGTGTGATATTTACACAACTGATGCCACTCGTATTGATAACCTGTGTGGCTTGCAGTGGAGCTGTAGAGTACACTGAGAACATATAGTGCTGTTTGTACTTGATGTTCTCATGGGCACACAGGCACTCACACATGTGCACACATAAATGTACACACGAAAACCTACTTTTGTAAACACACACACAAGCCTGCACATTTACTAAGAGCATATACTGTAACTAATTTATATATGGAGGAAGTGTATATTTGGCCTATGTGATGGGAAGATTAATTGGAGGTTTTAGTAATTATGAGCTTGGCAAAGCTGCGGGCTGGAGAAGACAGAGTGACCCATCTCTTTTACTGTGATGCATCAGCAGAGCGCCAACCACTGCAGACCCTATTCATATGGCAATTAATGGAGCGCTGTATATCAATGTCATTCCAGTGCTCCCCCACATAAGCGCATGGATTACTTCTACTACCAATTACAGCAATCCAATGTTTTACTGAGTGGAGAGGTGCTGTGGATGCAAATCATACCATCACATGTAATCAAATAAACTAAAATAAGGTGTCATTATGTTTATGGAGTATGGGTCCCTACATGAGGTAAGTATCTCAGAACATTTCTTTGAATTCATAAGCCCTTATCCTGCCTGGTGACGCTGTGGATGTGCGGTATGACACAAAATGAATGTAGCCAAGACCTGTGTGGAATTTTGATCGCCATTAACACAGTAGCCTCTGTCTCAAGAGAGCCCAAAATTTATGAAGTAGGAGAGCAAAGCAATTAGGCATTAGGCCATACATCATACCTGAATGCAAAGTTGTGTGTGCCTGTGGTGTGAGCCATATTTCCATGTCAGATGTTGTTATGCTTTGTTATTCTTGGCAACAAAAAGTGAGTGGTGATATCATGCCATTACTGCCCCTTCAACACGACTGTAATATGACATTAATGGCCCATAATCACAGTACATTACACATGCACTGAAATAACTCTCTTTACATTTGTTAATAGTGTTTTTCCTCATTGAAACATTAAGGATTTGTATAGTTGTTTTTGTCAGATAGCCAGGATACACTCAGAGGTCTTAACAATAACAACAACTCACACATTCACACATTGAATGGCTGCGTTTCGAAGTTGAACTGTGGTTTGGGGAAAAAGTTAATAACGAATGCAATCTGCTTCCAATCTGTGACCTCACTACTGAAGTTGCAAGATAAAAGTCCAAACCACATTTATGGAAAAACTAAGATCCGTCTGAGAACTGCAGAAGGAGCTCAGCCATATACACACGTCTGTACTATACACACAAATATACAGCACACTTACACTACACAGACACACACAGACACACACACACACACACACACACACACACACACACACACACACACACACACACACACACACACACACACACACACACACACACACACACACACACACCTCACCCTGTATGGGGCCACTTTGCACTATACTGCTCAACTTCAATATTTCATCTGCACAACAGAGAAGGAACAGTGGAGAGGAGGAAAGCCCTCCATGAAATAATTAAAGATCCAGCAGGGATGCAGCAGCACAGCAGCCTCAGTCCCATCCTAAGTAATAGATCAAATGAAAGCTGTCCCTCAGATCATTAATAATGAGTGTGGTATGGAGACTGAGGGGGTAGGGGTGGGAGGGAATGGGAGGGCATAGGGCTGGTACAGGTTGGGGGAGGGGAGAGGGCATTGGGGAGGAACAAGGTGTTTTTATGTGTGTGTGTATGTGTGTGTGTGTGTGTGTGTGTGTGTGTGTTAGGAGTGTTGTTGGGGGGGGAGTTGAATAGTAGTCTGGGTCCCTTGGCAAAGACCCCAGTGGGCCTCACTTGGCAGCCACATGAAGCGGCATGGCAAGAGGAGTCATGCATATCATTTGGCACCAACTGTCTGCCAAACTCTAAAGACCCTACAGCAATATCTATATACATCCCTTGTCAAATAAACAATATTTCACACAGTGAATGGGCAGGTTAGCAGGGGCTAATAATGCTCCTTTCAATCAGTGGAGCCTCAGAGCAGTGACTGGATATGATGGAGGATTTTGGGAGAGCTGAGTTTGCTCGGTAGACAGGCGGGGATGGGCTGTCTGCGATTGGGAGGGGGAAATAAGAGGAAGAGGAGCTGAAAGGAATACTGGAAAAGGTGGGGTTGGGGTGGGGTGGGGGTGGGGGGTGGGGGGGGGGGGGGCAGGTGAGAGTGAAGGGAGATGCATGCTGTGGATGTTGTCATCTGTTCGTCTGTGGACTCAAGTCCCTCCAGATCAGTCCAGCTGCCAGGTACAACGTATTTCCCAAATACTATCCTCACCCACAAATACAGTATGTAGCATACCCCAAGCAGCTTCACATACCATCTGAGGTCTTTCCTAAATATTCACCAACCTCAACCTCCTAAACATCCTTAACAACTGCCAGGATTGGTGTGTACAGGCATCACACCAAATTGGATTAGAAAAATATGATTAAAACAGAGTGACTGCAAAAACAAAATTCCAAAGTATGTTTAAGAGGGCATTTAAAACCTAAGATTAAAATAGCAGACTCAAGTAACCTCATATTTTAAAGACTTAAACAAGATTGAGGGAAAATAATCAGATTATTATAATTGTGTTTGAGATATCCAGTTGACTAAATTAAAGTACTTGATCACAGTTATGATTTCTCAGCCTTCTCTTGCCTTTTTGACCCACTCTTCTTACCAAAATTTTGTCCATCCAGCCCAATCTCCTCAACAACCACTCCTCCAGCATGCGCCCCCCACCCCCTCACACACTTCCATAGTTGCACACATAAACACACCACAGGCATACACAGCACTACTCCTTCCCTGTGAACACAGCAGGTGGTGGCAGACACCCCAGCGCCATTCTCTGTGAATGACGGGTGGTGGGATGCAAAAACATGAAGGGTGCAGGAGTTGAACTGTGAGTTGAACATCGGTGGTGAAATGTTTGTCAAAAACACACAGCAAATCTAAAATGAGGTGTAAAAGGCAAAGTGAGGCAGAGATGGGGGAATTACTTTATCGGGAGAAAAAAAAGTTTTGAAAATATCCCATCAAAAAACAGATGTATAATTCAACAGCTTTTCATCATCATGCTCATCCTTTGTCATGGTGTCTGAATACTTATTTGCAGGGGCAAAGACAGCATCTTTGGTGATAGGTGCGGGTATTAGGCACAGCAGGCTGTGTATTCAGGAAACCATTATATATTCAGGTTGTGCTTATTTTCTGATGTTTTCAGGGATAGGTGCTGCATAGTCTGTGATGATTGCATAAAACCTCACCAGTTTTGCCTGGCGGCTGTTGGGGAGGCTTCACCAGGAACGGTTAAATATTTAAACACTGCTGTGAGATCTCATTAAAAACGGCACATCAGCCCCCATAAGGCCCCTACAGCACTCCCTCACACACTCCCGAAAACCCAGTTAGAACTCAGTGGAGTGTGACAAAACAGTTATTGTCTATTTACTGTGGAGAACTTGTGATAAATCATCATATCCTGTCAAATAAGGCAGCTGGCAGTGGTGTTGACAAGTGGTAAGTCGTCATATCAGGGAAGAGAATGATTGAGATTCAGTTCTGTTTTGACAGCTACAAACAAGCAGAAATATGCAAAAAACAAAATAACATGACAACTAGACCAGACTAATATTTCCATAACACACATATGAAAACAAGGCAGGGAACAAACTTTGGCTCTCTGGAGTCTTCTTGCCTTCTCACAAAATCTGGGCAATTAATTCCAACTCTATTGTTTGGGGCTTCCCTATTTTTAGCCTGGCTGCCCTCTCAAATAAATTGATTTCCTGTGGCGAACATGGAATGTTCCTTGTGTGCCATGTTTTTTCCCCCTTCCAAACACACAAATACCGTCCTTCTTCCCCCAGAGGAATAAATCAAAGGCAACACTGCCACATTCTACACAGCTGTGTATGTGCATCTCTTTTTATACTTGAAAATGGTTTATTTTTGTTTTTGTTTCAGTTCCATTAATGCTTAGGCATGTCTCCTACTTCATCAGGCATCAGCAGACAGCTGAGAAGCTACTTTCTTGACAGGCAAATGGCTGATTGACTCTCAAAATATCTAAACTGACTGACTCGCTCTCTCCCTCTCTCTATCTCTGGTCTTACTCTTTGATTTGATCTCTCATGAGACACAGAGGTCTGGTTTTTTGTGGTCCCTACCGCAGAAATAATGGCTGGGTCAAAACAGACTAAGCTCTCAGATCGCAAGAAGATATTTAAACACGCAGCACTACACATAAATAAAAGTAGAGCAACTTGATCCTGGATTCTTGTAACGGTGTCAGGGGAGCCACTGGTCTTTGATGAACACTACCAAAGACAGACGCATAGCGGTTGGGGGAAGCTGCACTTGTAGGGAAAGAAGAAATTACAATGCACAGACTGCCAAAGAAAGTGAGAATAATACTGAGGAATATGAATCATTAAGCAGAGCAAATGTTTGCTCAACTTCAGTGGGACAACTCTGTAAAAGTGCACCATAGACTGTCATATATCAAATTACTTTTTAATTATAATGCTGTTAACAAAGTGTACCGAATGCTTGCTTAGGTTGAGTACGTATTGTAAATTCCTGAGTGCATTTTCTAAAACCACATGACCAGGGATTTTGTGAGGCTTACGTTTCAATTTCTGTTACCCACTGCCGTTGTCACTGACTGCAGTGTGAGAAGTAAAGGATTGTAAATAAGGCCTTTGGGGTGTGAAAACAGATAGTGATAGAGCGAGAGAGAGAGAGAGAGAGAGAAGGAGGGAGAGAGGCAGAGAGACACAAATGAGAGAAATATACCACTAGATCCTGGTCCCTTATCCTGACTAAGCCATCTGAATCCCTCTACACCCATTTAGCTTGCTCACTCTATGGCTCTCCTGTGTGAGAGCCGAGGCATTTGCCTACTTTACAGTCTTCTCACTACACCTTGGAAATTTCTGAGTTTATAGCCACTCATCTCCATAATAAACACCATATACCCAGCAGCCTACATGAGGGACTGTGAACTAACAGGGGAGCAGGATTCACACTGGCTTTACCTCCCAACTCTTCCCACAAGTCACTCCTCTTGCCTTCTAAACAGAGTTTAGCGAGCAGTCCTCAGGGGCTGATATAAGAGTAGAAATTCACAAGTCTCAGACTTACTCACTTTGAAGCACTTCCAATGCTGTCCATCTCTGATAAGAAAACTTTAATAGTCAAGCCTGTGGTCAGCCAAGTGTAGAATACCATGTAGAGAATGATATTATTGTAAAATGGCTACTATCTGATCCTTTCAGTGTTTTCTATATCTTTATTTGCAGCCATTAAAACATACAAGATAAAGTCAGTTCTTTGATTCTCTGATGATGTAGAGCGCCATGACAGAAAAGCTAAGAAACATCACTTTCAGAAAACACGACTTTAGATAGGAACAGTTCCACACAGGTAAACCAAACTGTAAAGAGGTAAACTAAAACTGCACCAGTGACAAAGAAAAGAAAAGAAAAAAAACATCTTGCCTTCCAAACACCCTCTACAAAGCCAAGTGATGATGTAGCTGGCCAGAGCCTAGCTGGAGCAGTTATCCATCTCGCCCTGTGCTGCCAGCTGTCAGAGTACACAGCTCCAGCTAGCCGCCAGTGGCAGGTGTAATCAATATGGACTCCACAGAGAGTTGCACTACCAGAGGCCAGTCTCCACTTTCTAACCCATCTCTGTCTCTCTAGGGGAAACAGTAGGCAGGCGGGCAGAGAGAGTGCGTTTGATGTCTCCTCCGGGCCAAAATGGAGCAGCCCACTATAGCTCCGTAGCAGGGAGATGATTAATCCTGCCTATTGGATGCAACATCATGTTTGAGTTAGGGTAGACTGTTTTTATCACACTGAAGTGGGTATTGTGCTACTGCAAAAAGTTGTGTTGTTAGAAATACTGTATGGAGGAAACAACTGTCACTTCTTGCCTATAAAGAACATTCAAGCTTAAGCACATATGCAGCAAAATCAGTTGATTTAGTGATTTAGCTGTAAAAAATCATCATTATGATAACATTTATATCAACCCCCAAACTAAACATTTAATACTACAAAAATGGATTTGTAGTACATTTGTTTTTTCAGAGCATGAGCATATCAGTATAAAACATCATATTAAAACCTGACAATAGTGTATTATGAAATATATTCAAACACATTCATTATAACAATTACAATTACAGGGTCACGTTCCTTTTTCAATGATAGATGCAATGGTTTTCATTCTACCACTCATGTCACAGGAAGTAATAAATATTTTTTGCAGGTTTTGTGCATGCACTTAATTTAGTATTAATCTTATCCTGCTTATATACTGTATAGAGTCATTAGTATTGATGGTAATATACAGTGAAAAAAGTATATATATACTTATTCAAAATTCACTATGCTGTCAAGTTGTGTAGGAGTTTTGACTGATGCATCATTAACACTAATTTGAGAGATGGACAGATAGTCATATAAACACACACACACACACACACACACACACACACACACACACACACACACACACACACACACAGAGTAGGTCCCTGAAGGTATTCAGTTCTCCACCTAATTTAAAGCGCTCTCAAAGAATAAACAGTGAATTTAAAATGATCTTTCATTTTAATGACTTGTTGTTGTCTTTAAAAAATCATTTTATGAAATGTTTTCAGGGGCTCTGTGGAGGAGTCAACTAATTTAAAATAGTGTAGATCTTGCCTGAAGACAGAAGTCTTATGTATTTGCATGTACTATGCATTTTTTCCCAGCATATTCTACTCCATATGCACATATAGAAGCACTTACAGGAGTGAAATATTTCTGTAAGAAAGCTGGTATTTCTTTTCCAAATTCTAGTGTCTCAGAGGCATTTGTACTGTAATTATTGCATTCATGGTTTTGCTGTTTAGCAAGAAAGTTACTTCTGTTTGGTCGAGAACTTTATTTGTATTTAACATGCGCAGTGTGGCAACAGTTCCGATACAGCTTTAAAGTTAACTTGCAGAGCAAATGAGGCTATTGTAGCTAGGTGTTGTATTCTATCACAATGGCCCAACGTTCCAAAAAAGCACTAAACCAATGATATTAGTTCAAAAGCAACTGAGCCATCTTTCACAAAAGAGTTAAAAGCAAATGTAACTGGTAAATCTCAAAACCACCTGACAAAGACTGACCTCTGGGTTACCCTGAAGGAAGTCTGGCAACAAAAGGCAGATATACTATTACAAGGTTTGGCCTATCTTACAGATGCATGCACCCCTCACATGGACATACCTACATGAACACATGCACACATTCATAACAGGGGAGGGAATGCCTCTGACAACCATTCCATTCTGAAGTAGACTAGTGAAGATGGAAAACGGTATAAAATAAATGAGCACTAGGATTAATAATCTGCTGTAAAACCAATAACCATCAAACTGCTTTTAATGTGTAAGCAAAACCAATTCTAGATCAACACTCCTACACTTAGGTAGTTAGGCAAGTAACTGAAACACCCCTGTAACACCCTGTAATAGTCCTCTATCTTGGTGTGATAATATGCACAGTGCAACATTTTAATTTGAAAAGTCACTGGTCCGTTGGATTTATCTGTTGCAGCCATGTCAGCCCAGAGACACCCACGCAGCTCTCCAGGAGAATCTGACACCATGTTATTTGGCCAAAAAACACTCTCTGTCTGTCCCTCTGACTCTTCATGTGTTTTTCTTTAATCTCTAGCTGTTTCTAAACCATTTCTCTGTCTCTTACCCAATCTTACCTTTCTTTCTTTCCTGACTTGTTGTACAAGACCTCATAAAAGTATCAACGGGAGAAGCAGCCAAAAAGCAATAGATTTACTGCATGCTTTGGTGCGATGAGAGGGAGAGAGGAGCAGAGAGAAACAGAAATGAAGAGAGGTGAGATCAAATGGTGGCAAGTAAAATGGAAAATAATCTATATTACACAAAGTCTGAAGTTGCCTCTCTGTGACTGACCCTATTTTATGGCCGATGAGAGGTGAAGACAGGAAAGTAGCTTAGGAGACAAATGTTGCAATTTTGTGTTTACGGCTAAATCCAAGCCGAAGTTGTCTTCATTAAAATCTGATGTCAGAAACCTCACATGAAACTGATCTTCAATTTACTCTGATGCTTCAAAACCTCAAACTAATTCATCTTATGATTACCAAAGTACTGAGGTTTTAAACAGTTGATGGCAGGCACCTACACTTATCTACAATGTCAGGAGAAGGTGTATTCACCATCTACAATGAAGACCACCATAGCTGTGTGTGTATATGTGAATGCTAGGTGCGTGTCTTTCTATCACTTTCACTCCCATCCTCCCAAACTCCCTTTCCTCTTTCCCTCTGACCTGAATTCTCTGCCCCCCCTAAACGACTGATCCTTTCCCCTGACCTCAAACTAGTCAGAGTGCTCTGTGAATGATGGATCGGTGCAACATGGTGGCCCATTTAAAGTTAAGTCCTCTACTTTACAGTATGTCTGATGCAATATAGCGCTATGCCTTGCAGAATCTAAGTGTGTCAGCAAGACACACGCAAACAACAAGACTCAAAGTTGTTCAGTTTATTTAAAATTCAGACAGTATTTATAGGATGACATTCACAAGCTGTTATTATACAGCTTTAAGAAGACCATCATTTGGATATACTTCAAGGAGAATGTGTTGCTGCAGCCTGTAGCACAATCCTAAGCTTGATGTCTCTTATTACTTCTAACAATTGTTTGAAAGCAGAGAGGCAGAGTTCACACCTGTTCACATGGCATAAAACGGCTTACTGGAGGGCTGTTCCTGACTCTAATGTTTATACCATCCTCTGCGTCGTCCCCACAGGCCACTGAAAACATTGTGGATTATTTAATAGTGCTGTATACTGATGGTAGGCTACAGTTTCACTGCCACTTTATGATCCAAAGCTGGGAAAGCTATCTTTCAGCTGAAAAGATGGAGAATGCATGAGGTGGAGGCATCATTCATTGCCGTACAGTGTGCTCTATACGCCATCGCTAGTTCCTTATTCCATTCTGAGGTGTACACAAGTCACGGGGCAAGACAACATCCCTGTGCACATTAAATCTGGGTCTGCAGATAAATTGGTCGAAGCTTGGCCGGAGATTGCTTTGATTTACGGCGTAATTACAGAGTTTTGCAGCAGCATTGATATGCTGGGCTTTCTGTGCCTTGGTTCTTGTGTATGGTTAATAACAATGAAGCTGTCAGGTCTCAGAGGCAAGCAGACAGGTCTGATGTTACTGGTGGTATGATGTGTGTGGTGGCATATCTCATGTAGCAACCACAAGTCATATAGGCATGTTATATTACACTGTAGTCTCCAGTATGTCTGCGCATCCCGGCTGAGAGAGTAATCAGATAAGATAATGTAGTCAGGAGAGAGAAAGAGAGAGAGAGAGAGAGAAAGAGAGAGCAATGACTATAACACTCACTGTCAGGATGGGAGTGCATCCCTGGAAGGGAGGATCTATCACTCTCAACACTCAAACTCACATACACAGTCACGCCTGATGCACACACACAAAGTTGAGCTGAAAAGACGAGGCTGTGAGCGTTAGTCGTAGACAGGGAGGATGTTTATAAAGCCACCAGGCTCAGTGCATCTTTCAGGTTGCATTATGGGTGCTATCTAATTGGTGGTGGTGGAGGCAGAGGTGGGCCTCATTGGAAGTTCAACCAGAGGCTAGCAGTCTCAGCATCTCAGCAGCTCGTATTTCACTGCACTAAGTGTGCTATGAGGGTCAGTCTGTCTGTCGCTATCATACACACACATACACACACACAGAAATGTGTGCACATGTACATGCATATGAGTGAATATACCTGCACACATGCAGATTCCCAAGTTTACTATGTAATGGATATACAGGGGCATACACAACCGACACCACAGTCACACATAATCACAAACAAATTCACATTCTTACTGATGTACTGTGCATGTGCCAAGATATACATGTGGACACCGCAACACACACACACACACACACACACACACACACACACACACACACACACCACACATACAAACTTCCAAATTCCTTCCATTGTAAGCACTTCAGTGATCTAATGCCAGTAAAGTGCTTTTCTTCATCAAGAAGATGAGTGAGGCAATCTTTTTTTAATTGTGTTACTTTCTTAGTTAACAAACTTTAATCAGTGTTCTTATCTGTAGAGTTTAAAAGTCCCACCCTCAGCAAAAACACGACAGGACCTACACAGCAAATTGAAACAATAGAATGTTGATACTGCAAATGTTAGTGTTTCACATTTTAGCTTGTTAGTTATGTTTAACCCCATATTTATGATATGGTAAAAATGCACTTACTTACTGAGTTTGCCTGTTCAAAATCTCCACTGCACTTTGCTGTTAGCTGGTAACATATTGGATAATAGACTAGGTTAGCTTTATACTTTTTCCAATTATATTATGCAGCTAAAATAGAGAGAAATACAATATTTTATTATCACCTCATGGGAGTTTTATAGCTGTTTGTTCATTATAAATATGTCATGTTTATTATGTTGCATTTGAACAACACTGACTGATTTGATTGGATTATATATTGATACTGCCCTTCTTTGCATAACAGATCTTGTGTTGTCACAGCTCCCTTCCAGTTGTGGAAAATCCAGGGAGATCATGATGATGCTCTTTTCTAGTCAAAGTTCTCAACCATGGAGATACATTTAAAACACTGTTTGCATCCCAAACGCTGTTGGGAAGATGAACGGTGAACATGGCTCTGTTCACACAATTGCATTCAAAAGCTCTCTGTCTGCAACTAAACACCAAAACAATATAAAAGTGATTAAGTCTCTTTGTTCTCTTCTTCCTCCAAAATTGTATATTACATACCTTGTTGTGACACAGATACTCCTTTTGGTCAGCAATTGCTTATTTTGTATTAAAATATAACTGAAGACAAAGTATCAATGTTCTCATTGACATCTTGAGTCTCAAGTTCAAAATGGTGGTTTGATTGTGGGCCATAAAAGCTACTTTACTTGCCCACCAAGTCTAACAGTCATTCCTGGATGGCTAGAATAAGGCACGTGATCACTACACTATTTCAAGCTTGTGCAATCATATAACAACAGACACAGAAAGATATGAGGGGAGAGCGGGAAGCAATAAAAACAGGTTCTTACTGCTGCTGTTAGAGTATGTGGAAAAAGACCACGTAACAATGTCAATAAGCTAACAGTCATATGACAGCATTTTAGAAAAGCTTAATTTTCCCAGTCCTCACAATAAGAATACACCAACTTTTTCAAATGGATCCACTCTTATGAGTGTTTTTGAAAAGGTGGGCATAAAACAGCAGTTTAGTGTGGACAGAGGCCCAAATGAGAGAAATGTGGCTGTGGTTCAGGAGGTAGAGCAAGTCGCCCACAAATCACAGTGTTGGTGGTTCAATCCCCACATATCAAAGTGTCCTTGGGCAAGATGCTGAACCCCGAATTGCTCCCAACGGTCAGACTAGCCCCTTGCATGCCATCGGTGTGCGAATGTGTGTGTGAATGGGTGAATGAGAGGCAAATTGTAAAGCACTATATAAATGCAGCCATTGACCAAATAGATTCCATACTAAAATTCCCCCTATTAGTGTGAGTCTGGCCTCCAAGCCACACTCCCACCTGTAGGAAACAGACTGCACATATTGCATTAATAGACCGCTGTCTGTGTCTCCCCTACCCTCTTTGTCTCTTTTCAGTCAGATTCTTTCACTGTCTTGTTCTAACTTCCACTAGATATAGGCCATTTTTTTGCATCAATATAATACATCCACTATGCCCTCTCCACCCCCCTTTCCTTTCTCTCCACCAGCCAGTACTCTGCTCTAGTGCGAAGTGGCCAGCTTTGTCTGATCACTGGACTGAGCAGATCCCACTGCGAGGGACTTGAGGGGCTCGACTGTGTGATTAAGCAAGCCTCGGTTCTACCAGAGGGCCACCGGAGCAGATGTTCTCATTAAAGATGCAGGCTCTGTGAGCGAAGGAGATTGCCTTGTTCCAGACAGAACCTGGCCGGAGGTTTAAAGCTCTCTTCCTCTCACTTGTAAGGCCAGCCAAGTTTCAATGCCTATACACCCATTAAGCAATGTGGCAACCACTAAAAATGAATTATTCCAACAGCATCACACAATCTTGGGTTATTCTCTTTAATTCGCTGTTAAAAGGAAAGAGAGGATCACTTTAGTCTCTGTGTTAAAAATTAAATTTAAACTTAAAGCTTGTGGTTTTTGAGGTTTTCCACCGTTTCTGGCATCCTCATTGCTACTTTACAGATCTCAGTAGGTTGTACTTGTTTAACATCTCATTTGGTGACTGAAGAAAAGAGAAACAAACATTTTAGCATTTGCAGCTTAGTAATAAAGAGCAGATGACTGAATATGAACACTCTGGGTTTTTGGGGGCTTAAGAACAAGCTGCTGATGACAGCTTGGGATATTTCATCCTTTCCAGCTGGCACCTAGACGGAGCCTGGTACAATTAACATGAAACTACAGAGCACTAAAGAGTGATGCAGCACTCCAGAGGGTACAGCTACACCTACAGTACACAGCTGGTTAATAGATTCAGGGGTATCCATCAAAAGCTTGTGTAAACCCACAGTGAGACAGCAGCGGTCTAAATTCTTTGTTGAACTCTAAGGATAATCCCTGGGCATTAAATATTGTCAACACAGACACAGTTTGGCCTATAATGCTAAAGTTGTTGGAAAGTTTAGGGGGATTTGTGTGATCTGGTGGGGCATTCTGGTTTTCATCAAACAACAGACGCTGGCCTGGGGTTTGATGCTGGGGTTACATGAGAATGTGTATGTCAGTGTGAGTGTGTTTATGTGTACTTACATGTACAGATGCACATGGCTCTATGGCCCGTATGTGGGAGGAAAGGTTACTGATGGATTATAGCCGTCACCTTTGAGGATGACCCCATTACTGCCCTTAACCTCACCCTCCCTTTAACCTCCTCACCACCCCTTATCCCTGTGTTCTACAACCTCCTCTCTTCTGTCCTACCACCCCAACACACACAAACACTGAGAAGCCTGCCCTAACAGCGGTTGCCTTGCCAAGCCAACATGTGAACTGTTGGGTTGAAGTGTCAGGACGCAGAGCACATATTTAACTTGACATGCTTGCCACTCAGAGGTCCTTCCCTGCTGCTGGTGGCTGTAAAACCAGAGGCCTCAAGCTTACTATATGTCCCAACAATATTTCCAAAAGGGTAAAAAAAAAAGCTTACAATGACTTACCCCTTGATATCTCCCATTTCAAATATTCATCCGGCTGAGAATGGTATCAAAGTTTCAGCTACATGTTGTGGAAGTCTCACTCACACGTTAGGAAGTGTCGGGACAAGGCCTGCAGATATTATAGTAATAAAAAATACTGAGGGTGAAGGAAAGTTCAAATGCTATCAAGTGCTTCTGTTTTGTTTTCCCTTTGTGCTGCATTTGTTGCCTTGTGTTATTCTTCTCCAGTTGTTTCTAGAGAGCATTCTGGGAAACACTTTCATACAGTAGGAAAAAAAAGTTATTGCGAAATTGCTGGTTGCTCTTGTGAGACATGCAAAAGGTCACAGCAAAGAGCTAATGATAACACTTTTGCAAATAGAAGTATGTGTTACTTGTCCCAGACTGACAGATAGTGGCCCAAAAGGACACATCAGCATCATTAAGGAAGATTTCTGAGACTACAGTATAGTCTAATGATACAAGCACACACACACACACACACACACACACACACACACACTGGCATAATGCACATATGTACATACAATTACAGACACAGATTTATGAATTTGTAGGAGCAATCTCAATGATGCTCTCTAATGATTTACCACAGCAATATGAGGTGGGAAATACTGCCAGACATTTTACATAATTCACTTTTTTCCTCTTAAATATGGTGTGGATGTCACTTTGTAGATTATTGGGGAGGGAGGCAGTTCATTATCTTCAGCTATATCTCTCGCTGTCTGACTCTTGCTTGTGAGTGTAACTCTAAAACATATATAGTCCATAAAACAAATGGCAGTTGTGTAGAACAGATTGTGTTGTTAAAGCAAACACTGTTTGTAACATTCGAAGGCAAGCAGAATTTCAACATAAAAAGAGCAATAACTTGCATGTTAGAAAGATTTATGCATCCCTGGATGGTGTGCTTCCTCCATAGTGAGGATTGCCAGGTAGTAAATTAGGAAATGCCTTTTGGCAAAGTGTGTACCCTCTACCCATACACACACATACACCATTATGTTTAGTCACAGAGTTGAGCAGCACTATTGCCAATATGTAACGATATACTGTATATATACATTGATACACACAAGACACATGTGTGAACACACACTGAAACACACGTACAAACAAATGTTAAAGAAACCAGAATCTCCACCCCACCCTCAACCACATGTGCTTCTCTTGTGAAATGATTTTTCAGTCTTTTAACAATACAAGGTTTCACTGTTTTTTAAGGGCCCATGAAGTCACTAGAAAAAGGGGGTTTAGAATCACAGTCTGGAAAAACACTCATTCCTCACACACACACCCACACATACGTGCATGCACATAGCCCTGGGAAAGAAGCCCTTATGACACCTGAGAGGGGAGAGAGATGTTAGTGACACTTGGTCAGGTCTTAAAGAGTTAATGTGAACTGAGAGCTGTTGTCTGTCACATTCAGATATGCACACACACACACACACACACACACACACACACACACACTGTAATTCCCAGTATGACTATGCTTTATTGATAGAGAGACAGGGCTGCATATCTAATGGCGTTAGCGAGTGAGAGTGAAGGGGCTGCTGGGTATGATCCATTTATATGCATGCTAATAACAGAGCACATTGGGCCTGGGATGTTCGGGAAGATGTCTCTATAATCGACCATCCATCATTAAGATGTGACTTTCTGGTCAGACACAGCGCATCATTACTCTGCACACACCATAGGCACATGCACAAACACACACACACACACACACACACACACACACACACACACACACACACAAAACCCCTTTATCTGCAATTGTTCATTTTCTTTCTTTTATTTGTATCAGTCAGGGAGGATCAGCCGCACACAGTGGAACTAGTGAGCAAGTCAGCAAACTTTAACTATCGCACAGCTCTGTTCTAAAGGGCCTTTGTAAGCCAGACTTCTCTGTCAGTAATGAAGCATGTAGCAAAAGCTAGATCCCCTCTGTAAAAACGGTGACCTGAAACTACACACACACACACACACCCATTTGGTCGCGCACATATACAGCTTATGAGATCACTGAGGGGGCTGTGAATTCCACTGCGCAATAAATGTCATCCACGTGTTCCGAGCGAGGGTGGCCTCAGGAGTCCTGCAGTGGTTTGGGGGTCAGGGTTGAGGTTAGGGTAGCTGGTCTCCAGTGGCCCAGTATCAAACCTCAGCTCTCACAGTCTCTCACTGCTCCCGGAGGAGGAGCTGGGTAGCAGGGTTTGGCATTTCGCCCAAGGAGTGAGAGCACTGTGGGGCCCTTCTGTTCTTGGAATGCCACATATTTTAGCCGCTGTGTACACTGCACCCACCAGAACAGAGAGAAACCTAACTGAGTTAGATTAAATGAGCATAGTTTAAGTGTGATTTCATCCTTTTTACCATAGCGGGTACCCATTGCTGGCCTCCTTGTTGTCTTTTACACGGCACAAAGGGCAATTCAGCAAAAGTCATAATATCTTAATTTATTATTATTACACTTTATTTTTTCCTATACAAGATAAATTATCAAACGTTTTTTCAAGGTAAGTGATCTTTTTTCTTAGTGAGATATTCAATCTATTTTTCAGCTATAGCTGACAAGTCTAAATAGTTGATTTGGTAGAAGACTTCTTGTCTCTTATTAACTGCTAAACTGAACAATAAATGAGATATTTTTAAGAACCTTTATCTTGAATTTCTGAACATTCATTGCTTAAATCAGTTTTTTAGTTCGTAGTGTTTTGAACTAGACTGAGTTTTAGGTTTGAAAAATCTCATCACGTTGGCAGATGTTTTTGCTTGATATTCAAACATTTGATCACATTTCTCTAGATTACACTGTTTTTCTCAGTTGTAAAAATTTTGCATTGTAAACCCATGGGCTAAGAAGAAATCCAGACACTTGTGTGCACATTTACATCAACTCCATACACACTCATACATACATCATTAAAACATGGAAACGCACATGCACGCAGTCGCACAACTTGCTCATATTCACTCACACAAGACCTACATATGGCAGACTGTGAGCAGGAGAGTTGGGCAGCTGGCCGGTATTAAATTGGATCCCTAGGTTCCCCACTGTTCAATGGGACTTAAAGCCATATTAAAGACATCTCCTACAGTCCTGCACCAGTGGGAGAGCGTGGACAGTGGCCAAGGAAAGCAGCCTGGTGCCAGCCACACCCCTGGAGGACTGCATCTGCTCTCACTCTACACCCTGGCCCCTTTATGTTCAGCATGACATATCGTCCCATGTGCCCATATGCCAGTGGTACCACACTACACATGCTTTAACACAAGACCATGGCGCTTCTCACTGGTAATAAACTTAAACAAATACACCTCTGATTATGTGCATCAGGGTTTTATGTGACTTTGTGTATGTTTGTGTTTTTGCAATAGATGGACATGGGAGATAGTGTGTTTATGCATGCAGAGGCCACCTTTTTGCAATTTATGGGTCAGCATATAAATGCTTAAATCATACTGTCTGCTAAGAGCTGAGTCCAAATTTGGTGATCCCCTCCCTTCCTTTAGAATTTATGTCAAGCATTATTTAATCTGTTGAAGCGCTAGTAGGAGGGGGGAGTGTGTTTGTGCTTCCAGTGGCTGCTCAGGACTGGTCATTCAGAGTGGTGCAGATTGCGTGGGCAGATGCTGCTTTATGTGCCAAGCTTGTTTTTATCACTGGCTTGTACTATACACAAGTGACATAAAGCTAGTGGTGCAGTCATGCCTGAAGAAAGTGAGAAGGGGTGCTTTTGGAATCATTTCCCTTTGTATCTCACACATAATTGAGCTGCTCTCATTTCCTGCCAAAACAAATACGGAGGCTACATTTCAGTGGTGATTAAAAATGTTCTGTGAAAGAGAAAGAATGCTCGAATGAGTGAGTATTATTCCACACGATGGCAGTCATCTGTTTGTTAAATATATGAGAGTTTGTGCATGTTTCTGTCTGACCAGAATCAGCATGCAAAGGTGTAAATCTACAATTGTGGCTGAAGAAAAGCTGTCTCTCAAACTGCCACTTTGGCAGTGGCCCTGGGAGAGCAGGAAGGATAATGGGACTAGTCTAATAAGTTTGTTTGGCTTGTTAGTGTGATTGTTTTCTCACAAAGCTAATTAACTGTCTTGGCCTTAGGGACCCTCTGTCCTATATCCCACTATCACCACCCATCCATACACACCCACACACATATATACACATTCATCTATCCATCCCCACCTTGCTCACCCACCCGAGCCTCCTCCTCTCTCACCCTCACCAGCGGCAGCTCTCTGTCTCTCTGTCTTTGCTTCCTGTCATGTTTAAATTGATGGAGGGTCTAGTGATTGTCTGTATGGTCCCAAGGTGCCTTTCCCCACCACACAGGCATCCTCCGGATTCTTCCTGGTCCACAGTTGATTACGATAAATCAATCTGAAGGGTCAAACACTTGGACTGGGGCACTGTCATCTCCAATGGCTGTGGGGGTAAGCCGGCCCGGGATAAGAGGGCGTTTCCCAGAACCCCTGTGACCCCCTCGACCACTCTCGTTTCCATGGTGAGACCTTCATTAAGGCACAAATCTGTTCCCGTAGTTAAAAAAATAGAGGAGGTGAAAAGAAAGGTGGGGGATCCTCTTGTTTTTCATCACATGCCTCTCTCTTCCACCTCCGGTGGCCTTATTTCTCTGTCTGGTAGGGCTGGAAACTGACAGGTAACGGCAGAGCAGAGCAATAATGCCACCCCCCTGGCCTGTATAGCAA